>NC_052341.1:32838267-33208267 GCF_016432855.1 Salvelinus namaycush
CAACAAAAATGTTTGGGCTATTAAATCATTCGAGGAGACGTTCGCTCTATGCTACCCCTCAACCTAAAGCCAAGAGTACGACAAAATTCAGCCCTTGATAATGATCCACAGTCAGTTTTGCCACGGTTAAGCTGATCCTAGATCTGTTTCTAAGGGCAACTTCTACCAAGAGCCTGAAGACCACCAAAGTCCTCTAAGAGGTACGCGAGTCACCCCACCCTGTCATCCCAGCGTCCTTCTGTGGGCTACAGTTCCCATACCTGCTGGCCCGCACTGAAGGCCTGGCTGTTGAAGTGCTGGATGAACTCTGCAGCCATCTTGTCTGAGTCGTATTGGCTGCTGTCCACACTCTTCTTCTGCAGGAAATCTATCTCCACCATCATGGTGCCCACACACTGCTTGGACTTGTCAAAGTTGTAGTTGGTCACTATATGGACACCGAGCAGAGAAAGGAAACAGATAGAAGAGTAGCCCAGTAGCTTTTCTCCACTTTACTCCATTTTCATTTTCAAGTACAATGTCAAAAGTCTGATTGGTGTTCATTTGTAGTACCTTGCTCAATAGTGCTATTCACTTTGCGCCATATTCCATCAACAACCAAATCAAGGACAAACACCTTCAGCATCATTGTTTTCTAATGGATGTCGTATATTGAATCACTTGGTTCAATAATACAATGACCACGTGAACGGCACACTGTTGACACGTCACAGCGAGTTCAAATAGGCCTCTGTTGTTCAGGACCTCACACCTGAGAGCGCGCAGTCTGCAACACAGGGCTGAATTTGATGAAGGAACTAGCTGTTCTTTCAACATCTGTTCACAGCCACCTAAGCAGTACCGTAGTTATGCAAATTAGCCAATTACCAGCTCTATTCCAGATCAGGGTCTCTTTACACAGCGACACTTTGCTAATAACGCTTTCAGAGGTGCATATTTTGACTAATATTATGTTGTTATCCTAGGCAGAGCTAGTCTGGTCCCATACTACATGTGTTGTAGCCAACCATCGTTGTTGTCATCCATACACGTTTGGCTTGACAAAGAACGGACACAGAGAGGAGTTGGCCAAAGTACTAAACAGATCTGGACCACCGGGATAAAAAAGGCCCTGCGTGGTCAAGCCGTCATCCGCGGCGGCCGTATACCATTTACTGCCATGCGGCCTCCGCAGAAGTCAGAGCATTACATTTACATTACATTTTAGTCATTTAGCAGACGCTCTTATCCAGAGCGACTTACAGTAGAGTGCATACATTTTATTAAATTTTTACATACTGAGACAAGGATATCCCTACCGGCCAAACCCTCCCTAACCCGGACGACGCTATGCCAATTGTGCGTCGCCCCACGGACCTCCCGGTTGCGGCCGGCTGCGACAGAGCCTGGGCACGAACCCAGCCCAGCCTGGGCGCGAACCCAGAGACTCTGGTGGCGCAGCTAGCACTGCGATGCAGTGCCCTAGACCACTGCGCCACCCGGGAAGCATTCAGACTTCCTGCGCTTCGCGGAGCAGAGCTGTTGCGAAGGACGTAAGGCAGAGCTATAGGACTTAGGCTATTACCATAAGCATCGTCGCTAAAGATATCAGACAATGGGCGTACACTGGCTCGGGCTTTGATAACCTGGCCGAGCTTCAAGACCGCTGTGAAGTAGCCTCTCACCACCACAATCTCTGACGCGATTCATGTGCTAGATCAATCATTTCCCCTCCACCACCCCCTCACTGTGTCCACATAGATCACAGCTAAGTTATGTGTGGCCAGACCAAATTCTTATTTACAATGACGGCCTAGGAACAGTGGGTTAACGGCCATGTTCAGGGGCAGAACGACAGATTTTGATCTAGCAACCTTTCAGATACTGGCCCAATGCTCTAACCACTTGGCTACCTGCCGCCCCATCTGGTGGCTAATGATAGGACAGCAGTTATACAATGGCAATCAATGAGAAGAATTCAGAGAGAGACTGCACTTTGTCTTCCTGCATTCACCTCACAGTTCAATATCATCATGCTTTAGTCTTACCTTCCACATCCTGACCAATGGAGAGGCCTGCCCATTTTCTCTGGGAAAACAAGTAATGTATACAGTCAGTGCACAGTTCACACATTTCCTTTGTATTAACTATGCAAACAAAGACCATATAAAAAGGGCATCACTATTTATAGAATCCAGTTGCCCAGCAACAAGGTACAAACAGGCTTAGGAAAAAGAGACATTCTAACATACAGTACTAGTCAAACATTTGGACACACCTACTCATTCAAGGGTTTTTATTTTTTACTATTTTCTACATTGTAAAAAAATTTGTGAAGACATCAAAATAATGAAATAACACATGGAATCATATAGTAACCAAAATATATTTTATATTCTTCAAAGTAGCCACTCTTTGCCTTGATCACAGCTTTGCACACTTGGCATTCTCTCAACCAGCTTCATGAGGTAGTCACCTGGAATGCATTTCAATTAACAGGTGTGCCTTGTTAAAAGTTAATTTGTGGAATTTCTTTCCTTCTTAATGCGTTTGCGCTAATAAGATGTTTTGTGACATGGTAGGGGTGGTATACAGAAGATAGCCCTATTTGGTAAAAGACCAAGTCCATATTATGGCAAGAACAGCTCAAATGAGCAAAGAGAAACGACAGTCCATCATTACTTTAAGACATGAAGGTCAGTCAATCCGGAACATTTCAAGAACTTTGAAAGTTTATTCAAATGCAGTCGCAAAAACCATCAAGCGCTATGATGAAACTGGCTCTCATGAGGACCGCCACAGGAAAGGAAGACCCAGAGTTACTTCTGCTGCAGAGGATAAGTTCATTAGACTTACCAGCCTCAGAAATTGCAGCCCAAATAAATGCTTCACAGAGTTCAAGTAACAGACACATCTCAACATCAATTGTTCAGGAGACTGCGTGAATCAGGACTTCACAGTCGAATTGCTGCAAAGAAACCACTACTAAAGGACACCATTAAGAAGAAGAAACTTGCTTGGGCCAAGAAATACGAGCAATGGACATTAGACCGGTGGAAATCTGTCCTTTAGTCTGGAGTCCAAATTTGCGATTTTTGGTTCCAACCACTGTGTCTTTGTGAGGCAGAGTAGGTGAACAAATTATCTCTGCATGCATGGTTCCCACCGTGAAGCATGGAGGTGGTGTGATGGTGCTTTGCTGGTGACACTGTCAGTGATTTATTTAGAATTCATGGCACAATTAACAAGCATGGCAACCACAGCATTCTATAGCAATACACCATCCCATCTGGTTTGCGCATAGTGGGACTATCATTTGTTTTTCAACAGGACAATGACCCAACACACCTCCAGGGTGTGTAAGGGCTATTTGACCAAGAATGAGAGTGATTAAGTGCTGCATCAGATGACCTGGCCTCCACAATCACCCGACCTCAACCCAATTGAGAAGGTTTGGGATGAGTTGGACCACAGAGTGAAGGAAAAGCAGCCTACAAGTGCTCAGCATATGTGGAAACTCCTTCAAGACTGTTGGAAAAGCATTCCAGGTGAAGCTGGTTGAGAGAATGCCAAGAGTGTGCAAAGCTGTGATTAAGGCAAAGGTGCCAAATAACACACGATTCCATATGTTTTATTTCATAGTATGTCTTCACTATTGTTCTACAATGTAGAAAATAGTCAAAAATAAAAGAAAAACCGTTGAATGAGTAGGTGTGTCCAAACTTTTGACTGATACTGTATATTTGCAACTAAAAGACAGTACACCTCCAATGAACCATCAGTGATAACTAGGGTGTTCTGACAAAGACAGTGATGTAGGCTAACGTTCCTCTTAAATACGGTCTTATTTTACAACATCTTTCAAGAAGAACATCAGTCCCACAACGGTCAAAAAACATCCGGACCGGGCTAAGGGTTTGAGACTGATAGTTGAACCCACGTATCACCTACTTTACATGACGGACCGAAGCTCTAGGCTACTGTACGGCGCATTAGGCCATTGACACATGTCCAGTCAAGAGTTATCGTGTAGCGCATTGCTACAATCTTG
Organism: Salvelinus namaycush; assembly: GCF_016432855.1. Taxonomy (NCBI): domain Eukaryota; kingdom Metazoa; phylum Chordata; class Actinopteri; order Salmoniformes; family Salmonidae; genus Salvelinus; species Salvelinus namaycush. The sequence goes on from NC_052341.1 coordinate 32,842,298, forward strand.
TAAATAGGACCGTAGAGACATTTATAACTGCTTCTGTTCATACTCCGATCTAGTTGTGAAATAAGACCGGCCGAGGAGGAAGTTGCTGTAGTACCTGTGTGCCGGCTGTGGCTGCAGAGTTTATAGAAGGAGAAAGAGCAGGCAGAGACAGGCAAAAGGTCAAAAGCAGCGACAGACATGATAGAAGACAACAGAGAGGAGGAGGAGCTCGCAGACAGACGGGCCATAGTAGCCAGACAGCTAAAGTCAAATACAGTCAGAAGATGGGCTCAGCTTAAGAAGCTCAGACGGTGTCAACTACATCCACACATTGTTTACTGCGCTGCACTTGTAGAAACCAACTATCATCATCGATTAAATGACGACTTTAGTTATAAAAACGCCCTAAAAGATGTAGGTTAGACTTGGTAAATGTATAATTTATCAATCAAGTAAGGATAGCTTTGAACAGTGTGTGTAGCCTATTTTATGAAGGCCATGATGGTGGCTCCTACCTGTGGCAGACTGAAGGCGATGGTCCCCGGGACCACACTCTGGTGGGTCTTCACTGTGAACACAAACTTGTGGGTCGGCGTGGTTCTCACGGTCACGTGACTGCATAGAGAAGAGGACTATCATATCATACAGAGAAAACTACAATATGTATGTTTACATGGATAGCAAGCATGATATTGAGAGAATTTCTGAATCCCCTTTATTGGGTCAAGACCCGACAGAGAGACACAGCGAGACCATATGTTCCATGGTGACATTTTTCTGCTGGGGTGGGTTACTTCTTTCACCAGGTAAGAGCTTTGGTGAGTCCCACACCTGCCCCAGAGGGACAGGTGCAAGGCCAGAGATGAAAAGAGAACAACATTATTTGGTGATAGAGAATGAAATCAGAGCAGCCACAGACAGAGAATGTGACGGCCCTGGGGCTTTTGGCATCACGGCTAGAGAGCTGAGCCCCAGTGATCCACTGTGATCTACCGCCACACACACACACACACACACACACACACACACACACACACACACACACACACACAGGCCTTTGATGTGGCAGAGGCACCTCAGGGCTGGGGATCAAAACACACGCACATACAGCATACAACCATATAGTGGTCACACACATTACTTACCGTTCAAACTGTGGGTCCTTCTCACTCACGACTGCGCAGTTGGTAAGTGACAGTTCGTCTGTTGGGCATCGCGCCGCTTGCATAGTCTGGCAAGGAGAAAAACAGAAACAAGAGACTCGATAACCTTTTTTAAAAAAAAAAGGTACATGTCCCAGGGACGAAAATATTTCCTCTGACATCACATGGCCTATGCCTTTTAGCAAGTATCAGCTATTTGAAAAGATTGTACTGCTAAAGGCTGCTCCAATCCAGTTAAGTAGAAAGGACCTGCGTCATTTCCTCAACATCGCTCCAGAGTGGCGCAGGGGTCTAAGGCACTGCATCTCAGCGCTAGAGGTCTTCACTAGAGGCACCCTGGTTCGAATCCAGGCTGTATCACAACCGGCCGTAACTGGGAGTCCCATAGGGCTGCGCACAACTGGCCCAGCGGCATCCGGGTTTGGCCGGTGTAGGCCGTCATTGCAAATAAGAATTTGTTCTTAACTGACTTGCCTAGTTGCAGGTTAAATAAAAAAATTTAATAAGTGTATTTTGAGGCGTATAGCAAACAAAGAGATTGTCCCACATGTAGCCTAGGCCTAACTGCATTCCCATGTAGATTGTCAACCTATGCTCTTTTTAACCAGATCGCTTCTTTTCAAATAAACATAGTTTTTTTTGCCCGTGTGCCAAACTTCCCATATTGCGAATTAGTGGGTCTAAGACAAATTCAATTTAGCCTATGCAGTGAATGGGGTTGTCACTCCACTCCAGCTAATTTGATTGGATGGAAAAGCTTTTCCTGCTATAGGCTATCCATTCATACATATCCCCAGAAGAGGGAGGGAAGCATTGAAAATATATTGGTGTAAACTGAAAAGAGAAAACAGTGAGGAAATAGGGCTTTGTGGGTAGTGAAGACATGTAGGATGGTTGACAAGCCTCATACAGATGCAAAACAACTCAGGTTTGTTAACCAAAAACAAAACAAAATTAACCCCATTTCACAAAGTGTAGACTAAAGTTCTCCCTTGAGGGATTCTGTTTAAACCAACAGTGTAACTCAAACTATTGCAAATTTCAAGAAAGAAATCAACTGTCTGGGCCGGGGTTTGTTGTTTTGCATCTTCCTGAGAATAAAGTCATTACTCCTAGCTACTTCTTTGGGGAGCCATGGTAAAATTCTAGCAACGTGACACGTCGGACTTCAGGCTATTTTCCAGGCCTACGCAACTTTCTCATAACGGTTGATAGTAACCTTGTAATATAATCACAGCTTTGATGGCGATTTATACAAGCCACAGCCTCTCATACTGCAAAGAGCTACAAGTGTAACATGTTATACATCTCCAGAAAACATTATTTTGAAAACTTCAAATACCCCTGCCTCCACTCTCCAACTTCTGCTGAGTGATATGGCCTAAAAATCTAGAATTTTTCCTAGCGATTCACAGTATAAACTGGAACATGCTCTTTCAAGTGGCACATACTAAAACAGGTGAATCCAGGTGAAAGCTATGATCCCTTATTGATGTCGCCTGTTAAATCCACTTCAAATCAGGTAGATGTAGGGTAGAAGACAGGTTAAAGACATTTTTTAAGACTTGAGACAAATGAGACATGGATTGTGTGTGCCATTCAGAGGGTGAATGGGCAAGGAAAATATTTAAGTGCCTTTGAACGAGGGATAGTCGTAGGTGCCAGGTGCACTGGTTTGTGTGTCAAGAACTGCAACGCTGCTGGGTTTTCACACTCAACCATTTCCCGTGTGTATCAAGAATGGTCCACTACCCAAAGGACATAACGCCAACTTGGCACAACTGTGAGAAGCATTGGAGTCAACATGGGCCAGCATCCCTGTGGAACGCTTTCGACACCTTGTAGAGTCCATGCCCCGATGAACTGAGGCTGTTCTGAGGGCAAAAGGGGGTGCAACTCAATATTAAGAAGATGTTCCTAATGTTTTGTACACTCAGTGGCTCTCTCAATTGAATGATTTCTCTAAATAAGCTTTGTTGTACAATTAATGGTAAAATACACTGCATTTCAAATAGTCAGCAACAATCAAATGAATTCAGAGCTAGTGACATTATATATAGGCTAAATATAAGCCTTCCACAACCATTATCAAAATAGTTTTACCTGCTTTTTTGTGTGCAATAATGACTGATCTGTCTTTCAAGTGTGTCTATGAAAATGCCGTTTTTGTTACTAATTTAACCAGAACCATGCATAATGTACATTCACTAATAATGTCCAACTTCTTGTAGCAGGCATTATAGAAAATTAACACAGGTTTCATAAACGACCTCTCAAGCCCACATGCTAGTGAGTAGCCAGCTAATCAAATGGCTACCCGGATTACCTGCATCGCCCCTTTTTTGCACTAACTCTATGTTTACACACACACACACACACACACACACACACACACACACACACACACACACACACACACACACACACACGATGCTGCTACGGTCAATTATCTATCCTGTTGACCAGTCACTTTCCCCCTACCTATACGTCAGTTAAGAACAATCTACATGGGAATGCAGTCGATATGACCGATTCTGTTGGACCAAACCTTAAAATGCAAACAGGGAGTTAAAACTGCTTGAGGAAAAAGTGATCGCTCATCTTTGTTGTTGTGAGTGGCAGGGTCTTGGTGTGTGTGTGTGTGTGTGTGGGACGGTGCACAGTCACAGCAGAAAGAGCGAAGGAGACGAGACCAAATAGACAACAAGCGGACATATAGTGACTTCAGAAAGTATTCACACCCCTCGACTTATTCCACATCTTGTTGTGTCACAGCCTGAATTAAAAATGTTAAATTACTTTCCCCCCCTCACCCATCTACACACTATACCCCATAATGACAAAGTGAAAACATGTTTTTATATCTTTTTGCAAATGTATTAAATACAGAAATATCTAATTTACATAGGTATTCACACCCCTGAGTCAATACTTTGTAGAAGCACCTTTAGCAGTGATGGCAGCTGTAAGACTTACTGGGTAAGTCTATAGGGCCAATGTCCTTGAGTGGCCCATTTGTTCAATATTCTTCTCTAAATTCTTCAAGCTCTGTCAAATTGGTTGTTGGTCATTACTAGACAACCATTTGCAGGTCTTGCCATAGATTTTCAAGCAGAAGTCAAAACTGTAACTTGTAACTCGGGAACATTCACTGTCTTCTTGTTAAGCAACTCCAGTGTAGATTTGGCCTTGTGTTTTAGGTTATTGTCCTGCTGAAAGGTGAATTCATCTCCCAGTGTCTGGAGGAATTCTGACTGAACCAGGTTTTTGAATTACTTTAGTTCCTTGTTGCAAACAGGGTACATGTTTTGGAATATTTATATTCTGTAAAGGTTTCCTTCTTTTCACTCTGTCAATTAGGTCAGTACTGTGGAGTAACTACAATGTTGTTGATCCATCCTCAGTTTTCTCCTATCACAGGCATTAAACTCTAACTCTTTCAAAGTCACCATTGGCCTCATGGTGAAATCCCTGAGCAGTTTTCTTCATCTCCGGCAAAAGAGTTAGGAAGGACGCCTGTATATACACTGATACACCAACGGGATATTCAATGTCTGCTTTTTTTTGTATTTCTATCCATCAACCAATAGCTGCCCTTCATTGCAAGGCATTGTAAGCAAACAACATGTTTGATTAGGCTTAGAGACTAGGCTTGAAAATCGGCAAGTCCTCATCCTGATAAAGTTATGTCAGACTACTGTCGTCGACACTATAGATTGCAAGCAAATCAAACAATATTTGGATAGAGCCGTCTAGTTTATCCTCTGAAAGTTAGCTTGTTAACTAGCCATATTGACGTGATCTGTTATTAGCTTACATTAGCTATCCAATTGGACATGGTTCATCAATCAATGTAGCTAGCCTATCATGTCTGCCAGCAGCAATCGCGATTAAACAATGTTGAAAAGAGGATAATGTTAGTTAACTTCGCAAGGTAGGCCTACATTGGTTGGAGAGAAAAAAAGTACATTAGGTCTACTATGTACAGTCGTGGCCAAAAGTTGAGAAAGACACAAATATTAATTTCCAAAAGGTTTGCTGCTTCAGTGTCTTTAGATATTTTTGTCAGATGTTACTATGGAATACTGAAGTATAATTACAAGCATTTCATAAGTGTCAAAGGCTTTTATCGACAATTACATGAAGTTGATGCAAATAGTCAATATTTGCAGTGTTGACCCTTCTTTATCAAGATCTCTGCAATCCACCCTGGCATGCTGTCAATTAACTTCTGGGCCACATCCTGACTGATGGCAGCCAATTCTTACATAATCAATGCTTGGAGTTTGTCAGAATTTGTGGGTTTTTGGTTTGTCCACCCGCCTCTTGAGGATTGACCACAAGTTCTCAATGGGATTAAGGTCTGGGGAGTTTCCTGGCCATGGACCCAAAATATCAATGTTTTGTTCCCCGAGCCACTTAGTTATCAATTTTGCCCTATGGCAAAGTGCTCCATCATGCTGGAAAAGGCATTGTTCGTCACCAAACTGTTCCTGGATGGTTGGGAGAAGTTGCTCTTGGAGGATGTGTTGGTACCATTCTTTATTCATGGCTGTGTTCTTAGGCAAAATTGTGAATGAGCCCACTCCCTTGGCTGAGAAGCAACCCCACACATGAATGGTCTCAGGATGCTTTACTGTTGGCATGACACAGGACTGATGGTAGCGATCACCTTGTCTTCTCCGGACAAGTTTTTTTCCGGATGCCCCAAACAATCGGAAAGGGGATTCAGAGAAAATGACTTTACCCCAGTCCTCAGCAGTCCAATCCCTGTACAGAATATCAGTCTGTCCTTGATGTTTTTCCTGGAGAGAAGTGGCTTCTTTGCTGCCCTTCTTGACACCAGGCCATCCTCCAAAAGTCTTTGCCTCACTGTGTTTGCAGATGCACTCACACCTGCCTGCTGCCATTCCTGAGCAAGCTCTGTACTGGTGGTGCCCCGATCCCGCAGCTGAATCAACTTTAGGAGACGGTCCTGGCGCCCTGAAGCCTTCTTCACAACAATTGAACCGCTCTCCTTGAAGTTCTTGATGATCCGATAAATGGTTGATTTAGGTGCAATCTTACTGGCAGCAATATCCTTGCGTGTGAAGCCCATTTTCTGCAAAGCAATGATGACGGCACGCGTTTCCTTGCAGGTAACCATGTTTGACAGAAAGAACAATGATTCCAAGCACCACCGTCCTTTTGAAGCTTCCAGTCTGTTATTTGAACTCAATCAGCATGACAGAGTGATCTCCAGCCTTGTCCTCATCAACACACAACTGTGTAAACGAGAGAATCACTGAGATGATGTCAAGCTGGTCCTTTTGTAGCAGGGCTGAAATGCAGTGGAAATGTTTTTGGGGGATTCAGTTCATTTGCATGGCACTCTGATCACTCTTCATAACATTCTGGAGTATATGCAAATTGCCATCATACAAACTGAGGCAGCAGACTTTGTGAAAATTAATATTTGTGTCATTCTCAAAACTTATGGCCACGACTGTACATAATTTCTAACGGTAGCTTGCAAAGTAAACATTATCAGCTAACAGTACATTGGCAAAATGTGCCATTCTGCTGCTTGACAGGCATAGACCACACAGGATGGGAAATTAACCTAAACCACTCATACTTGTCAGGTATTGTTCACTTCTATAGCACTCAAATATCCAATTAACTGTGGCCAATACTGAGAGATATCGGGACCTTCACGTATCTGAAATGACATGATCAGTTGATGTTTACTGATCTTGAAAAAGTATGCAGTTACTTGCTGTATAACTCTGATGATAGAGCTAAATGTGCGCAATTGTTTTGCATGGAATAATCAGAAATGTGTAGTTCTGACTATAGTCTTCAAGAGGTGATGATATTACAACCAAATAGATAACATTTATTTAACAATCCCTTGAAAACGGCACGTAGCTGTCAATGGTTTTATTGGAGCTTGGGGGTCTCCTTGCCCCGCAGCAGGCAAATCGAACACTCTGCAAGTTATTGTGACGTTTTATTAACAACGACCTATAGAAAGCTTGACCATATATCTTGAGAGAGACATGCAATTGCAATAGGGGCCTAAGTACAGCAGTGTTTTCCCTAGGATCTTTTTCAGCAGGGGTGGCAAAGTGGGCATGGCCAATGGCTGTTCTACTAAGCTAACATATGGAATTGTTTTAAGATGGTCATACCAAGGATCCTTTAGCTATTTGATTTAGAGCTTTAGGACCCGTTAAAAAAGATAGAAAAAAAATAGAAAAAATTATTTCATGAAACATTGAATTTGGATTCACTGCCATTAGCCCATTGAACAATAGCTTTATCCATGGATAAACAGAGTCCCCCAAAAAATCTAAAGGAAGTTTGTTCTGAAGTGTCTGTCCTATATCTGAGCGATAAAAGAAAGAGCAGGAAACAATTAGTTTATTGCCTAAAATTAGTATTTTCTTTGCTATCTCCATATATACTTCCATCATTTTTTTAACAGACTTCTGACTAGTCTTGAGGCATCCTAGAGCAAACATATACAGTGTATTCGGAAAGCATTCAGACCCCTCCCCTTTATCCACATTTTGTTACGTTACAGCCTTATTGTAAAATCGATTAACTAAAATATTTAAAAAACTCTATCTACACACAACAGCATATAACGACAAAGCAAACAGGTTTTTAGAAATTTTTGCAAATGTATTAAAAATTCAAAACAGAAATACCTTACATAAGTATTCAGAACCTTTGCTATGAGCCTCGAAATTGAGCTCTGGTGCATGCTGCTCCATTGATCATCCTTGAGATGTTTCTACAACTTGATTTTAGTCAATTCAATTGATTGGAAATATGGAAAGGAACACACCTGTCTATATAAGGTCCCACAGTTGACAGTGATGTCAGATCAAAAACCAAACCATGTGATTGAAGGAATTGTCCAAGGAACTCAGACAGGATTGTGTAGAGGCACAGATCTGGGGAAGAATACCAAAACCATTTAATTGAAGGTCCCCAGGAACACAGTGGCATCCATCTTTCTTAAATGGAAGAAGTCTGGAACCACCAACACTCTTCATAGAGCTGGCCACCCAGCCAAACTGTGCAATCGGGGGAGAAGGGCCTTGGTCAAGGAGGTGACCAAGAACCCGAAGGTCACTGACAGAGCTCCTCTGTGGAGATGGGAGAACCTTCCAGAAGGGCAACCATCTCTGCAGCACTCCACCAATCAGTCCTTTATGTTAGAGTGGCCAGACAGAAGCCACCACTCAGTAAAAGGCACATAACAGCCCGCTTGGCATTTGCCAAAAGGTACCTAAAGGACTCTCAGACCATGAGAAACAAGATTCTCTGGTTTGATGAAACCAAGACTGAACTCTTTGGCCTGTATGCCAGACGTCATGTCTGGAGGAAACCTGGCACTATCCCTACGGTGAAGCATGATGGTGGTAGCATCATGCTATGGGGATGTTTCTCAGCGGCAGGGGCTGGGAGACTAGTCAGGATCGAGGGAAAGATGAACGGAGCAAAGTACAGAGAGATCCTTGATGAAAACCTGCTCCAGAGAGCTCAGGACCTCAGACTGGGGCGAAGGTTCACCTTCCAACAGGACAATGACCCTAAGCACACAGCCAAGACAACGCAGGAGTGGTTTCAGGACATGTCTCTGAATGTCCTTGAGTGGCCCCGCCAGAGCCCGGACTTGAACCTGACTGAACTTCTCTGGAGAGACCTGAAAATAGCTGTGCAGCGACACTCCCCATCCAACCGGACAGAGCTTGAGAGGATCTGCAGAGAAGAATGTGAGAAATGCCCAAATACAGGTGTGCCAAGCTTGTCACGTCATACCCAAGAAGACTCAAGGCTGTAATCGCTGCCAAAGGTGTTTTAACAAAGTACTGAGTAAAGAGTCTGAATACTTATGTAAAATGTCAAATTTCCATTCATTTTTACAAACATTTCTACAAACCTGTTTTTGCTTTGTCAATATGAGGATTGTGTGTAGATTGAGGGGAAAAAAATACAATTTCATAAATTTTAGAATAAGGCTGTAATGTAACAAAATGAGGAAAAAGTCAAAGGGTCTGAATACTTTCCGAATGCACTGTACGTTTTCGTGTTTGTGAGACTCACCTTGCCATTGAGGCAAGGTGAGTCATATATTAGTGTGTATCCCAAACTGTTCAGACAGAAGTTAGCAGATCAGATGTATTGTGGGGATCATTTTTGTGAGAAGACCGAATTTTGGGATGTCTCATGGTCTGCGACACTAGTTCTGCGACCTTTCACTGCAGATGTGGAAGAGCGACATCGGCAGATGCAGTGGATTGAGACGCAGCCCATGCAAATATCTCTAGCTTAAACTGACAGCGAGCCAGCTACAGTCTGATTTTTTAATCATGCCAATTATTTTTCTGCGGGGGATTTCCTGCAATTCCTTCAATAGCTTATACTGTGTTCTTATGTTGTCCGAGTGACTCAAACATAACAAGATCAAATGGGGGCCTGTCATGCCAAATAGTGTCCCACTGTCAAAAAGTGCCGCCCCCCCTCACGTCACAATGGGAGTCGCTGAGTTCTATCAAAAAATATTACCTAAAAATTGCTCTCCAAAAACAATGTTTTTGACAGTGACAACCTGCTGCTTCAAGAAAATATGATTTAAATAAGAATAAATAATTAAGCTGTTTTTAGATTGGCGTTAGCTACTGTACTTATTTACCTCAGTCTGCCTAGCCAGCTAGCCAGCTACAGTCGCTAGCTAGCTAGACAGTTTTATTTAGCTTACGTTAGCTACTGTAACCTATTGGAGCTTTGTTTGTATTTAGCTTGCACTTCAAATGGCATCCCTCTGAGATTTTATTTTATCTTTCCAAACAGGCAAAGTACTATGAAGGCACCACTGATCTCGACAAGAGGCGCAACATTCAGAGAAATTCACAATTCAGGGTAATGTTAAGAAGTTAACTTCTATTTGATAACTGGACAGATTTAGCTATGTACAACAATCTTTCAACAACCATTTTCTATCTAGCTAGTTGGTCATCTACATGTTGCTAACTATACATATAGTTCAGTGGAGGCTGCTGAGGGGAGGATGGCTCATAATAATGTATGGAGTAAATGGAATCAAACAAGTGGTGGGGTTGATACCATTCCATTGACTCCATTCCAACCATTATTATGAGCCATCCTCCCCTCAGCAGCCTCGACTGATATAGTTACATGTCTGTCATATTGAGGTATCTAGCTATAAGTTAAAACTGATCAATGAAATGGATAGGTCTAAGCAACTATGGTAAAGACAGACAGACAGACACAGACAGACAGAGAGCAGTGCAAATGTACTTAAACTTATTTAAACTCTTCTCTCCCAACTTGTTAGGCAATCATATGTACCTAGCGAGGGAAGGATGGCTAGCCACACAGGAGGGTGATTTCTACTAAGGAGGCCGTGCTGACCAAGACGCAAGCTGGCCATTTCGGAGTGAAGCGCATGATAGCCATAAATCAACCTACGCTTCTTCTGACAGGGAATTGTCAAGGAGGTGGACAGCTGGTCAAGTGAAATAACCTTTTGTTTATCAATCGCATTCTATTATATCTGAAAATACAAAAGGTTTCAATTTGTCATTTTTGCTTGAAAAAAAGGTCAGTACACTTTAAATGTCAGGGGTGGACCTCATCGGAGCCTTCATGAAATCCAGGAACGGCAACTGCTGGTGTCTGACGGCGACTGATCACTTTACCAAGTGGGTGTTGGCAATACCCATTAAGCTCAGTAATGGAAGAGTGCGTGCTTAACTCTAAACTCCCTTCTGTAACCCATTAAAAAAGGTTGCTTGGAACCAAAAATAGATTTTAGTTTTGTATGATACCCATCAAGGACGAGACTGGCAAGGCCACCTCCAAGGCAATGATGGACAGCTTTAGGTAGGCTATACCTTCCAAAAGTGTTAAAAAGTACATATCTCCCATTTATAACACTGCACTAATCCATCAAATTTTCTCCCTGTAAAAAGTGTAACCTGTGTGTTTGCTTGTCTCTGCCTCCTACCCTGTTCCCTTGAACTCTTCTCCTGTTCTTCCGGACCTTTGGGTTCTGCCAAGACCCAGACGTGAATCTATGGGATCAATATCATGCCAAATGTATTGTGAACTCACAGCATGCATTTTGTATTCATGTATCATGATCTGTACAAATAAACTACCAATCCACAAATGTAAATCGCTACCCACAAATAAACACCTTTTGATTTGTATTTGTAAATCGATATTGCATTCAATTTTTTTTAGAACTGCAGATATGCAGGTCATTTCCAAGAGCCTTAAGTAAAATGACTACCATAAAGATTTGCACATATATGGAGTTGCATATCTCTACTTTGGAAGCACTTAGGTCACCTGACTTTTGGCAGGGGTTTGATGACAAGAAAAAGGCAAGAATTTCTCACGTAGAAAAAAAGTTATCACAGTAGAAAGCGATTTGTAGTCGTAGAAAAATGGTTTGTATCCATAGAAAGCGATTTCTATAAAATCGCTGGCAGCCTCTCGTTGGGCCATGTTGATGCCTGACTTTCAAGGCTGCAGAAATTATAGTATGGTAACCATAATATGTAAATCATAGTATGTCCAACTTAAATAATTGAAAGCCCTAGATTACTCTATATTTACAACACTATTGCGGTGTACACCCGTTCATCACACAAATAGTTGAATTAGCTGGCCAGTGTGATAGCGCCACTAGATGTGAAGGATATATCATACAGACTTTGTAACAAACAGTACTGCCTCCGTCCCTCGCCCCAACCTGGGCTTGAACCAGGGACCCTCTTGCACACATCGACAACAGCCACCCTCGAAGCATCGTTACCCATTGCTCCACAAAAGCCGCGGCCCTTGCAGAGCAAGGGAAACAACTACTTCAAGGTCTCAGAGCGAGTGACGTCATCGACTGAAATGCTATTAGCGCGCACCGCTAACTAGCTAGCCATTTCACACCAGTTACACTCACCCCCTTTGACCGCCTCCTTTTCCGCAGCAACCAGTGATCCGGGTCAACAGCATCAATGAGATCAACTTTTATGGGATCATTCATTTTTTCTACAACTACAAATCGCTTTCTACTCGTGAGAATTTTTGTCTTCATAGCAGTCGTTTTACTTAAGGTCCTTGGAAATAACCTGAACATCTGCAGTTATAAAACAATTCTAATGCTATATATACATTTGGCATGATATTGATCCCATATGGATCCACCTGATGTCCTCCATTACCAACCACCCTCCAACTTCTCATTACATCATCTACAGCTACTGTTATTGTCATTATCTGCTAAGAAATGTTCATGCTCTATCATACTGGGTACAGAATATGTGAGATACACAGATTGGCTAAAAACACTAGCACTGCAAGCACTCAGAACAAAGAGAGCAGCAGTGCCTGGACTTTGCAGTCTCCCTCTTCAAATCCCCCTTCCAAGCCTGCTGAGAACAAGTGAGAGGCAGAACCTCCCACCCACACAGCAACCACCTCCTCAATATTCCACACACCAGAATTCAGTATTTTAGTCTTAAATTGTATTAAATTGCCATGTGTGTACAAAAAATGTTTTTTTTATAGAAAAATGTTTTATAACACAACTGTACCAAAAAATATCAAAAGTTCTTAATCTTAAATATTGGCAGGTTGGTTTTCACAGCCGTTTCACAAGGTGTTCATTATTGGAAAGTATCCTTTGGTGGTATTTATTTGCTCCACATTATTCTTTGTTGTATCCTAGGACCTACAATAGATACATATATATTCAACCACAAGGGTGTACTAATGAGCAATGCGAGAAAAATAAAAATCCATCGTAACATTTGTGGCCTGCTGGAGGTCATTTTGCAGGGCTCTGGCAGTGCTCCTCCTTGCACAAAGGCGGAGGTAGCGGTCCTGCTGCTGGGTTGTTGCCCTCCTACGGCCTCCTCCACGTCTCCTGATGTACTGGCCTGTCTCCTGGTAGCGCCTCCATGCTCTGGACACTACGCTGACAGACACAGCAAACCTTTTTGCCACAGCTCGCATTGATGTGCCATCCTGGATGAACTGCACTACCTGAGCCACTTGTGTGGGTTGTAGACTCCGTCTCATGCTACCACTAGAGTGAAAGCACCGCCAGCATTCAAAAGTGACCAAAACATCAGCCAGGAAGCATAGGAACTGAGAAGTGGTCTGTGGTCACCACCTGCAGAACCATTCCTTTTTTGGGGGTGTCTTACTAATTGCCTATAATTTCCACCTTTTGTCTATTCCATTTGCACAACAGCATGTGAAATTTATTGTCAATCAGTGTTGCTTCCTAAGTGGACAGTTTGATTTCACAGAAGTGTGATTGACTTGGAGTTACATTGTGTTGTTTAAGTGTTCCCTTTATTTTTTTGAGCAGTGTATATATATATATATATATATATATATAAAACAATATCGGCCGATTAATCGGTATCGGCTTTTTTTGGTCCTCTAATCGGTAAAGGGTGTTGAAAAATGATAATCGGTCGACCTCTAGTCTCATCGTTGTCAGTGATCAGGCCTACCACTTGTGACTTCGGCAAACTTAATGATGGTGTTGGAGTCATGCACATGGCCACACACTCATGGGTAAACAGGGAGTACGGGGGGGGCGACGACGACTAAACACGCAACCCCGAGGGAACCCAGTGTTCAGGATCAGCGTGGCAGATGTGTTCTTGCCTACCCTTACCACCTGGGGGGGGGGGGGGGCACGTCAGGAAGTCAAGGATGCAGTTGCAGAGGGAGGTGTTTAGTCACAGGGTCCTTAGCTTAGTGATAAGCTTTGAGGGCACTATGGTGTTGAACGCTGAGCTGTAGTCAACCTACGTGAGAATGCTGTCGGTTTTCCTTTTGTCCAGGTGGGAATGGGCAGTGTAACGGAGATTACATCATCTGTGGATCTGTTGGGGCGGTATGCAAATTGAAGTGGGTCTAGGGTTTCTGGGATGATGGTGTTGACGTGAGCCATGACCAGCCTTTCAAAGCACTTCATGGCTACAGACGTGAGTGCTATGGGGCGGTAGTCCTTTAGGCAGGTTACCTTGCCGTTCTTGAGCACAGAGACAATGGTGGTGGCTGCTTGAAACATTGTAGGTATTACAGACTCGGCCAGAGTGAGGTTGAAAATGTCAGTGAAGACATTTGCCAGTTAATCAGCGCATGCTCCGAGTATGTGCCCTGGTAATCCATCTGGCCCTGCAGCCTTGTGAATGTTTACCTGTTTAAAGGTCTTACTCACATCGGCTACAGAGAGAGTGATCACACAGTCTTCCGGAACAGCTGGTGCTCTTATGCATGCTTCAGTGTTGCTTTCCTCGAAGCGAGCATAAAAAAGGCATTTCGCTCATCTGGTAGGCTCGCGTCACTGGGCAGCTCGCGGCTGGGTTTCAATTTGTAATCCGTAATAGTTTGCATACCCTGCCACATGCGACGAGCATCAGAGCAGGTGTAATAAGATTCAATCTTAGTCCCGGATTGATGCTTTGCGTGTTTGATGGTTTGTCAGAGAGCATAGCGGGATTTCTTACAAGTGTCCTGCTCCTAGAAAGCGGCAGCTGTAGCCTTTAGCTCAGTGCGGATGTTGCCTGTAATTCTTGGCTTCTGGTTGGGATATGTACGTACGGTCACTGGAGGGGGACGATGTCGTCAATGCACTTACTGATGAAGCCGATGACTGATGTGCTTTACTCCTCAATGACATCGGATGAATCCCGGAACATATTCCAGTCTGTGCTAGCAAAAAACAGTCCTGTAGCTTAGCATCCGCATTATCAGACCACTTCCGTAATGAGCGAGTCACTGGTACTTCCTGCTTGAGTTTTTGCTTGTAAGCGGGAATCAGGAGGATAGAATTATGGTTAGATTTGCCAAATGGAGGGTTAGCTTTGTATGCGTCTCTGTGTGTGGAGTAAAGGTGGTGTAGAGTTTTTTTTTCCTCCTCTGGTTGCACATGTGACATGCTGGTAGAAATGAGGTAAAATGGATTTACGTTTTCCTGCCTTTTCTCAATAGGGGGTGCTGTTGGCACTTTGTAATAATTACGTTCCCAAATTAAACTGCCTCGTACTCAATTCTTGCTCGTACAATATGCATATTATTATTACTATTGGATAGAAAACACTCTCTAGTTTCTAAAACTGTTTGAATTATATCTGTGAGTGAAACAGAACTGGACTTAGAGCAATTTTCCTATGTGGATGTGAGAATGCAAAATTTTGCAAGCTGCTCTGAGATCTGTTTATAAATCTGCCTGTCTTCTATTGGTTGAGATGCACTGCATACGCCTTCCCCTGGATGTTAGCGAATAGGGAGACTTGAAATGGAGTCTCTACGTAGATCTGAAAGGTTATAAATGGCTTGGGAAGAAAAGTACTGGTCTTTTCCCTCTTCGCTCTGACGCAGGAAGGACCTTGGCATATCGTACTAGAAACTTCGGTTATAGCTCTTAGAAATTTCCGGCTGTGTTTTTATTCGATATAGGCTTTAAAGACATCATAATGTTGTTATTTTAAACCGAATTATATCAGTTTATGTCAGTATATTGCGATTTTCGGGTATTTATTTTCGTGGCGTTCTAGGGAGTTGGGTATCTCTGTCTCAAATGCTAACGTTTACTGCTAATTGCAACGTTAAAGAGGACGTTCTACAACCGAGCAACGATTCTTTTGGACAAAGGACACCTTTCCCAAGATTCTGATGGGAGTTCATCAAAAAGTAAGAACTATTTATGCTGATAATTCGTTGTTCTGTTGAAAAATGTCAAATGCATAAGCCGCCATTAATTTCAGTGCAGCCTCGCTTTAACGCACGCTGTATGTTGAAGTAACGTTAATTTTAAAAATGTAACACAGCGATTGCATTAAGAACTAATTTGTCTTTCATTTGCTGTCCAACCTGTATTTTTTAGTCAAGTTTAGGATTAGTTACTGATTAGAATAGGTGCCTCTCCAAAGATTTCTCCCGACATTTTCTGGGCAGCTTTGCTACTTTTCTCATTGTATAACCACGATTTGTGCCGCTAAATATGCACATTTTCGAACAAACTCTATATGCATTGTGTAATATGATGTTATAGGACTGTCATCTGAAGAATTCTGAGAAGGTTAGTGAAAAAAATTATATATTTTGGTGGTTTATACGTTATCGCTATTTTTGGCTTGAATCAATGCTGTTGTGATGTTTGCTATTGTGGTAAGCTAATATAATGCTATATTGTGTTTTCGCTGTAAAACACTTGGAAAATCTGAAATATTGGCTGGATTCACAAGATCTGTGTCTTTCATTTGCTGTACATTTGTTGTATTTTTAAGAAATGTTTTATGATGAGTAATTAGGTAATACACGATGGTCTCTGTAGTTATTCTAGTTGCTTTGGTGAGAGTTGTGATGGTGGCTGCAATGGTAAACTATGATTTATACCTGAAATATGCACATTTTTCTAACAAAACATATGCTATACAATAAATATGTTATCAGACTGTCATCTGATGAAGTTGTTTCTTGGTTAGTGGCAATTTATATCTTTATTTGGTCGAATTTGTGATAGCTACTGATGCAGTAAGAAAATGGTGGAGTAAAAAAAGTGGTGTCTTTTGCTAACGTGGTTAGCTAATAGATTTACATATTGTGTCTTCCCTGTAAAACATTTTAAAAATCAGAAATGATGGCTGGATTCACAAGATGTGTATCTTTCATCTGGTGTCTTGGACTTGTGATTTAATGATATTTAGATGCTACTATTTACTTGTGACGCTAGGCTATGCTAGTCAGCTTTTTTACTGATGGGGGTGCTCCCAGACCCAGGATTGGGAGGAAGTAGAAGTTAAATCCCCGGTCACTAGGAAAACTGGGTGAATATTATCTTGTTTGCTTATGGCCTGATACAGCTTGTTGATTGAGGTCTTAATACATGCATCAATTTGTGGTGGTAAATAGACAGCTACGAAAAATATAGATAAAAACTATCTAGTGATAGTAAATAGTGTAGTCTACAGCTCATCATGAGGTACTCTACTTCAGGCAAGCAAAACCTTGAGACTTCCTTAATATTAGAGATTGCGCATCAACTATTGTTGACAAATAGACACCACCCCTCGTCTTAAAGGAGGTTGCTGGTCTGTCTTGCCAATGCACAGAAAACCCAGTAACTGTATATTATCCATGTCCTCGTTCAGCCACAACTCAGTGAAACAGAAGATATGTCCCGTTTATACTCCAGTGATTGCACGGTCGCCAGTAGGACGGATGGTAAAGGCAGATTATCCACTCACCAACTAATTCTAAACCAAGCACCCGGATATGCACTCCCTGTATCGGCATCTCCTCTTCATATGAATTTGGGCCTGGTCCGGGAGGAGCCGTACATTTTTCACCTCCGATTCATTAAATAAAACATCTTTGTTTAGTCAGAGGTGAGTAATCGATGTTGTGATGTCCAGAAGCTCTTTTCAGTCATAAGAGACAGTGGCAGACACATTATGTACAAATAAAAGTTAAACATGAAAACACACACACAGAATAGCACAATTGGTTAGAAGCCCATTAAAATGGCAGCCATCGCCTCCGGCGCCATTAACTGTGGCGTCCCACCACTAAATGAATATAGGAGAAACACTGGGTGTACTCCTGAGGGGGGAAGAGGCATTGTTGGGACCTCTTCACGATTGTGATGGTGTGTTTGGACCATGATAGATCCTTAGTGTTGTGGACACCAAGGAATCTTTCAACCCGCTCCACTACACCCTGTCCATGTGAAAAGGATGTGTTCAGTAGAGTTGGGTGGTATACAGATTTTCATACCGTCATACTGTACCATACCGGGGTATACGGTATTACTTGATGTGCACACAAGGGCAGCTATAATTTATTTTAATAATAACTTTTTGTGAGGGACACACACACACACACACACATGCTTCTCTCCTCCATTTCAACAACCCCCCAAAAAATAACAAAGGTGCTGGGGTGAACAGCGGCGCTGTTTCCCCAAATAGAGACTCGATCTTTTATATTTTTAGGATGGTATTACTGAAATCAAAATAAAATGTGATGCGTACAGTCAGTGATTTTCTGGGAAACCACTTTGGTGCAAAAGTAGCCCGAAATAAGCATAGGTTTTGAGTACATTTGAGCTGCCCTGTATACCAACCAACATCAAAGATACTAATGTTATTTTGGAATTAATCCAATGATGCTAATAAACATCATGGAAAACTGAGTTGGATACTGGGCTGACCGGAGAAATCTCTGGAGCTTTTCCACTCTAAGGCAAATACTTTCTAATGATTTGTGGAACACTGCGAGCACAGTTTTAGCTAAGCAGCTGTTTTAAGTTGCAGATTGTGTTTAAAGGTAGACTCAATAAAATGAGATTATCTGTGGTGCTGCTCGTGACATTGAGATGAGTGAGACGCAAGACTTTGCTCTCACACAGTCACACGGTATCTGCGCATGTGCACGGGTTAGTGCTTCAACGCTCTTATTTGTTGGGGGAAATTGACCTACTATGCTGTTTACTTTCTGCATCTACAATACCGGTCAAAAGTTTTAAAACACCTACTCATTCAAGGGTTTCTTTTTTTGACTATTTTCTACATTATAATACAATAGTTTAGACATCAAAACTATGAAAACACATATGGAATCATGTTAGTTACCAAATAAGTGTTAAACAAATCTAAATATATTTTATATTTGAGATTCTTCAAATAGCCATCCTTTATCTTGATGACAACTTTGCACACTCTTGGCATTCTCTCAACCAGCTACCTGGAATGCTTTTCCATCGGCCTTGAAGGAATTCACACATATGCTGAGCACTTGTTGGCTGCTTTTCCTTCACTCTGCAGTCCAACTCATCCCAAACCATCTCAATTTGGTTTAGGTCAGGGGGTTGTGGAGGCCAAGTCATCTGATGCAGCACTCCATCACTCTCCTTGGTCAAATAGCCCTTACACAGCCTGGAGGTGTGATGGGTCATTGTCCTGTTGAAAAATAAATGATAGTCCCACTAAGCCCAAACCAGATGGGTTGGTGTAATCGCTGAAGATTGCTGTGGTAGCCATGCTGGTTAAGTGTGCCTTGAAATCTAAATAAATCACAGACAGTGTCACCAGCAAAGCACCCCCACACCATAACACCTCCAAGCAGAGATCATCCGTTCACCCACACCGCATCTCACAAAGACACGCTGCTTGGAACAAAAATCTCCAATTTGGACTCAAGACCAAAGGACAAATTTCCACCGGTCTAATGTACATTGCTCATGTTTCTTGGCCCAAGCAAGTCTCTTCTTATTATTGGTGTCCTTTAGTAGTGGTTTCTTTGCAAAAATTCAACCATGAAGGCCTGATTCACAGTCTCCTCTGAACAGTTGATGTTGAGATGTGTCTGTTACTTGAACTCTGAAGGATTTATTTGGGCTGCAATTTCTGAGGCTGGTAAGTCTAATGAACTTATCCTCTGCAGCAGAAGTAACTCTGGGTCTTCCTTTCCTGTGGTGGTCCTCATGAGAGAATTTCATCATAGAGCTTGATGGTTTTTGCAACTACACTTGAAGACACTTTCAAAGTTCTTGAAATTTTCCGTATTGACTGGCATTCTTGTCTTTAAGTAATGATGGACTGTCGTTTCTCTCTGCTTATTTGAGCTGTTCTTGCCATAATATGGACTTGGTCATTTACCAAATAGGGATATCTTCTCTATACCCTCCCGACCTTGTCACAACTGATTGGCTCAAACACATTAAGAAGGAAAGAAATTCCACAAATTAACATAAGGCAGCACACCTGTTAATTGAAATGCAATCCAGGTGACTACCTCATGAAGCTGGTTTAGAGAATGCAAAGAGTATGCAAAGCTGTCATCAAGGCAAAGGGTGGCTATTTTAAGAATCATATAAAATATATTTTGATTTGTTTAACACTTTTTTGGTTACTGCATGATTCCATTTGTTTTATTTGATAGTGTTGATGTCTTCACCATTATTCTACAATGTAGAAAATAGTAAAAATAAAGAAAAACTTTTGACCTGTAGTGTGTCATAATCACTGAGTCTACCTTTAAGGGAATTCCTCACATTCTATCCAAATGTAATCAACTCAAACGTTCTACATGTACATAAAATACTTACAGGAAGAACTACCCCTAGACGTGAGCAAGACTGTTTGACAGCTACAGCCTTTGCATTATAGGGGCCCCAGTTACTAAATAACATTGTGTCATCCACAGATTTCACACTCTACAGTCAAAGATGAATGAAACCCCTTTCATCTGTGCTACAGTGCCACTGTCAGCCAGTGGATACCTAGCTAGTCCACATTGTTCAAGTATCTTGAAAGTCGAAAGCTCTAGCTAATGTTGAATTATATTTGGTCTAAAAAGGACTTAGTTATCTGTTGTTGTGCCTCTTTCCCAGCAGTCAGACATTTCAATTTCACTTCCCTGGTGGTACTAGTGTGTGTGTGTGTGTGTGTGTGTGGGCACTGGACTATCTATCTAACTAGCCTGGTATTGACAGCTAGTCAACAAGTTAGCCAGCTGTCAAATCTTGCTGGCAGTAGAGATGTAACTTGTTTCGCTAGCTGTATCCTTTCATACTGCGCAGGCTTAACTAGCAAGCTACTATCAGTATGAGGTTTCCTGTTCAAGACTGACTAGAGATACAGCATAGAGAGATACTATTTGACTGTATTGTATAGCTAGCTTGATATTACATGGCTTGCAGTGGACACTAACCCTAAGATACTCGTCTTCCGGGCTGAGGTTTGAATGACGTACTCTGCCACACAGGCTAGTAGTGTGTGTGTGTGTGTGTATTGGAGGTAGCTAGCTAGCTAGCTAACGGTAGCTAGTAGTATCTGAAACATCCTTAAAACACAGCATTGTTATCATTCTCATCTATGTCTAAATATGTTTACCTAAAGCCATTTATTTAAAGCAAACTCACCCGGCCGGCCATATTGCTGTTTTTGGCGTTTTTCAAATACAATTCAGCGTAAATGTTCCCAGCACTGCTGACAGCACAATCGTTGAACTCCACTAATGCTACACAGGCTAAGTGGGCGGGATCGCCGTGACTTACGAAGTGATGTCATCACGCACACGTTGGTGAGGAAATATTTGGACAAACTACAGATTACCCAAACTCTGTTGGAAATTTTGGCCAGCGGGACAGCATATATATATTCACTCCGCAGGTAAATTTATCCCAGGTGTGTACATAGGTTATTAATAACACATATTTCGGAAACTGCACAATCAAACGATCTAATAAACTGCTTCAATATTGTGAGCATAAGTAGTTGTTTTTAACACACTCATAAACAAAAATATATATATTGTACATGATCAGGATTACTTTTATATGCCTATTCTCAATATGTGAATTTCCAAATTTGCTAGTATACAAATGGTCAGAGAGATTATTTTATAAAGTCAAATGGAAAAGTGAATACTTTATTGCAAATAGGCCGATCATAAAAACACTAAACAGAAAAGAGAACGAAAACACTTTTGAAAACATATTTATTTGAATTTATCTGAACATCAGATATACTCGGTAATTGTTAGTCAGCAAGAACCGTCTGCACATTTGATATTGATGTGTATAGAAACCAAAACAAGAAATACTTTTGGGGTTTTGGAAAACTGTTTGAAGCTGTGGATGCTGTATAGGGGGCTATATTTCAAACCTGTGAAATATCAATAAAAAATTATAAAATCTAAATTCACAAGTTGCGTTTGGTGGAATATTGGTGGACACTGTATTTCTGTAAACACTCAAATGAAACAGGTCCATCGTGTTTCTGCTCAACATCATACCTACAAGTAACTGCCAAAATAAAGGAAACACTTGAGTAAATGAGGGATACAAAGTATATTGAAAGTAGGTGTGGTTCCTAAGTTAATTAAGCAACTAACATCTCATCATGTTTAGGGTCATGTATAAAAATGACTAGTTGCCCATTATTTTGGCTACCATGGCTAGAAGAGATCTCAGTTACTTTGAAAGAGGGGCCTCAAAGGAGCATAGGGAGTTTAAAGGGTATGTGTATCAAATCAAATTTTATTGGTCACATTTAGCAGAGGTTATAGCGGGTGCGGTCGAAAGGCTAACGTTATTAACTCCTAACAATGCAGTAAAATGTCAATTACAAAATCCAATTAACCCAAATAGCACTCTTAACGGTAACCAAAAGGCAATCTATATGTATGTACACTGGAAGAATCTACAAAAGATATACTACGAATATGTACAGCCAGTGCTTGACTTGGGCAGCAGCTCACCGGAGCGGAGTACCAGCACCTCAATTTTTCTACTGCTCGAAAAATTATTGTGGAGCTCCTGCACCATAAACAGTACCAACACCCAAAATGAGTACTGGCACCTATTTCAGGCCAATTAAAGCACTGTGTACAGCATTAGATATATTGGTGAGTTATGTCAAGAATCCAGGATATAAATATATATGCAGTGTGTAACTAAATACTAAAGTACAGCAGTAGAAATATTAGAATGAGCTATGTTGGGAAGTGTCCAGTGCAGGGCTTTCCAACCCTGTTCCTGGATAGCTACAGTCCTGTAGGTTTTTGCTCCAACCCTAATCTAGCTCACCTGATTCTAAAAATGTGCTGGTTGATAAACTGAATCAGGTTAGTTACAACTGGTGTTGGAACGAAAACCTAAAAGAGGGTAGCTCTCCAGGAACAGGGTTGGAGAACCCTGGTTGAGTGGTTCAACGTCTCTGACATCAGACAGCAGTGTGTGTGACTGTGTGTGTGTCACAGGATCTCAACCCAATTGAACACTTATGGAAGATTCTGCATTTTCCACCACCATCAACAAAACAACAGATTATGGAATTTCTCATGGAAGAATATTGTTGCATCCCTACAATAGAGTTACAGACACTTGTAGAATCTATGCCAAGGCGCATTTATGCTGTTCTGGCTGCTCGTGGTTGTCAAACGCCCTACTAAAACACTTTATGTTGGTGTTTCTTTTATTTTGTAAGTTACCTGTAGATTTACAGTACCAGTCAAAGGTTTGGACACACCTACTTATTCAAGGGTTTTTCTTTATTTTTCCTATGTTCTACATTGTAGAATAATAGTGAAGACATTAAAACTATGAAATAGCACATATGGAATCATGTAGTAACCAAAAAAGTGTTAAACAAATCTAAATACATTTTATATTTGAGATTCTTCAAAGTAGCCACCCTAATTTGTGGAATTTCTTTCCTTCTTAATGCATTTGAGCGAATCAGTTGTGTTGTGACAAGGTTGGGGTGGTATACAGAAGATAGCCCTACTAGGTAAAAGACCAAATCCATATTATGGCAAGAACAGCTCAAATAAGCAAAGAGAAACAACAGTCCATCATTACTTTAAGACAGGAAGGTGTCAATCCGGAACATTTCAAGAACTTTGAAAGTTTCTTCAAGTGCAGTCGCAAAAACCATCAAGGACTATGATGAAACAGTCTCTCATGAGGACCGCCACAGGAAAGAAAAGACCCAGAGTTACCTCTGCTGCAGAGGATAAGTTCAATAGAGTTAACTGCACCTCAGATTGCAGCCCAAATAAATGCTTCACAGAGTTCAAGTAATAGACACATTTCAACATCAACTGTTCAGAGGAGACTGCGTGAATCAGGCCTTCAAGGTCAAATTGCTGCAAAGAAACCACTACTAAAGGACACCAATAAGAAGAGACTTGCTTGGGCCAAGAAACACGAGCAATGGACATTACACTGGTAGAAATCTGTCCTTTGGTCTGATGAGTCCAAATTTGAGCTTGTTGGTTTCAACCGCAGTGTCTTTGTGAGATGCAGAGTAGATGAACGGATGATCTCTGCATGTGTGGTTCCCACCGTGGAGGTGGAGGTGTGATGGTGCTTTGCGGGTGACACTGTCAGTGATTTATGTAGAATTCATGGCACACTTAACCAGCATGGCTACCATAGCATTCTACAGCGATACGCCTTCCCATCTGGTTTGCGCTTAGTGGGACTATAATTTGTTTTTCAACAGGACAATGACCCAAAACACACCTCCAGGCTGTGATGGAGTGCTGCATCAGATGACCTGGCCTCCACAATCACATGACCTCAACCAAATTGAGATGGTGTGAGGTGGATTGGACCGCAGAGTGAAGGAAAAGCAGCCAAAAAGATCAACATTTGTGGGACTGTTGGAAAAGCATTCCAGGTGAAGCTGGTTGAGAGAATGCCAAGAGTGTGCCAAGGTGTCAAGGCAAAAGTTGGCTACTTTGAAGAATCTCAAATATAACATTTATTTTGATTTGTTTAACACTTTTTTGCTTACATGATTCCATGTGTGTTATTTCATAGATTTGATGTCTTCACTATTATTCTACAATGTAGAAAATAAAAAAAATAAAAAACCCTTCAATGAGTAGCTGTGTCCAAACTTTTTACTGGTACTGTGCATTACATCTAATCACCTCAAACTTTGTCCCAAAATGTATGGTTTTACACATTTGGCCCTACCTAACAGATACATGTAGTTGTGGACATTCTTGAAATGGGACTCCCACTAATGTTTAGTGACTGCTTCTTGTTAACATACTGAAAAACTCAAATGCTTCCCTGACAACAAAAAAAAGAGGGAAAGTCAGTTCAGTGCAGTTTATGGCACAATATTGGAGAACTCTGGTGCAGAAGTAATGAACTCTTTACAACGATGCACCCTCTGAACCAAGACTGGGCTAAAACAGAATATAATGGTCTTATATAGTGCATAAACACCATGTCAGAATACAGATCCTTCCTTTTTTAACTCAATGACTACGTTTCATTACACAAACAGCTTCATCAAATATTTACATTGCCTTCTGTAAAAAACAATCCAAAGATGTCATTGAAATTGTGGTTTAATGCCCTTTGATGGAACGAGGCCATTTTCCAACACAGGAATATTTACCTCAACAGGAGAAAAGACAATACACAATGCCAAAGTATTCATAACCCTCCAATTGCAGTTCACAACATGGCAATCCCAGAGTTGACTTGACAGGGATTCTCCCTACACATCTCTTCCCTTTGATTTGACCTTCATCCTTACTTCCACCCATTAAGCAACTGGAGACATTCATTCTTCCCCACCCAGTTGAAGCTGCTAGTCCCAGCAGATATTTACTTTGCAGGCCTTCGTCTATTAGACCTTTATATCTACACTGGCGTCCAAATCAACTTAAGTCACTTGTCCAACAAGGGACACCCAACATCCTACCCAAATGACCTCAGCACAAGAGCACATCAGTGCTAAAATGGCCCAATGGCCCAGTTTTCCAAGAGGCAGACAGAAGTCCTTAAAAATACAAAAATGTTTATTTCTGAAAATGACAAATGAAAAAAATTCTAAACCATACAAATTGTTGTTTGGTTATTAGCATACCAGGATCTAACAATGGGTCACTCGGGATCAGAAAGACGCTCAGAGGCAATCAAGACATCTGCACCACTAAATTATATAAATGTAGCCAAACGTCGAGGCAAAGTAGAGGGCCAAAAGAGGGCACTGGTGGTGTGAAATGGCATCCATTCTGCACTATGTACTCACATTATGAAGGGGACAAAAGTGTCAGATTTATTTTAGTTAAAAACAAAACGCAATCCAAATAAAGTGATGTCGACAACCATTTGAAATATCATGACGGGGAATTGACTGACTCTTGGCATGAATATGATGAGCACAGCAAGAGTTAGCTATTTTGACAAAATTTAACACAGGTTAACATTTGTCATCATGAATCTTGTTCTGGAGGCAGCTCTGCAGAGTGGTCAATAGCTGGCACAGCTAGGCATAACATTCAGACTTTAAACCTAACCACACTGCTAACCCTAAATTATGACCAAAAAGCTAATTTCTGTTTTCATGAATACCTAGTGTAGCCCCATTTGACTTTGCAGCTGGCACGTCTAAGAGGAAATTGCAGTTCTTCCTCCAGGACAAGACTCAAGAGAAATGTCATCATGCAAATTTAACTGCTGGGATATCCCAATGTTTTCTAACCTACCTTCAACTAGCTAAAACCCCATCTGCTTCAGAAAGATATGAACAGAGAGAAATGAAGAGACCACCTTGACCAATAGCCTTGTCTCTGGCCTGTAAAAGAAGCAGTGTTGGTGGCGCTCGATATTGCACCTTTTCCTGTGGCAACGGAGTCAGCTGTAGGCTTTGTAAGCCCAATCTTTATTCTACAGGAGATAAACATGTATTTCTCTTTCTTAAACTTTTATTGTGGTTGTACAATATTCCCTGATGGCCTGCTGTGGCCGATGAGATTTTAACAGAATCCTGAAAGAACATCAAAAAATAAAATAATGAGAATTAAAGGGGTGATGGAATTGTCCGTTGAGGGGGAACCGGGAATCCTGTTGACTTTTTTTGGTCGCTCTCCCATGTCCCCTTCTTAAAACTTAACACACTCTGGTCACACACACACACCCGCCACTGTGCTGCTGTGGTCCCGCCATTTGTTCTGAGGACAAAAAAATACAAGATCTACAGTAAACACAGTGGTTTGAAAAGTCATCCTTTCCTGTTTGGAAGGATGCAGTGAGTTATGCAATCTGACAGAACATGTGGCAAGTGTGCACGTGTCGCTCTTGAAGAGCCTCACCTATGTTAGCTTCTTCGCTTTGTTGTAAAGCGAGTCCACGACTTTGCTCATGTTCTGAATCGTTTCCAAGGCCGCGCCATAAGTCTTGTCAACTGGTGGCTCGTCAAATATGATCAAGACACCCTCACCTTGGTCCAGGATCCCTATAAATGAGTCACACAGGCAATTTAGACTAAATTACATTTCACTGAACAGAATACAAGTAGAGGTATGATACAGTAGTTTATACCAGACATGTACCAAGCAAGTAGACAATTGATTTACCATGAAACTTCTTGTCCAGGATCATCTGTGACAATTTCCTCTCGACATCCGCCTAAGGGGAAAAAAACCACATATTCGCTGATTACTGACAATACATCAATGCATATAGGATTCATAAGATGTGTGAATATTATATCACAGGACTAAATGCTTGCTGATTTTCCCCTTCTCAAACACCAAAGAAATTAAGGTAGCAAAGCAGAAACCTCTATACCTTTGACAGTTTGATGAGACCTGATATGTGTTCAATCTGGAAAGGAGAAACACCATAAAGGATTATGATATGAGTGGTTAGTTAGAAATCCAACATAAAGCAATATTTACCGTCCCCAGGTGTACACACCTGTACTCTGGAGAAGGGCTCGATGACACGGATAAGGTTCCCTTCCAGCAGGTTGTCATACAGCGTGGCCAGGTGGGTTCTGATGATGGGGTCGTCCCGCAACTCTGCTTTGTATTCTGTAAGGGCCTAGAGATGGAGGGGGGGGGGAATAGGAGGAGAGGGAGTGGAAAGAAAGAGGGAGAAAAGAAAGAGGCTTAGTGGGGAGGAGAGGGAAGGTGAGACAAGGGAGGATACAAATGGGCCCGTCACAATAGAGGTCCTCAGAAAGACAAAAAAATAAAATAAACATTGCACCAACAATGAGGGCTAAAGAAAGTTGTTACCTTTTCAAAGTCTGCTAATGATCTGTTCTTGCTGGCTTGTGCAACACATTTCAGTGCATCTGTCTGCAAAGGGAGGTAGACTACGGTCAGCCAGGTACCAACCAATTTAAACTTGTTACACAATGCAATTTGAGAAAAACCACCCCCACACACGCAAATGGCGGGTTCTTACCTGTCGGCCCGCATGCCGCAGGGCCAGTTTACCGCTGATCAGGGACTGCACCTCTTCTGGTCTGAAAGAAACCAGCACCAGAGGGTCAACCAAGTCGGAACACATCAACGCTACCCCAAGCCATACATGTATGCTTCATATCATTGCGACACAGCTAGGAGGTAGTATCACTTACAGGCTGAGCATGATCTTGCAGAGCAACATGTATTTGAGACCGGTAATGGCTTTAGGGTGGTCGATGGAATCGTAGCCCTCAAAGGCCTCAAAGAAGTAGGAGTAGGCAGTCTTCCAGTCTTTCTCCGAAGCTGCGTGGACAATCCCTGCAGGGGAGGAAGCATGGTCAGTCATCCACACTAAGCATGGCACTTCGCCACCTCAACACACAGCTCTTCTTAAATTTGGGTCAGTAAACTAATTCTGGGTGTTACTAATGAGTAAGACATTGACATTGAAATCCCTGGTAAATTAATACACAGTGACCATAGGCCATTTTTCTGATGAATTTACAGCTTCATTGATTATTTTAATGATAGAACAAAACAAGAGCTCAGAGTGTATTCTATTCTGTTGTATAACGTTCTGTTGTTTCTGACAAAATAAGCTGCCATTAGTGTTCCTCAATGGCTTAGCAACTGTAGGGGACTATGGATGGAGGCTCGTTCACTGGGACTGACCTGACATCATGTCCAGGGCGGCTTGCAGCTTGGGGGGACAGTAGATGCCGTTGGCCGTGGTGCGGGCTGAGGTGAGAGCGGCACGGGCCTTGGGCAGGTTGCTGAGCGCATGGTACGTCTTGCTCTCCTGCAGCTGCACCTCCACCAGCAGCGCCTTGTCATCCATCTTCTTCAGCTCATGGAGCAGCTGGGTGCCTGAACACCAGAGAAACATAATGGTCATATAGTAATTTAGCTGACACTTATCTAAAGTTCCTTCTAGTTAACACATCTTTAGTATACATGTGTGGCCCACAATCTTGGTGTTGTGGAATATTAAAGATCAACTCAATGTCATGAGTCTCGACCTGTTTGACAGCTCATTATAAGGCGTCCAGGAGACGGGGGTGAATGGGATACTATGTCATGCTACATAGCTTTGGACACAGCTATGGGTGAACATATCCCATGCTTAGCCCTCCACGCTCAGACAGATGCTGAGCTCATGGAGCAGGGATAATATTGTCAGTCCATACAGATAGAACTGTCACTCACCAAGCGCCAAGGCCTCCTGGTATCTTTTGGTGTCAAAATAGAGCGAGATCAGACGGGCCTGGGGAGAAGGGAAGAGAAATGTGTCATTGATTGCCATTGAAACACATCATAGTGTAAAAATATGAATGATATCACTCTGGGATGGTAGGGAAATATGTTGAGAGACTAAATTACATATGGTCTTCAAACTAAATCGTCAGAGTCTACAACAGCTCGTCTTCTAGGTGAAGGGGGTCAGCTTACCTCAAGAGCCTGCCTGAGGAAGGTCCTCTTCTCCACCTTGGCCCACTCGATGCATTCCAGACACAGCTCCACCTCCTGGCCTGTAGCTGCCTCCATGTCTAGGAAGAGGTCCAGCAGGGAGCGGACCAGCCGGGCTGCCTTAGCCTTACTGATGGAGATGAGGAATGGCCGCACAAACTTCAGCAGACCCCCCAACTCTGGGGTAGAGGAATGACCACAGCAGAAATTAGGACTAAATGAATGACAACAGTAAGCATATCTTGTCTACCCAATAAGCCTATCTATCCAAGGTTGTGTTGTGTCTGTCAAAATAGTGATGTTAGCTTCATAACTGGAAATACTCTGTTATTGGGTACTACTGAACAGTTAAGCAATGGCACATACAGTGAATCAATGTGCAGTTAATGGATTACACACTCCCAAGTTAGTCTAGTGCAGCAGCCAGGCTAATAGACCAGATATGGTGTTTGTGTTGAGTCTCACCTGCAGCCTGTCCTGTTTTG
This sequence comes from Salvelinus namaycush, assembly GCF_016432855.1. Classification (NCBI taxonomy): domain Eukaryota; kingdom Metazoa; phylum Chordata; class Actinopteri; order Salmoniformes; family Salmonidae; genus Salvelinus; species Salvelinus namaycush. The sequence continues at coordinate 32,872,167 of NC_052341.1, forward strand.
GCCAGGAGTGACCCCAGCTCCAAGATGCTTTGTTCTTTAACCCGAACGGCTTCTTCATCACTGTCCTGGATATCTCTCCTCACTGTTCGACAAGGAAAATAATGCACAGATTGTCAGTGTATGAAAAGATATAGCCAATGTCAGTCTCCTAGTCCTAGTTAACTACTGTGTTCCTTGTCTGTCTTAGTTACTGCTTATCTGGGTCTACTAGGCTTGCTAGTCAACATATAACTGGGGCCCTGTAACTAATACAATTTGATGACAACTACAACAGGGAATAGCATGCTACAAAGTTAGCTACAGAACTGTCAACAGGTTGGTAGTTAATTAACTACCTAGCGATAGCTAATGAAGAACAGTGGATTTGATCTCACTGGTCATTTGGCAACGTAAGCAAGCTAACGTTAACGTATTAACTCATTTTAGAGCGTCTAACAGTAGCTACATTGTCTACACCAACATTACATAACGTTACCTAACTAAGATTAATTCAATTATCAAGTGCATTGAGGTAGCTATTTAGCTAACTGGTTACTATAGTTGGCTAACTAGCTTTTATTACAAGGCTGCTAGCTAGCCAACAACACTTGCTAGCTACCTACCTACATACCTACCGTTAGCTAGCTAGCGACTTAAAATTGTATTGTGATAACTGTTAGTTACAAACATGTTGCATTAAAAACAACATAATAAGTAACTAGCTAACGTCTTTGCAGTCAGTCTGGGCTTTCCAGATCATCATGGCCTACTATAGCTAGCTAGTCATCCAACGACCACCTTGCTAGCTAACAACCCAACGATTCTACAGTGAGTCAGCACCGCACACAAACCGGCTCGTCAGTGTATAAAACTGACTTTGCGGTGACTTAAATCGAGCATAAATACAACAACAATACGAGTCTTTCTCGTCTAAATGCCTACAATCATTACTTACCGATAGAATGTAGAATATCAATAGAGGCGTTACGATCCGTGCTAATGAGAGACTGAGCTCTCTGAAACTCAACCACTGCCGCAGCCGCCATCTTAGCTAGCTAGCTACCGATTCAAAAGCTGCCTGCCTACAACAATCAACAATGCCATAAGGAAATACGTAAAGGACTACGCAGCTACATCACGAGAGAGGGAGCCAAATATACGTTTTGGGGATTGTAGTTCAGTATTTATAGTAAACAGTAGATTATATTTTGCCTTGCTGACTCACCCAATCAAATAAATTGTAGGAGCAGAATGTCATGACAATTTCACTTAGGCCCATCATCAGCATTTAGTGTAGGCCTACACAGTTGTGTAACGAGGGTACGCTATACACTCACTTCTTAATCCCCATTTTGGCTGCTAGACAATGAAAGAAAGTTGAAAGAAAACTAATAGAACAGGAAAATGCATATGAGGATGTCTATAAATAATTGCGTCCAAGTTTCTATGGTGGAATTTGGGCTATAGGCTACTTTGAAGCAAGGTAAGACATGCCTCATCAGTGGTGTAAAGTACTTAAGTAGTACTTTAAGTATTTTTACTTAAGTCGTTTTTTGGGGGTATCTGTACTTTACTTTATTTAAATTTTGGACAATTTTTACTTTTACTAAACTACATTCCTAAAGAAAATAATGTACTTTTTACTCCATACATTTCTCCTGACACCCAAAAGTACTTGTTACATTTTCAATGGCTAACAAGACAGGAAAAGGGTCAAATTAATGCACTTATCAAGAAAACATCTCTGGTCATCTGGTGGACTCACTAAACACAAATGCTTGGTTTGTAAATTATGTCTGAGTGTTGGAGTGTGCCCCTGGCTATCTTTAAATAAAAAAACAAGAAAAGTGTGCCTTCTGGTTTGCTTAATAACACCCAGAAAAGGCCACTCGACGTTATCCTCACAATTATCCTGATAGGTATCAGTCAGGTGTTTTCTGTAATGACCTTAGTGATCACTGTTTTACAGCCTGTGTTCGTAATGGCTGCTCAGTGAAACAACCTGTCCTGATTTGTCATACAGGCCTGCTAAAAGACTTTAATGAGTAAGCCTTCCTTCATGAACTGGCCTCTGTAAAATCGTATCGAATTAGCTTGATCCCTTCTGTCGAAGACGCTTGGACCTTTTTTGATATTTTCAGTGGTATTGTTAAACTTGCCCCCATAAAGAAAATGAGAATTAAAAAACAGGTTCAGCCCCTGGTTCGACCGTGATTTTGCAGAGTTACTCCACTTCAAGCATTGCATTTGGTGAAAGGCTCAGCACACGCATACTCAGGCTGACTGGCTCTCGTTTAGGCAAATGAGAAATAAGTGCACTCAGGCTATCCGGAAGGCCAAAGTTAGTTACTTTAAGAAGTAGTTCTCTCTCTCACTGGGTCTAACGCCAAGAAGTTCTGGAAAACGGTTAAAGACCGAGAGAATAACCCTCCTCCTCACAGCTGCCCATGTCCCTTAATTTGATGTGGTTGTTACTGACAAGAAGCACATGGCTGAGCTCTTTAATCACCACTTCATTAAGTCAGGATTCCTATTTGACTCAGCCATGCCTCCTTTCCCGTCCAACATTTCCTCATCTCCCACCCCTTCTAATGCGACTATCCCCGATGCTTCTTCCTCTTTTCCCCCTGCCCCGCTACAAAGTTTCTCCCTGCAGGCAGTCACTGAGTCTGAGGTGCTAAAGGAGCTCCTGAAACTTGACGGCAAAAATCTGTCTAAACCAGTCTAAACCATCTGGGTCAGATGGTTTAGACCCTTTCTTCTTTAAGGTTGCTGCCCCTTTCATCGCCAAGCCTATCTTCAACCACTTTAACCTGTCTCACCTTTCTGGGAAGGTTCTCATTTCTTGGAAGGCAGCCATGGTTTGTCCTTTATTTAAAGGGGGAGATCAAGCTGATCCTAACTGTTATAGGCCTATTTTCATTTTGCCCTGTTTATCAAGTGTTGGAAAAACGTGTCAATAATCAACTGACTGGCTATCTTGATGTCTATAGTATTCTCCCTGGTATGCAATCTGGTTTCTGCTCAGGTTATGGCTGTGTCACTGCAACCTTAAAGGTCCTCTACGATGTCGCCATTGCCCTTGATTCTAAGCAATGTTGTGCTGCTATTTTTATTGACTTGGCCAAAGCTTTTGATACGGTAGACCATTCTATTCTTGTGGGCCGGCTAAGGAGTATTGGTGTCTCTGAGGGGTCTTTGAACTGGTTTGCTAACTACCTCTCAAAGAGTGCAGTGAATAAAGTCAGAAAATCTGCTGTCTCAGCCACTGCCTGTCACCAAGGGAGTACCCCAAGGCTGGATCCTGAGCCCCATGTTATGCTTAATTTACATCAACAACATAGCTCAGGCAGTAGGAAGCTCTCTCATCCATTTATATGCAGATGATAGTCTTATACTCAGCTGGCCCCTCCCTGGATTTTGTGTTAAACGCTCTACAACAAAGCTTTCTTAGTGTCCAATAAGCTTTCTCTACCCTTAACCTTGTTCTGAACACCTCCAAAATTAAGGTAAAGTGGTTTGGTAAGAAGAATGCCCCTCTCCCCACAGGTGTGATTACTACCTCTGAGGGTTTAGGGCTTGAGATAGTCACCTCATATAAGTACTTGGGAGTATGGCTAGACGGTACACTGTCCTTCTCTCAACACATATCAAATCTGCAGGCTAAAGTTAAATCTCGACTTGGTTTCCTCTATCGTAATCGCACCTCTTTCACCCCCGCTGCCAAACTAACCCTGATTCAGGTGACCATCCTACCCATGCTAGATTACGCAGACATAATTTATAGATTGGCAGGTAAGGGTGCTCTCGAGCGGCTAGATATTCTTTACCATTTGGCCATCAGATTTGCAACCAATGCTTCTTATAGGACACATCACTGCGCTCTATACTCCTCTGTAAACTGTTCATCTCTGTATACCCGTCGCAAGACCCACTGGTTGATGCTTATTTATAAAAACCCTCTTAGGCCTCACTCCCCCCTAGCTGAGATACCTACTGCAGCCCTCATCCTCCACATACAACACCCGTTCTGCCAGTCACATTCTGTTAAAGGTCCCCAAAGCACACACATCCCTGGGTCGCTCCTCTTTTCAGTTCGCTGCAGCTAGCGACTGGAACGAGCTGCAACAAACACTCAAACTTGACAGTTTTTTCTCCATCTCTTCATTCAAAGACTGAATCATGGACACTCTTACTGACAGTTGTGGCTGCTTTGCATAATGTATTGTTGTCTCTGCCTTCTTGCCCTTTGTGCTGTTGTCTGTGCCCAATAATATTTGTACCATGTTTTGTGCTGCTACCATGTTGTGTTGCTACCATGTTGTTGTCATGTTGTGTTGCTGCCTTGCTATGTTGTTGTCTTAGGTCTCTCTTTATGTGGTGTTGTCCCTCTTGTCGTGATGTGTGTTTTGTCCTATATTTATATTTTATTTATATTTTTAATCTTAGCCACCGTCCCCGCAGGAGGCGTTTTGCCTTTTGGTAGATAAGAATTTGACTTGCCTAGTTAAATACTGTAAATTATTAAATATATATATTTTTTTAAACTTTTAACACTTAAGTATATTTTAGCAATTACATTTACTTTTGATACTTAAGTATATTTAAAACCAAATACTTTTTTACTTTTACTCAAGTAGTATTTTACTAGGTGACTTCATATTATTATAAAGTAAAATGTACAGGTTTCAAACAGGAAAAATATAGCCTTGCTATGCTAATGATAGGCCTAACCATCTTCTGGTAGATGGAAAGGCTTTCCCAAAAACCTTCTCAATTAAATGTTAACTAGCTACAAAGTAGCCTATGCCTGCCTGGCAGAATGATATCATGATTATTTTCATCAATCCAGTGGCCATTTGTTTTGCAAACTCCTTCATGTGCTACAGAATAACCACTAACAAAACAACAGTACTAGGTGCTTGCTCACTTGAATTAAAGGGTAACTACACTCAAAAATATATAAATTTCAACGATTTTTCACAGACCTTAAAAGTGGTCTCCTGGTGTGTTTTAAGCATTGTTATTGATTTAGAACATCAAATGTGGTTGTTTTTCTATTTAAAAAGTGTGACTTTGAGAGTGAAAATCTGGAAAAAATGGAAAACTGAATTTCTGACACAGCCTACTATTAGCACTTGCCCAGTACAGCTTCAGTTGGCCTGACTGTGAAAGACCAATTTCAGAGTGTATGTCACTATTCTCAAATAAATTTTCACACAGGGCGCCTTTCCTTTGCAGGGTGGGCCAATTTTTGGCAACATTGGAGTACACCCCCTTCTCCACGCACCACTACACCACTGGGCCTACACCATTTAATTCAAAGTGGTCTGTTCATGGAAAAAAAAAAAGTGAAAAGGAGATTAATATATCATTGTTCAGACCTAGTAAAGGTAAGTTGGACACTCTTAAAAACAAGATGGTGCATCTCAAGAGATTTCATACTGCAAAATGTAAAAAAAAATGTTTTTATCATGGCTATCCCTACATTTAGATTTATTCCACTAATTTTGACAGCCTAGATGTGATCTGACATGTAGGTTATTGATAAATAAAAAGCTTTCATAACTTTGGATATTTATTTATTGGCTACTTTTCTTTTGTAATTAAAACAGCTGGGCTACATGCTAAAATCCATTCATTGTTTTTCAAGAAATGGATTTGAGTATTGAGTGCATTGTGCAGCTTTGTTGTGATTGGACGGAGTTGCAAATTACAGTACCACGGACAGAGCTCGACCACTGCCTTTCTCCCTTTTTACACCAGGGAGCCAGTGGGAGTGCACTGCAACCCTTAAAGCGCATCTCCCGGTGAGGACCAATAGCACATCTTCATATCAGCATCCATTCCACAGTTGCCTACCATCGGCTGCGCACCAGAGACGGGCGCTAACTAGGATATGTCAAGGCGTGCGATGCTTTTGCTTGATTAATGCATTTTCTTTCCTTGGATTGTACTGTTATGTTTTTTTTTAATCTACATTTTCCAAGATGGTTTATGAGGTTTCACCTTGATGTGCACAATATCAAATGAATTGGCTGCTACTGTTTAGGAAGCCATCACTGCAGTGCCATTATTTTTTCATTCACTGGAGTACAAATATTACACTGTAAGTAATGGTTGTATAATTTGTATAATATTGTAGCCTATTTCGAATGATAACATACTGAATTATAAATCGTAAACATCAAAATGTGAAAATAGGCAACATCACTTGGGAAAATAGGCTAAACTGCTAGATTTTGAGGTATCCTATATTTCTTTGCAAGAAGCTACCCATATGCACCATAATGAGGAGTCATGTCAAAAGCGTTTGTTGGAATTCAATATTACTCAGCGTCGAGTTTGTGCGTTTATTAGGACGCGGACGCTCGATTTCAGAACCATGGACAGCAGCCGATCTACACAACCACATGTAACAGCCTTGAAACCAAAGCTTGCAGCTAGACAAACTGTCTTTATATTTAAATTAACAAGTAAAATAACCAAACATATTTGGGATTTTCTGACAAATCGACTAGCCTGCTTGAAATCAACTTAAAATCTTTGAGTCGCAATCACTTTTTTGTTGTTGTTTTGGTTATGGCTTAATCTTATCTCGTTGAAATGTTTCTCAGCGCACATGACTCCTCAGCAATATACTATTATTATTAGGCTAGCCAATAGATGCAAAAGTTATGAAACAGTGCATAGCAATAATTCATTTATATAATTTCACAAACATCGTTTTCAATTCTCAATGATTTCGTAGGCTATAGCAAATGTGACCTTCACATAAAGGTGTTTACATTTCAGGCTTCCATTTTAAAAAGAAGGTACTACTCTATGAGCATGGATGTATCCATCATTCGTTAGGCTTCGATCGAATTAAAGCATGTCCGTGTGGAATTGGATGTGTTGAGACCAACAAAAGTTGAGTAAGTTGGACGGCTGTTTGATTTTTTAATTAAAGGCATAGGGGCCCTTCGGATGTGTTTACTTTGGTTTACCACGCGGATAGTCGACAAGCAAGCAGTGTAGTTGCTAATCCAACTTGTTGTTATTTGCTGGCAGAACTGCTGAGTGCTTTGAAGGCACCATAACATTCCCTGGTATATGCCTAGATTCACCCGTCTGTTTTTCATTTACCAAGTCAAAACAATACAGCTAATTAGATCATTCAAATTGGACCACCGAGCACTTGTCGATATAAAATCTACTGTATACACCAGGCGTATTCCACCGAGGGCCCACTGCACCCTAAGGGTCATATTGTTTTTATGAATATCTCTATCAACAACAGAATAAACACATTTTGAATTACATATCTACAGTAGAAAATAGTAAAATATCATCTTTCTAATGATTTCTCAAATCCTAATATTGAGCAAATTACACTTACTGGAGTATCTGACAGGCTTTGAAAAAGCACCAGCGATTAGGCTTCCAGTGCTAGAGGTGTCATGCCCATAGGGGGCACATGCCCCCTCAGATTTGTCCTGTTTTTAAAATGTTCAGATGTAAAATTAATTACTAAACTAAATTTATAGAATTAGGCATTATTATGGGTCTAGATTGCAGGAAAAATATGTTTCAGGTGTTTAAAAAAATTCAGAATTCTCCAAATCACCCCCACTCCATCCTCACCTACTTGTGCTCCCTCTAAAATAATAGGTGCAAGACTGCCCTCAGTGTGGCATGTGCCGCTGGTAAGCTTTCTTGACTTGGACATACATTTTGCCAACACATGGCTAACCTTTGTTTAAAACCAGCTAAACAGCTGCTTTGAGTGAAAATGTGTTTGGAGTTACCTTTCTAGCTAAAAGGAAATGTTAGAGTTTACACTTCCTCTTCCAATTATAATGTGGGTAGCTCAAAACAATAAATATATTTACCAAATCTATTCATTTTAAAATGTGGATTACTTCTCCTTGCCTATATCATTTACCTGATAACACGTGATTATTATTTTTTTGCTAAGGTATTATGGGGGTCCCTGGGTTGCCGGTTTGCCTGGGAGGGGGTCCATGCCTATGAAAGCATATCTGAATGTTCTGGAAATTCCTGTGAATTATTAGAGCCAACCAAGATATCTCAACACAATAGCCTTCACAGCATCGCTTTTATGACATGCTCCTTTATAAGGACGACACAGACAGGCAATTTCAGGACCTTGGACAGCAGCCGACGTACACAACCAAAACGGAATGTAGCCAAACAATGCTTGCAGCCAAATAATCCATAATTATTTTCAATTAGCAAGGAAATATTGAAATATCTTTTGCATTTATGTATTTATAATTATCACAATCAAGATAGGCCTATTTCATTCTCAACATCAAATACATTATATATTGCTCACATTTATGAACATAATGAAAGTGGTAAAATGTAGCTAATAGCTACTGAAAATTTCATTTAGCTAACATTGAACCATTTTGTTTTCCACAGGCACTTTTGACCTAGCTGAGAAGGAGAGCCAAGTGCAAAGAGAGAATCTGCTCAGACCGACTCCTGATCCATCCAGTACGTACCTTTCCTGTCAGGACTACAAGGATCTACCGTGGCATTAGATGCCTGAGAGGAACTGACGCTTGTAGCCAGGGTCTCCCAGCTCAGAAGCATTGAGATCCTCAGGACCTCCCCTGCCATTCTCTCTGGTCGGTCATCCACTAACCCAGAGAGGCTAACGCCCCTGGATATTGCTACACAGTCACCATGGGAACCGTGCTGTCTCTCTCGCCCAGCTACAGGAAGGCGGCCCTCTTCGAAGATGGGCCAGCCACAGTGGGCCACTACGCGGCCGTTCAGAACAGCAAGAACGCCAAAGACAAGAATCTGAAGCGTCACTCGCTCATCAACGTTCTGCCATGGAAGCGGATCGTGGCTGTGTCGGCCAAGAAAAAAAGCTCAAAGAAGGTGCAGCCCAACGCCACATACCAGAACAATGTGACCCATCTCAACAACGAGAACCTGAAGAAGTCTCAGTCCTGCGCCAACCTGTCCACCTTCGCTCAGGACCAGAGCACCCCGGCCCTCGTCAAGAGCTCCAACAATGCCGTCTCGTCAGTCAAGAAGGCCCCCCTGACCAACTCTAATGCAGCCCCCGGCACGCCCAAGAGGGTGATCGTCCAGGCCTCCACCAGCGAGCTCCTGCGCTGCCTGGGTGAGTTCCTGTGCCGGCGCTGCTACCGACTGAAACACCTGCCCCCCACTGACCCGGTGCTGTGGCTGCGGAGCGTGGACCGCTCGCTGCTTCTTCAGGGTTGGCAAGATCAGGGGTTCATCACCCCGGCCAACGTGGTGTTTGTCTACATGCTGTGCCGCGACGTGGTCTCCTCCGAGGTGGCCAACGAGCATGAGTTGCAGGCAGTGCTGCTCACCTGCCTCTACCTGTCCTACTCATACATGGGCAATGAAATCTCTTACCCGCTCAAGCCCTTCCTGGTGGAGAGCTCCAAGGAGACCTTCTGGGACCGCTGCCTGTCCATAATCAACCTGATGAGCGCTAAGATGCTCCAGATCAACTCGGACCCGCACTATTTCACCCAGGTGTTTGCCGACCTAAAGAACGAAAGCCAGAAGGAGGAGGAGAGGAGCCGCTTGCTCATTGGTCTGGACCGGTGAGGGTCCCGGGGCTCAGGGAAGGGGAGGAAAACCAGGGGAGGAGAGGGAAACCAGGGGAGGGGGGTCTACACCAGTTTAGTATTTCAAAATGGGGGAGGGGGATTGGTTGAAGGAGTAGGAAGAGAGGAGTGGGGAAGTTTTGATGGGAAGAGATTCATTTTTAGGGTTAATTTGGCTCTGATATAGCCAGAACGTTTTAGATTATAAGCATGTTTGAGAGCTAGCAGTACAACAGTTTACTGAAAGAGGGACAATGGAATGCAGTTTGATGAAAAAAACTAAAACATTTTATGGTAAAAATCCTATTTATCAAGTTTTCTGAAGACCAAACGAATATTTTTCGAAGGAAAGAGAATTGCATTTTAACTTCACCTTTGACACCTAACAAAAATGCCAGACTCGGGTACATTCTCTGCTTACGTACATGTATAACTACATTGAAAAATACAAAACCGACAATGAAAAAAACAAACAATAGAAAAGGAACACAAATCTACAGCGATGAATGTGGAGACGACTGAGGCTGCAGCACCCTACCAACTACCTGCTGTTTGTTCTGACTGTCTGAGATGCACTGCCTACAACGGGATGGTAAAGGGACCTTGCGTGACTGGGCTAGTGTTCACATCAACAGACAAGCTGCAACGCTCTTTAGACTGTGAAGTGAAAAACCATGTACCCCCACTGCCAGGAAGGATATGGACTCGACAGTTCTGCTGCAGTGCTAACAGTGTCTGATCTGAATGGAAAAGTGGGGGCACGGATGCTGGATACATGTTGTTGTGGCTTTATTGTTTGTGACTTGGCGAGAGGGGTTTGGTGGAGAAAGATTGGTTCAGAAGGACTTGACAACAGGCCTGAATTGCATTGTGGGATTTTTTTTTTTACAACAAGACAATAGGACATGAGGAAATACAACATCAAACACAAGGCTTGATTATCACACTTCATGTTAAGACCTACTTTATTTTCATCTCAGAAAAAAATGGATGTTTTACTCTTCAAATGCTCAAGTCCAGGGTGGTTTATTTATTGATTTTCTTAAAAAGCTTTTAATTTTTACATAGAAATAATAAACTAATGCACGTGTGCCATGCAATTTCTTGAATTTCTGACGACAATAATGACTTTACTTCTTTCCATTTGATCTGTAATTAAACCATCTGCGTTAGAGAATGCTGTGAAAACTAGTGTATTTAGCTATGCTTGCTAAAATAGGCTATTTGTTTACCAAGGAATAATTTTGTATTTTTGTTGTTGTATCTAAAAACAGGTTGTATCTAAAAACACTTTGGAATGAAGGTCCATATTCTGCTACAAGACATTTAGCTTTAACAAATGTTTAGCTAGTGCCATATCTTTGATGAAAATCCTGTAGGTCTGAAAACACATCTACATGTTGAGTGGATTTCCATCTTATAACTAATTGAAACTTAATTTATTTGTTATCTTGGCACATCCCTTGTATTCAAAAGATCATGAATGAATGATAAATTGGTCTGTTTAAAAGAACCGGATGTGAAAGAATGGGTTTTGTGAGTAACTGGTGAGTTTATCTCTGGTGGGAATGAAGATCAATGGTTGTTGCAAATGAATGTTGCAGGGAATAAGCTATAGATTGACCCTAGATTAAAAACCAATAAAAAGTCTGACCATCGCCAAAGTAACTACCACATCAGAGAGACCTTGAGTAAAGACAAAGACCCTAGAACCCTAGACACAGAGCAATCCCAAACCCAACACACCACCTCCACATATCAACAAGACAACATAACCATCAGCCAATGGCATGCCATTACACTCAGAACCACTAAGTGGCACATCAGAGAATATGACAATGACAATGTATTCAGCTGGGGAGGAGATGAGATTAGGTTATACTATAGGTTCTATCCAAGTTGAACTCCATGGAGATAATCAGGTTTTCAATCAGCTGAAGCCACTCTGAGAAATGGACGAGCATAGAGGGCGATTAGGAACACCATGACAGCCATGACTACGTGAGAGCAAATGGAGCAGTCAAGATACATGGCTACCATTTCCATTGAATAACTGTAAAGGCTAGAAACTGGTAGAATGATAGCACCTCCATCGCCAATAACTAATAAGATAAAAGGGAGGTGGTAGGTTTTTCTGTCAACCACTGCTACAGTATATGTTGTAACAGATAAGTGGGATTGAATCCACAGTTTAACAGGAGTAAGTTGTCAATAGAATACATACACTAGGGGATTTTTTTTTTTTTTTTTTAATCGAACAAATCAAAATAATAATTATGATAAGAGTATATGCCCGCTTTTCATCATCTCAACAGTGATGCATGCTTTGTTTCATAGTTGTTTCTCAAATTTCTTTCTGGAAATGCGAAATGGTTGACAGTCATATGCAGACAATACTTTTTTGTTGTCGTTTAAAAAAAAAAATGAATGCTGAAAAAAAGGCTATTCTCTTCTCTCATGTGATGAAGGTTGTTCTTAGGGACTGTTGGTTGATATGATCATCTCTCTCCTCTGCTGTATCAGTTGGAGTCAAAGAGAAAAATGAATGGTGCAAGTGTACACGTGTTGTGGACACATTGTTCCTTGTCATGGGGAGATGAAATGCAATGGGAAATGGGTTGTTGTGTAGTGCAATAGGGGGGGACACGCACTTGACAGGCTACTGCTCTGGGGAAAAGGCAGGGCATATGGGGTCAAGGGTCAAAAGCAGGGGAATCTTGACCCTCTCGCCCCAACTCACTGAAATGTGCCATTTTTTTTCAATTGTATCACTGATTAGTTGTTTGAAAAAGACTTGAAAAACCTTACAAAAAGAGAGAAAAAAGACGTGATAGTTAGAACACTTCTGTTGACTTCTTTTTCTGTATCTTGTTGCGTACTTTGTAGAACAAAAAAGAAACAGTGTTAAAGAACTTCAGAAGGGTATTTCATTGACTGCATGTGTGGCGAGTGTAAGTGAGTGTGTGTGTGTGAGAGTTTATTTGTACAGAAGAATGTGTGAAGTTTGTTTTCTTACAACCAATAGGAAGTGGAAAAAGAGGATACTCTACACTGATTGGCTACTAGTTATCTTGAAAAAAGCCTTTGCTGTAATTGAACCTTTTCCAGTTTGTTTCTGCTTACTTTAATTTATTTTTGTACTGTGATGGAAAATAAAATGCACTGATTGCTCATGATGCACACATGAGTGGTGTCTTCATCTGCAGTTGGACCCTTCAGTGATATAATCACATACTTGTCACTATTTGTTTACTAGACCCCACAATGGCCAATATATCATTTAAGAGTTGCCAGGGTTATGAATTAAAAAATTGACTAATCCGTGGAATTAAATCCATGAAATAATAATTTGAAGATTAAAATGACATATCCCCAATTTAGAGAATCCATCTAGTTAGAGACATGAGACATAAATAATACAGTATTTTTGAATCATAAAGTCAATGACCATTCAATCTGCCTCCATTTGATTTCCATTGGCCATATGGGGTAAATCAAAGACGATATAATCAAAGAGTAATGAAGATAACGCAACTGCTGACTCTTAGTCTCTAACCTGCTCTCCCACACCTCCCACCTACTTTAGTCCATCAGGAGGCTAGTGATGTCTCTGTTTAGATAGCTCTCATTGTCAGGGAAGTGGTGATGCCGTCATCCTGACCTGACTGCAGGATGCTTTAGCTGTCGGAACGTCATCCTGGGAAACAGCTGCCAGGTTAGCAGGCGGATTAGCATCCTGGGAAACAGCTGCCAGGTTAGCAGGCGGATTAGCATCCTGGGAAACAGCTGCCAGGTTAGCAGGCGGATTAGCATCCTGGGAAACAGCTGCCAGGTTAGCAGGCAGATTAGCATCCTGGGAAACAGCTGCCAGGTTAGCAGGCGGATTAGCATCCTGGGAAACAGCTGCCAGATTAGCAGGCGGATTAGCATCCTGGGAAACAGCTGCCAGGTTAGCAGGCGGATTAGCATCCTGGGAAACAGCTGCCAGATTAGCAGGCGGATTAGCATCCTGGGAAACAGCTGCCAGGTTAGCAGGCGGATTAGCATCCTGGGAAACAGCTGCCAGATTAGCAGGCGGATTAGCATCCTGGGAAACAGCTGCCAGGTTAGCAGGCGGATTAGCATCCTGGGAAACAGCTGCCAGATTAGCAGGCGGATTAGCATCCTGGGAAACAGCTGCTAGGTTAGCAGGTGAATTAGCATCCTGGAAAACAGCTGCTAGGTTAGCAGGCGGATTAGCATCCTGGGAAACAGCTGCTAGGTTAGCAGGCGGATTAGCATCCTGGGAAACAGCTGCTAGGTTAGCAGGCGGATTAGCGTGGTTTGGCTTCCCAATATTACCGACAGCACAGAGAAGAGAAGAGCTGGGAGAAGGAGAAAACATCACAGACTAGCCTACATACCAGCAGACCTTGATGAAGCATGTGTTTTCCTGGTTGTAAACACAAATTCTCACACACACACTAGGTGAGCAACATCAAAATGTCCTATGTCAACTAAAGAGTCATTCCACTGGAACAAATACGTTTATTAATTAAATGATTCAATCAAATAACAATCACTGTGGGTTCTTGTATATTTAACCCTAACCCTTCAGATTTGGTCCAAACACTCTCTCATTCATTATCAATATCAATATATATATATATATATGAGATAGATAGATATTACATAAATACACAAAATATTAAATTAGGCAAATAGTTTGATCAGCAAATGTATCTATATATTCATCTATATATATATATGGTGTATTGAATATATTGAAGGAAATTAGAATATATATATATATACTCATTACAGAAACTCTGAACATTACCACCCCCTAGATTACAACAATGTTCCAACATGTTGTCAACCTTCCCCAATTCTCAATTTGCAGATATCTTTACACTAAAATTAAAACAATTGCTGAGAATCGGGTACACATCTTACAATTGTAATCAAAATGGTTACCAACAGAAGACAGAAGAAACTCAATGAAATGTTATAGACTGGGTTCCCTTTCTGAAGGCACTAGAGTGCTATCCGGCTAGCAAAAAAACAAACAATCAAGGGGATTTACCGTACTGTAGGTTAAGCTTTGGATAAGAAAAGTCAAGCCCAACACAAACCAAGGAGGGACAAGGATTCGCCGGGCACAACACCTTCTAGACACAGATCACAAACTGAAGGGTAAAGCTGAAAGAATTGATGGCACAGGTAAACTATTTTCACCTGACTACTTTTTATCCATGTGTACTGAATGTACAGTAGACGACTCAGGATATTAACAGTCTCCATGCCGCATCCCAGAGTGACAGTGAACCATTAGAATCCTTACTCAGCTAAATAATCACGCGTTTGCACCGGTCTTATTTATGTAGTAGTGAGGAAAGTGGGCATCTCATCTAGCTCTCTGTCTTCATTGATGCGCTCTCTCCCTTTCTCCCTCTCCTCTCTCTCCCTCCCGCTCTCTCTCCTCCGGGGAACAGAGGGGGGTTCAGAATAAACTCCTCATTGGCCCTGCAGTGTCAGTCTACCCACCTGGCCAGTGCCAAGAGATGTGATGGAGTGAAGGAGGAGATAGAGCGATAGAGAGAGGAGAGAGAATAGAGGGGAGGAGAGGAGGCAGCCAAGCCGGGCTTTTGTTCTCAGATTAAAGTATCCTTCCTTACTAGACAGGCATGTCGGGAGACAGGAGAGAGAGAAACCTATTTCAGTTGGATGTGACAGACAGTCAGAGGATATGGAGGCGAGCTATAATAAGCAAGTTTTACAGGCAGCCCTGAGGACTAACCACATATTAAAACACCTGCCATTAGAGATACTATCCACAATACATAGCCTACAACTTTCCCCCAATAGAGGGACATTTTCCAGCAGGTTGCAGCCATTTTCTGGTCTAAAATGCCTTATCAAGCAACAGAACAAGGTCATCATACGCCATTGCTGCAAGGTAAAGGAAGATTTCTTTAGTTGAGATGAGAGACACGCTATTTAACTAATTATGTACCGATTTTCCTGGCCAATTTGCAAAGCAATTAGCACTCGGCAGCAATTCTGAAACTGATTGGAGATTTTTAACTGAAAATAATGCCAACTGACAGAGAGATACAGTCCCTAGTGAAAGACTACAAACCCCTTGCACAGTCTTCACATTTTGCTGCCATAAAATGAAATTAAACAATTAATTAAATGTTTTTTTACTACTGATTTACACAACCTACTGCACATTTCCAAAGTCAAAGAAAATGACAGAAAATCGTCTGAATAAATAAAATATAAAACACAAAGATGTCTTGAATAACCTTTGGCAGCCATTACAGCTGTAAAACATTTGGAATAAGATTCTATCAACATCACACAACTCTTAGGGCAACATATATCCATTGTTTTTGTCAGCCTAGTCTCTTATTTTCAAGCCGATATAAGTCATGACAGACTGGATCATTCAGGAACACTCAACACCTATTGGAAGGCCATTCTGGTGTGTCTTTGGCATTAACATTTGTGCAATTGTCCCGCTGAAAAATAAAATGATCCCAGGGTTAGGTATTCAGAAGAACGAGGCAGGGTTTCCTTTAACTTTTTATCTGGGCTTTGCTCCTTTCATATTTATTTTCATCCTGACAAACTCCCCAGTCCCTGCCAGTGACAAGCATACCCATAACATGATGCTACATCTGTACAGTATATGCATAGAAATAAGAGGTTAAAATATTTATTTTAATGCTCCTCTCAGAGCATTTAGGTTCAGGATATGCTCAACACATCCCACTAAACACCCTGTGACAAACTAACTTAAGAACGACACACTTCTCATCTGTGCCTCTGACACTGTTCCGTCATTAAAGTACATAGGACAACATTCTCTCCCATTCTTGTTCCGAAATACAGAAGGAATGGAAAATGTGTGTGTGTCGGACTGGCTGTGGTCTATCTGTAGTCTAAAACAACGGTTGTGTTAAACATCTTTCCATCAAATATCCATTTTAGATACAAATAAATATTGAAAACATACAGTGCTTTCACACCCCTAGACTTTTCCACATTTTGTTGTGTTACAGCCTGAATTTAAAATGGATTACATTTAGATTTTGTGTCAGTGACCTACACACAATACCCCATTATGTCAAATTAGAATGATGTTTTTACAACAAAAAAATACACTTGAATAAAAAATGAAAAACTGAAATGTCTCAAGTCAATAAGTATTCAACCCCTTTGTTATGGCAAGCCTAAATAAGTTCAGGGGTAAAAATGTGCTTAACAAGTCACATAATAAGTTGCATGGACACATTCTGTGTGCAATAACAATGTTGACATTGAATATCCCTTTGAGCATGGTGAAGTTATTAATTACACTTTGGATGGTTTATCAATACACCCAGTCACTAGAAAGATACAGGCGTCCTTCCTAACCCTAACTCAGTTGCCGGAGAGGAAGGACACCGCTAGGGGATTTCACCATGAGGCCAATGGTGACTTTAAAACAGTTTAATGGCAGTGATACAACATTGTAGTTACTCCACAATACTAACCTAAATGACAGAGTGAAAAGAAGGAAGCCTGTACAGATTAAAAATATTCTAAAACATCCATCCTGTTTGCAATAAGGCACTATCTTAAAACAGCAAAAAAATGTGGCAAAGAAAAACTTTATGTCCTGAATACAAAGCATTATTATTAGGGCAAATCCAACTCATCACTGAGTACCATTTTTTTCAAGCATGGTGGTGGCTGCATCCTGTTATGGGTATGCTTGTCGTTGACAAGGAATAGGACGTTTATTTAGGGTAAAAATAAACAGAATAGAGCTAAGCACAGGCAAAATCCTAGAAGAAAAGCTGGTTCAGTCTGCTTTTCAACAGACACTTGGAGACAAATTCACCTTTCAGGAGGACAATAACCTAAAACACAAGGCCAAATATTCACTGGAGTTGCGTAGTTACAGTTTTGACTTAAATCAGCTTTACAATCTATGGCAAGTCTTGAAAATGCCTGTCTAGCAATGATAAACAACCAACTTGACAGAGCTTGAAGAACTTTTGAAAGAATAATGTGCAAATGTTGTACAATCCAGGTGTGCAAAGCTCTTAGAGACTTACCCAGAAAAACTCACAGCTGTAATCACTGCCAAAGGTGATTCTAACATGCCTTGATTCAGGGGTGTGAATACCTATGTAAAATTTGATTTCTGTATTTCATTTTCAATACATTTGCTAAAATTTCAAATGTTTTCATTATGGGGGTATTTTGTGTAGATGGGTGAGAAAACAAATCTATTTAATCCATTTTTGAATTCAGGCTGTAACACAACATAATGTGGAATAAGTCAAGGGGTATGGATACTTTCTGAAGGCACTGTAGCCGTGAGAATATACATTTCTGAACAAGATATTCTACTCAAACAAAATGCCGGATAATGTGATACTAATCATGATAAACCAAAGCTAGCGTAACATAAAATGATCGATGCCCCGACAAAACAGCTCAGTTGTAAATGTGAACTCAACTTGATATCGAAAAGTGAGGGGAAAAAATCGACTCTTTGGTGAATTAATGTTGTGCATGTGTGTGAGTCTGTCTAATTAACTAAAAACATGTCTATGTATTAAACATCTTACATGTTCTATTGAAAAACATTGAGTTACGTCAAATAAATATCTATTCAAAGTTACAAATTTGGCATGGCTTTCATTCTGAGAGTTCAACCCTCCCATGTATCATATCATGCCATCTAGTTCACAAATGAGCTCTATACAAACAGAGTTATGATTCACATATTCCTCATTTGACACCTCATCGTCACTTGTCCTTGTCACAGACCGAGTGGCCCTTTTAGTTTCCAGGCACTGCCAGAATATAACCGGAGCGGCTTTTGGTGAAGTCTGGCTGCGATTGGTTGATCTTGGGCTCCACAATGACAGTGCATTTCCTGCCATTCATACTGCACTGGATGGGACTGGCGATATTCACCTGCAGCTTCCTCTTCTCACTGCAGAGAGGGAGAAAGAGAGATAAAAAGAAAAACGTGTCAAATCAAATCGTATTGGTCCCATACACATGGTTAGCAGATGTTAATGCGAGTGTAGCGAAATGCTTGTGCTTCTAGTTTCGACAGTGCAGTAATATTTAACAGTACCAAGAATTAGAACAGGTCATGGTAGAAATAGTTTTAGTTACTCAGCTCTGTGGTCCTGGAATTCTCTCCTGAACATTTTAACATTTGATGATCTAGTCTCGTTGGTGGAGTTTAAACACTTGGTCGATGTAAATATCATAAAAGGGTGTAATTGTCTTTAGTACAGCTGTTTTTTAGTCAAGACATTCGTGTTTTTTTACATAATATGTAATTGTTGTACTGTATGTGTGTCCATAGTTTTGTTTAATGTTGTATTAGTGTATGGAAATTGTTTTGTTTGACACTTTGTTCCCCCTGCTGCTATTGGACCAGATCTCTCTTGAAAAAGATATTAAATAAAGTTGGAAAAAAACCCAGAAAAAAAAAAAATCTAACAAGTAATCTAACAATTCCACAACAACTACCTAATACACACAAGTCTAAAGGGATGGAATAAGAATATGTACATATAAATATATAGACTGGCTAGGCCACTCCAGGACCTTGAGATGCATCTTAGTTCAAGATCTCGCGATACATGGCCCCATCCATCCTCCCCTCAATACGGTGCAGTCGTCCTGTCCCCTTTGCAGAAAAGCATCCCCAAAGAATGATGTTTCCACCTCCTTGCTTCACGGTTGGGATGGTGTTATTGGGGTTGTACTCATCCTTCTTCTTCCTCCAAACACGGCGAGTGGAATTTAGACCAAAAAGCTCTATTTTTGTCTCATCAGACCACATGACCTCCCATTCCTCCTCTGGATCAACCAGATGGTCATTGGCAAACTTCAGACAGGCCTGGACATGCGCTGGCTTGAGCAGGGGGACCTTGCGTGCGCTGCAGGATTTTAATCCATGACGGCGTAGTGTCTTACTAATGGTTTTCTTTGAGACTGTGGTCCCAGCTCTCTTCAGATCATTGACCAGGTCCTGCCGTGTAGTTCTGGGCTGATCCCTCACCTTCCTCAAGATCATTGATGCCCCACGAGGTGAGATCTTGCATGGAGCCCCAGACCGAGGGTGATTGACCGTCATCTTGAACTTCTTCCATTTTCTAATAATTGCGCCAACAGTTGTTGCCTTCTCACCAAGCTGCTTGCCTATTGTCCTGTAGCCCATCCCAGCCTTGTGCAGGTCTACAATTTTATCCCTGGTGTCCTTACACAGCTCTCTGGTCTTGGCCATTGTGGAGAGGTTGGAGTCTGTTTGATTGAGTGTGTGGACAGGTGTCTTTTATACAGGTAATGAGTTCAAACAGGTGCAGTTAATACAGGTAATGAGTGGAGAACAGGAGGGCTTCTTAAAGAAAAACTAACAGGTCTGTGAGAGCCAGAATTCTTACTGGTTGGTAGGTGATCAAATACTTATGTCATGCAATAAAATGCAAATTAATTACTTAAAAATCATACAATGTGATTTTCTGGATTTTTGTTTTAGATTCCGTCTCTCACAGTTGAAGTGTACCTATGATAAAAATGACAGACCTCTACATGTTTGTAAGTAGGAAAACCTGCAAAATCGGCAGTGTATTAAATACTTGTTCTCCCCACTGTACATATGAGATGAGTAATGTAAGATACGTGAACATTATTAAAATGGCATTTTTTAAAGTGACTAGTGATCCATTTATTAAAGTGGCCAATGATTTCAAGTCTGTATGTAGGCAGCAGCCTCTCTCTGTTAGTGATTGCTGTTTAACAGTCTGATGACCTTGAGATAGAAGCTGTTTTTCAGTCTCTCGGTCCCAGCTTTGATGCACCTTGTTAAGCATGTATCGTACATACCTTACAGGTGGTACATCAATATTAACAGAGAGAGAGAGAAAGTATGGTGTATGATATGTAGTAAATGCTAAAGGGCTTTTTACACCAAAAACATTGATATGGTACACCTTCAAAAAAAGTGTGTTGAAAAGTGTGTGTTCTAAAGTGTGTTTAAGAAACATAAAGCGCATTCGGAAAGTATTCAGACCCCTTGACTTTTTCCACATGTTACAGCATTATTCTAAAATTGATTAAATTACATTTTTTACTCAATCTACACACAATACCCCATAATGACAAAGTGTAAACATGTTTTTAGAAATGTTTGCAAATGTATTAAAAATAAGAATCTTATTTACATAAGCTTTCAGACCCTTTGCTATGAGACTCGAAATAGAGCTCAGGATTATCCTGTTTCCATTGATAATCCTTGAGATGTTTCTACAACTTGATTGGTGTCCACCTGGGGTAAATTCAATTGATTGGACATGATTTGGAAAGGCACTCACCTGTCTATATAAGGTTCCACAGTTTACAGTGCATGTCAGAGCAGAAACCAAGCCATTAGGTTGAAGGAATTGTCCGTAGAGCTCCGAGACAGGATCGAGACAGGATTGTGTCGAGGCACAGGGAGGGTACCAAAAAATTCTGCAGCATTGAAGGTCCCCAAGAACACAGTGGCTTCCATCATTCTTAAATGGAAGAAGTTTGGAACCACCAAGACTCTTCCTAGAGCTGGCCGCCCGGCCAAATTGAGCAATCGGGGGAGAAGGGCCTTGGTCAGCGAGGTGACCAAGAACCCGGTGGTCTCTCTGACAGAGCTCCAGAGCTCCTCTGTGGAGATAGGAGAAAATTCCAGAAGGACAACCATCTCTGCAGCACTCCACCAATCAGGCCTTTATGGTAGAGTGGCCAGACGGAAGCCACTCCTCAGTAAAAGGCACATGACAGCCCACTTGGAGTTTGCCAGAAGCCACCTAAAGGACTCTCAGACCATGAGAAACAAGATTCTCTGGTCTGATGAAATCAAGGTTGAACTCTTTGGCCTCAATGCCAAGCGTCACATCTGGAGGATACCTGGCACCATCCCTACGGTGAAGTATGGTGATGGCAGCATCATGCTGTGGGGATGTTTCATCGGCAGGGACTGGGAGACTAGTCAGGATCGAGGGAAAGATGAACAGAGCAATGTACAGAGAGATCCTTGATGAAAACGTGCTCCAGAGCACTCAGGACCTCAGACTGGGGTGAAGGTTCACCTTCCAACAACGACCCTAAACACACAGCCAAGACAACGCAGGAGTGGCTTCGGGACAAGTCTCTGACTGTCCTTGAGTGGCCCAGCCAGAGCCCGGACTTGAACCCGATCGAACATCTCTGGAGAGACCTGAAAATAGCAGTGCAGCGACGCTCCCCCTCCAACCGGACAGAGCTTGAGAGGATCGGCAGAGAAGAACGGGAGAAACTCCCCAAATACAGGTGTGCTAAGCTTGTAGCATCATACCCAAGAAGACTCAAGGCTGTATTCGCTGCCAAAGGAGCTACAACAAAGTACTGAGTAAAGGTTCTGAATACTTATGTAAATGTGATATTTCTTATAAAAATGATGGGGTATTGTGTGTAGATTGATGAGGGGAAAAAACGATTCCATCCATTTTAGAATAAAGCTGTAACGCAACAAAATGTGGAAAAAGTTTCCGAATGCACTGTAGCTAGAGCTACCATGCTAGAGAGAGAACTACAGCTCATTAAAAGAGAGGGAGAGAAAAATGGTTGCCTCTCACCCTGACACCATTTCTCGCTAGGCACTGTTAACAACGGCCGCTCGCACCGTTTGTCAAAATACATAATTAATTAAAACACCCTTGGTGATTCGCGGAAACGCCCGGAGCCAAAGCATCCACTCAGCCAGTGGTATTAAATCCAGAGAAATTAATCAGCGTGACCTTGACACGTATAGTTACGCAACAACGCCTCACAAGCAACAACAATCAACTCAAACTACCCATGCCAGACTTCTTCGTCTGCATTATACATACATTACTGTAGCCCAGCGATGAGGGCTGTGGCGGTGCAGGGTCACCATGGCAACCGTGTGAACCTCTCCATCTGTCATGGCCGCCCCTGACAGCCAATAGGACGGCAGCTCTGATAAATGTCTCTCGTCTGTCTGTCTGTCTCAGAGGATAGCATGGCAAGCATAGCCACGGGGCTGCTATCAGCTCACTTGAAGGACAAGCAGGGTTAAGCTTACAAATACACATAGTATGCACAGACAGACGTTGTGCATAGAATATACAGACAATGTATTGGACACCTTTATAAGTGGTAAATACTAAGAAACGCTTAAAAAATGTAATATCCCTTGTAAAATCCCTGGTACACGAAAATGCTGTGAAATGTATTTTTCATTTGTGTACGGTTACATGCACCGAATAATGCGATTATAGTGGAAAGTCAGATTAATAAAATAGTTTGATTAAAAAGTACATGATTTGCAAGAAGAATGATTTCCCTAATCATTCTGTTTACATGGACACATCTGAAATCAGTCTACCTGATGGCACTCTGATCAATGCAGGAAAACACCAATCAAAATAAACGTTCTACCACAGCGAACATGTGATTTTTGGGAAGCATATTTGATCCTGAGTACGGACATAAAGTGTGAAAACTACTTCTAAGACGCATACACTCAGTTGTTCCGAACACACGTCACTTGGCTGGTGCTAGCACGTGCACAGATCAAATACACCGCTGGACGCCGATTAAGGTGTGTACATGTCCTAATCATTCGAAAGACTGCTCAGAATGCCCGGTGTTTTAATCAGCGTATGCCTACTTCAATTTTGATTAAGATAAATTGAGTATATTTTCAGTAAATCGTTTACATGACTATTACATAATCTGCCTACTGACATAATCGGTTTAATACCGAATTATTAGTGTGCATGTAAACGTACTCAATCCAATATTGAGAGACCAGTCTTAGTCAAGCCATCTCCCCCAGGGAGAGACTCAGACACCACTGCCTCTACTCTCCTACTAGAAAATCTATTATTTCCTACTCTCTTTCGCAGTAACTGTGTATTTTCTTCGCTAGAAATCTTCTGCCCTATCTACCCCAGCCTCTTCCAGGATACAGAGGAGGAAGAGGAAGACAAGTAGGGAAATCGACATGGCAATCTATCTGCATCCAGGCAACACCATTGACTCATCCTTTTCAAGGTATTTCTTTCCGTCATGGAGCCAAGCTCTCCTGCCTCCTGCAAAATAGATGAGAAATTCCCATACTTAAGATATACAGGTAAAGTCACTCAGCAAAACCATCATGACTTGCAGAAGACTCTGGACTTGTGCTCAAGATAAGGTTATATATAGGTTACATTTAGACCTAAGAGACTTTAAAGTCTCTTTCGAAGTGCAATGCTTGCGAAGTATCTGTCAAACTAACAAACGACAGATCGGTTTTGTGGTAGTATGACGCAAATACTGGCAGATTATTGCAAATATGGGCAGCGCATGTGAATAGAGTGTTTGTGGCAGAGACAGACGGCGCAATGACGGGCCAGATGATCAACAAGAGCACAGGTTCTGTGCCAAGAGCATCACATGCCCACAGTGCACGCACGCACACCCGAGCCTGAGGGAGTGTCTCCACAAGGATCTGTTTATGTGGATGGGAGAAGAGCTCCCACTGTTGGTTTGTCAGATCTCTGCCCCTGCTTTCCTTAACAGCAGTTCTAAAATAAAAACCCGCCAGCCTGCTCTGATCAATACTGAGATTGTGTGTGTGTATATATGTGGACAGGTGTTTCTGCCTGCTACTACTGTGTGAGGGGGAGGGGCTGAGGTTAGTAGAGTGTAGAGGTGGACCAATGGTCCATTCATGTTTGATAGATAGCCAACTCCCCTCCCAAATTCAACACACGTCTTGCGGCCAAACCCCAATCCCGTCTTCCAGAACACAAGCAAACAAACCTCCCCCCAAGGAGGCGAGAGAGGACGAGATAGGAGATGATATACAGAAGAAGGGGGAGGAGGAGAAGGAATAGATGAGAAAAGATGAAAAAGAGAGAAATGCTCTATGGACCACTGGCTCCAGATAATTATACCTTCTCTAAGTTCCTTCTATTTCTTCTCAGACATGTCTCCTCCTGACTTTTCTGCCCCAAAAAATCCAATGTAATTCATAGATCCAAGATGGCGTAGCAGTCGGACGTGTATTTGTCCCGTGTAAATAATAATTTCTCGTTTTTTTCCTGTATATATTTCGTATATATTTTAATCTCAATTTCCATCTACAGACTGAATATACTCTCCTGCAACCTGCCTCACCCAATGTGGTACAGATCTGCTATTTTTATACTTCAGAACTGAAACCCCCATCAGAAGCTAGACAGCTAACTAGCTACTAGTCAGTTAGCCACTGCTAGCGGTCTTCACCGTTAACTCAGACACCAGCCAGCTTCAGCTCGGTCAATACCTGACAGTCTGCACAGAGTGAAATCAACCCAGAGCATATCGGACTGCTTTTTTTCTACCACATCTCCGGATTCCTACCGCAAGCTCTGGACCATTACACCGGATCATTGCAGCTAGCTAGCAATCCGAGTGAACACTCCTGGCTAACGCCTCTGTCTCAAAGCAAGCACCAGTTAGCCTTGAGCTAGCCTCGAGCTAAGCCCATCTCCTGGCTAGCCAAAGAGGTCTACCAGCTAATTCTTGGGCTACAATACCTCTTTTGCCAATTGGCCTGAACCCTTTATTGCCGACACAGAGCCCCGCCAATCCATCACGACTGGTCTGCCAACATAATCGCCCGAGATGGTTTCAACAGGCCGAAGACCCATCTGCTGGCCCCGGCCCGCTAGCTTTCTGAATCGCCGTGTCTCCAGCTCGCCTCGTGTAGTAGCGACTACCAAACGGCTCCCTGACTTACCTATTGCTGTTCATTGAACCCTATGATCACTCGGCTACACATGCCTCTCCCTAATGTCAATATGCCTTGTATACTGCCATTTAGGTTAGTTATTATTGTTTTATTTCACTGTAGAGCCCACAGCCCTGCCCTAAATGCCTTAGATAGCTCTTTTGTCCCACCTGCCACACATGCGGAGACCTCACCTGGCTTAACTGGTGCCTCCAGAGACGCAACCGCTCTCATCGTCACTCAATGCCTAGGTTTACCTCCACTGTACTCACATCCTACCATACCCTTGTTTGTACATTATGCCCTGAATCTATTCTGCCACAGCCAGAAATCTGCTCCTTTTATTCTCTGTTCCCAACGCACTAGACGACCAGTTCTTATAGCCTTTAGCCGTACCCTGCTTAACCCAGGCCCTGAAGCCCCCAGGACCACACCTATTCCACAGGCGCTCTCATTTGTTGACTTCTGTAACCGTAAAAGCCTTCGTTTCATGCATGTTAACATTAAAAGCCTCCTCCCTAAGTTTGTTTTATTCTCTGATTTAGCACACTCTGCCAACCCTGATGTCCTAGCCGTGTCTGAATCCTGGCTTAGGAAGGCCACCAAAAATGCAGAAATTTCCATCCCCAACTACAACATTTCCCGACAAGATAGAACTGCCAAAGGGGGCGGAGTTGCAATCTACTGCAGAGAAAGCCTGCAGAGTTCTGGCATACTATCCAGGTCTGTGCCCAAACAATTCGAGCTTCTACTTTTAAAAATCCACCTTTCCAGAAATAAGTCTCTCACCGTTGCCGCTTGTTATAGACCCCCCTCAGCCCCCAGCTGTGCCCTGGACACCATATGTGAATTGATTGCCCACCATCTATCTTCAGAGATCGTACTGTTAGGTGATCTAAACTGGGATATGCTTAACACCCCGGCAGTCCTACAATCTAAGATAGATGCCCTCAATCTCAGACAAATTATCAAGGAACCTGCCAGGTACAACCCTAAATCCGTAACCATGGGCAGTCTCATAGATATTATCCTGACCAACTTGCCCTCTAAATACACCTCTGCTGTCTTCAACCAGGATCTCAGCGATCACTGCCTCATTGCCTGCGTCCGTAATGGGTCCGCGGTCAAACGACCAACCCTCATCACTGTCAAACGCTCCCTTAAACACTTCAGCGAGCAGGCCTTTCTAATCGACCTGGCCCAGGTATCCTGGAACGATATTGACTTCATCCCGTCAGTAGAGGATGCCTGGTTGCTCTTTAAAAATGCTTTCCTCAGCATCTTAAATAAGCATGCCCCATTAAAAAAATGTAGAACTAAGAAGAGATATAGCCCTTGGTTCACCCCAGACTTGACTGCCCCAGCACAAAAACATCCTGTGGCGTACTGCATTAGCATCGAATAGCCCCCGCGATATGCAACTTTTCAGGGAAGTCAGGAACCAATATACACAGTCAGTTAGGAAAGCTAAGGCTAGCTTTTTCAAACAGAAATTAAAACATAAAACGGACTATCCTACCGATCCTCGACTTCGGCGATGTAATTTACAAAATAGCCTCCAACACTCTACTCAGCAAATTGGATGTAGTCTATCACAGTGCCATCCGTTTTGTCACCAAAGCCCCATATACTACTCACCACTGCGACCTGTATGCTCACGTTGGCTGGCCCTCGCTACATATTCCTTGTCAAAACCACTGGCTCCAGGTCATCTATAAGTCTTTGCTAGGTAAAGCC
This sequence comes from Salvelinus namaycush, assembly GCF_016432855.1. Taxonomy (NCBI): domain Eukaryota; kingdom Metazoa; phylum Chordata; class Actinopteri; order Salmoniformes; family Salmonidae; genus Salvelinus; species Salvelinus namaycush. The sequence continues at coordinate 32,899,290 of NC_052341.1, forward strand.
CCGCCTTTTCTCAGCTCACTGGTCACCATAGCAACACCCACACATAGCACGTGCTCCAGTAGGTATATTTCACTGGTCATCCCCAAAGCCAACACCTACTTTGGCCGCCTTTCCTTCCAGTTCTTTGCTGCCAATGACTGGAACAAATTGCAAAAATCACTGAAGCTGGAAACATATCTCCCTCTCTAACTTTAACCTGTTTGGGCTGCAAGGGGCAGTATTGAGTAGCCAGATAAAAGGTGCCCATTTCAAACGGCCTCGTACTCAATTCTTGCTCGTACAATATGCATATTATTATTACTATTGGATAGAAAACACTCTCTAGTTTCTAAAACCGTTTGAATTATTTCTCTGAGTGAAACAGAAGTCATTCTGCAGCACACTTCCTGACCAGGAAGTGGAAAGTCTGAAACCGAGGCTCTCTTCTACTTCCTGCCTATAAATGGGCATGAGATCTATTAGTATACATGCACGTCATACACCTTCCCCTGGGTGTCAAGAGGCTGTGAGAGAAGAAATGAGGTGATTATCTTGGTCTGAGATGGAACACATCATCTTGGAATGACGTGTCCCCCATTTTCGGTACTCTGAAGAGCGCGACGTGGACAGTGGGATTGCCTTCTCTTTAGCTGCCGTAATAGGCGACTATTATCTCCGGCTTTGATTTTATTTGATACATGTCACCATATCATCGTAAAGTATGTTTTTTCAATATAGTTTCATCAGATTATTGAAAATTTTTCGGGAGTTTTGTCGTGTTCCGTTCTCTTCCGTTTGTTGACATGGAGAGATTCGCGCCACTTGGCATGTTAATTGAAGAGGGAAAGTTGCCGTTCTAAATCCAAACAACGACTGTTCTGGACAAAGGACACCTTGTCCAACATTCTGATGGAAGATCAGCAAAAGTAAGAAACATTTTATGATGCTATTTCATATATCTGTTGTGCATGTGAACTGGTCGTCGGCGCCCAAGTGTTTCTGGCTATTGTGGCTACGCTAATATAACGCTACATTTTGTTTTCGCTGTAAAACACTTAGTCCAGAAATATTGTCTGGAATCACAAGATGCCTGTCTTTCATTTGCTGTACACTATGTATTTTTCAGAAATGTTTTATGATGAGTAATTAGGTATTTGACGTTGGTGTCTGTAAATATTATGGCTGCTTTCGGTGCAATTTCTGATTGTAGCTGCAATGTAAACTATGATTTATACCTGAAATATGCACATTTTTCTAACAAAACATATGCTATACAATAAATATGTTATCAGACTGTCATCTGATGAAGTTGTTTCTTGGTTAGTGGCTATTTATATCTTTATTTGGTCGAATTTGTGATAGCTACTGATGGAGTAAAAAACTGGTGGAGTAAAAAAAGTGGTGTCTTTTGCTAACGTGGTTAGCTAATAGATTTACATAGTGTCTTCCCTGTAAAACATTTTAAAAATCGGACAAGTTGGCTGGATTCACAAGATGTGTACCTTTCATATGCTGTATTGGACTTGTTAATGTGTGAAAGTTAAATATTAAAAAAAATATATATTTTGAATTTCGCGCCCTGCACTTTGAGCTGGCTGTTGTCATAAGTGTACCGACGTCGGGCTTGCAGCCAGAAGAAGTTAAACATCAGCTATCAGAGCAGCTTAACGAACACTGTACCTGTACACAGCCCATCTGTAAATAGCACACCCAACTACCTCATCCCCAAATTGTTATTTTTTGCTCTTTTGCACCCCAGTATCTCTACTTGCACATCATCATCTGCACATCTATCACTCCAGTGTTAATGCTAAATTGTAATTATTTTGCCTCTATGGCCTATTTATTGCCTTACCTCCCTAATCTTACTACATTTGCACACATTGTACATAGACTTTTCTATTGTGTTATTGACTGTACATTTATTTACACCCTGTGTTGTTGTTGTTGTCGCACTGCTTTGCTTTATCTTGGCCAGGTCGCAGTTGTAAATGAGAACTTGTTCTCAAATTGCCTACCTGGTTAAATAAAGGTGAAATAAAACATTAAAAAATAAATATTGAACCTGAAGACTAGACTGTAAACCACATACAACACAACACCAGGAGGCAAAGAACCCCTCCCAAGTTAAAACCTGCTCAAATGCAGCAACAGCTGCCCTTCAAAACCACCCTAATCCCAGGTTATTATTGACCAAATCATTACAGAAGCCGGCCTTCGCCTCCAATATTTATTAAGCTGTGAGAGTGCGGCAAATCCGCCTGCGGATATCTTCCTTTTTCCTCTCCTCCTCTCTGTCTCTTTCTCCTTTTTTATGAAAAGAAGAGCTATATACTCTAACTGGGGAGATTACTAAGTAGGTCATCTTAAAATGTTGGGGAAAACGGCTTAGCAGCAAAAAGTCTATTGATCAAAGACATTCCCCGCTGAACTTAGAGAGGTGAGGAGGAAGAACAAAATCAATCTGAGAGGTTTAAAAAGAGGTTTAGATGAGGAAAGAGGGAGAGAGAAAGATAGAGAAAGAGGGAGAGAGACATACACACACAAACACACAACAGCCACACAGGAGCCATGAAGTGCGGCTGCCAAGAAGAGCATTGATCACAGTCAAAAGCCTCCATAGTGTAGCCTAGGTCAGCGCCTAATGTACTGTAGCAGTGGAGAGAGGGGTGGGTCAAAAGAACGGGACAATAATACTATAAGTCCCTTTCTTAGTTAGAGATCCTATAATGTATCTCTACACCATGTGTCATGATAGTGGAGGTTCTTCAAGCTGGTACAGAATTTTGTATATTTTTTATTTAACCTTTCTTTAACTAGGCAAGTCAGTTAAGAACAAATTCTTATTTACAATGATGGCCTAGGAACAGTTGGTTAACTGCCTTGTTCAGGGGCAGAATGACAGATTTTCACCTTGTCAACTCGAGGATTCGATCTAGCAAACTTTCGCTTACTGGCCCAACGCTCTAACCACTAGGCTACCTGCCGCCCTTCCTCTCCACTCCTCTCCTCACCTCTATACTCCACTCCACTCCTATCCTGCTCCTGAAGGACACAGCTATTATGCAGGTGTTCATTCCAACCTTCACTGACAATTGACAATAAGGGTGTATACAGCAGTGTTATGTTTTGGATTTAATCTAGTCATTTTCACTAAAATATCATTAACTATTAATCACATTTTTGTCATTTGAATAATGATTTAGTCTACTTACTGTCAAAATGACGAAAACAGTGAGCCAGTCACATCACATTTGTATTGCCTCATTAACTTTTAGTAAACATAAATCACTGACTGCCATGTGCACAAACATACATAGCCTTGTCCTACCAACATATCTTTCTGAATAATATGATTTTCTCTTCCCAACAGCAGAAATATGACAAACAAACATGTATATAAGAATATATAAAAATTCTCTAAAACAACGTTGGAGGTGGCTTATGGTAGAGAAATTAACATTCAATTCTATGGCAACAGCTCTGGTGGACATTCCTACAGTCAGCATGCCAATTGCACACTCACTCAAAACTTGAGACATCTGTGGCATTGTGTTGCGTGACAAAACTGCAAATTTTAGAGTGGCCTTTTATTGCACCTGTGTAATGATCATGCTGTTTAATCAGCTTATTGATATTCCACACCTGTCAGGTGGATGGATTATCTTGACAAATACTAAAATGCTCACTAACAGGGATGTAATCAAATTGTGACTCACCACCTGGATTCGGTCTTATGTAGCAACATTTGAAATTGTGTTTTTTTACATAAGATAAAAGTAGAGATGAAGAGCTACAAAATGGTATATCATACACTGCATTTGAGGAACAATGGGAAAGTAATTATGCTTTTAAAGTTGATCAACTTGTTAACTCACTTTTGAGAAAATGGACTTTGAATGTTTTGGTATCTAGTGAAAGGCTCTTTGTCTACACCCATTCAGCATCGTTCACACCCTCTTAAGCTTTAGCCCCACCCATCTCGTTTCGCTGTCGGAGCGAACACTTGACTGGCCGATGATTGGATAACATGAAAAGAGCCTAACCAGCTCTGCTAGCAACAATTTCATTACGCTTTTTTGCAGACGTTTGTCCGGCCATAATCAACGGGTCAGGCAGCTAACATTAGCTAGTTAAACAACAATGAACAGTGCCAACAATGCCACAGTCCTGGGAGCTAACCAACCAGGTTCAATGTTAGCTAGCTAACATTAGGTTCTAAGTAGAAAAGCTAACATCTCTGGGATACAAATTAACCTAGCTATGTAAACAACGTTTAAGATCACACACGTCACGTAACGTTTGCTAACGAGCCAGCCAGCTAACGTCAGCTAGTTAAACAACAATGAACACAGTGCCAAATCATGTCGTTACTACCCTGCATGAATACCGCTAGCTAGCAAACAGTACACTTTAGCTTGAAATGAAACCACTTTCTGTCAAAATTAGAAACGTGTAATATCTGAAAATGTAGATAGCTAACGCTAGACTATCTTACCTGTATACATCATCATGCATGAATAATGCATCTCCCTGTCAGGAATGCCATACCACGGTTGCCCTTAGTTTGAAGATGTAATCCGGAGACAGGTGTTTTCTCCACCTCTTTAGCTATCATACTCTAATTCCACTGATTTCAAAACTTGATCCTCCAGAAAGTGGAGAGCAACACTTATGCAGCTCCACTACACAATACATTTAAAAAAAAAGACGCGTTCGACAGGATTACCAACACAGACTGACGAGCTCAAATAGTCAGAAGCCTTCTATATGGCAGACCAATCTGAACTCATTTCTCGGCATGTCCAGCCCACACATTATCTCAGCCAATCATGGCTAGTGGGAAGGTTTCTCACTTTTTCTGTGGCTTAACCAACTAGGCTCGTCATTTAACTTCTAGTTCCTCCCAAACCCGGATCCGGGAGCACCCCCACCAGTAAAAAAGCTGACTAGCATAGCCTAGCATAGCGTCACAAGTAAATACTAGCATCTAAATATCATTAAATCACAAGTCCAAGACACCAGATGAAAGATACACTTCTTGTGAATCTAGCCACCATTTCTGATTTTTAAAATGTTTTACAGGGAAGACACAATATGTAAATCTATTAGCTAACCACGTTAGCAAAAGACACAATTTTTCTTACTCCACCATATTTTCACTCCATCAGTAGCTATCACCAATTCGACCAAATAAAGATATAAATAGCCACTAACCAAGAAAAAACTTCATCAGATGACAGTCTGATAACATATTTATTGTATAGCATATGTTTTGTTAGAAAAATGTGCATATTTCAGGTATAAATCATAGTTTACAATTGCAGCCCCCATCACAACTCTCACTAAAATGACTAGAATAACTACAGAGACCATCGTGTATTACCTAATTACTCATCATAAAACATTTCTTAAAAATACACAGCGTACAGCAATTGAAAGACACAGATCTTGTGAATCAAGACAATATTTCAGATTTTCAAAGTGTTTTACAGCGAAAACACAATATATCGTTATATTAGCTTACCACAATAGCAAACCAGACAACAGCATTGATTCCAGCCAAACACAGCGATAACGTATTCACCACCAAAATAAATTAATTTTTCACTAACCTTCTCAGAATTCTTCAGATGACAGTCCTGTAACATCATATTACACAATCCATATAGGTTTTGTTCGAAAATGTGCATATTTAGCAGCACAAATCGTGGTTATACAATGTGATCAGTGGCAACAGGTCATGCATTCTGGCCGGCGCCATCTTGGAAAGGCACCTAATCTAATCAATAAATAATCGTAAACTTGACTAAAAAATACAGGTTGGACATCAAATGAAAGATGCATTAGTTATTAATGCAACCGCTGAGTTAGATTTTTAAAATTAACGTTACTAGACATACAGTGTGCGTTACAGCCAGACTAGTGCCGCAATAATGGCGGACAAATCCGTTTACATTTTTCCACATAAATACGGAATAACATCATAAATAGCTCTTACTTTTGGACGAGCTTCCATCAGAATCTTGTGCAAGTGGTCCCTTGTCCAAAAGAATCGTTGCTTGGTTGTAAAACGTCGTCTTCAACTTCGGAATTAGCAGCTAAGAATAGCTATGTGGCCACAGCATGCCCAAATCCTCCAAACGCAATACTAAGGAAATTCCGAAAATAGCAATATACTCGCATAAACTGATATAACTCGGTTTAAAATAACTTCGTTATGATGTTTCTAACACCTATATCGAATTAAATTACAGACGGATATATCTAAGGTCGATAACTGAGCGTTTCAAAATGCCATCCTGAGGTCCTGCTTTGCGCAATGACGAACGTCGAAAAGAGAGCTCCCCTCATTCCTTGGCCTTTTATAAACTCTGAGAACTACGTAGACACTCCATTCCACTTCTCATTGGTTACTGACATCCAGGGGAAGGCGGGTGCAGTTCATGTCGACCCATAGGATACATACAGAGCTTTAAACTGATCTGAGAACAGAGCCTAATTTTCAGACCTTCGCAGTTCATGTCATGGATTTCGCTGCAGAAAGAGTTCTGGTTCACCCACAGACATAATTCAAACGGTTTTAGAAACTAGAGATTGTTTTCTATCCAATAGTAATAATAATATGCATATTGTACGAGCAAGAATTGAGTACGAGGCAGTTTAATTTGGAGACCAATTTTCACTAAGTCGAAACAGCACCCCCTATATTCTCAAGAGGTTAACAATTTTATTCGTATTTACAGATGGCATACAGGTTTGTTATTAAGGCACATGAAAGTTCACAATGGTCGAGAAGGTATTTCTGCCCAAAAACGCATTTTGATAAAACTGCTCTCATGTGAAGTCGTGACTTGCGACATACGCCTAGTTTCCTGATTCGGGTCACATTCGTGCACAACATTTGAGAGAAATAAGCTTTTTTGAGTATGGAACATTTCTGGGATCTGTTATTTCAGCTCTTGAAACATAGGACCAAGCACTTTACACATTGCGTTTATATTTTTGTACAGTGTAGAACAGGTGCTAATGACTTTGAACAGGATCTAATCACTGTTTCGCCCAGTGATGTTGTCCAGTCACTAAACCTCGAGTCTGAATCGACCCCGAAGTCCCCTATGGCTGAAGTCCGAGTCTCAGTGCTCGAGTCCTGGTCCAAGTGCTCAAGTCTGAGTCAATGGGTCCACATTAACTCAAAATAAAGTTATTTAACCAAACAGATATAGTGTGGTGGCAAGAGGAATTTAGTCAATAAATTGTTTGCTATCCCTTTGCTATCCCTAGTAACACTGAAACATGCATGAGAGCACCAGCTGTTCCAGACGACTGTGTGATCACGCTCTCCGTAGCCAATGTGAGTAAGACCTTTAAACAGGTCAACATTCACAAGGCCACAGGGCCAGACGGATTACCAGGACGTGTACTCCGAGCATGCGCTGACCAACTGGCTAGTGTCTTCACTGACATTTTCAACCTGTCCCTGACTGAGTCTGTAATAACAACACGTTTCAAGCAGACCACCATAGTGTTCTTGGGCACAGGGACTATGTTCTTGGGCACAGGGACTAAAGGTAACCTGTCTAAATTACTACAGACCCGTAGCACTCACATCTGTAGCCATGAAGTGCTTTGAATCAACACCATTATCCCAGAAACGCTAGACCCACTCCAATTTTCATACCGCCCCAACAGATCCACAGATGATGCAATCTCTATTGCACTCCACACTGTCCTTTCCCACCTGGACAAAAGGAACACCTATGTGAGAATGCTATTCATCGACTACAGCTCAACGTTCAACATCATAGTGCCCTCAAAGCTCATCACGAAGGTAAGGATCCTGGGACTAAACACCTCCCTCTGCAACTGGATCCTGGATTTCCTGATGGGCCATCCCCAGGTGGTAACAACACATCCGCTACACTGATCCTCAACACGGGGGCCCCTCAGGGGTGCGTGCTCAGTCCCCTCCTGTACTGCCTGTTCACTCATGACTGTATGGCCAGGCACAACAGTGGTAGGCCTGATCACTGACAACGATGAGACAGCCTATAGGGAGGAGGTCAGAGACCTGGCCGTGTGGTGCCAGGACAACAACCTCTCCCTCCACGTGATCAAAACAAAGGAGATGATCGTGGACTACAGGAAAAGGAGGACCGAGCATGCCCCATTCTCATCGACGGGGCTGCAGTGGAGCAGGTTGAGAGCGTCAAGTTCCTTGGTGTCCACATCACCAACAAACTATCATGGTCTAAACACACCAAGACAGTCGTGAAGAGGGTAGAGGTCGACCAATTAAATCGGAAAATGCTTATTTTCAATGACGGCCTAGGAACGGTGGGTTAACTGCCTTGTTCAGGGGCAGAACAACAGATTTTCACCTTGTCAGCTCGGGGGATTCAATCTTGCAACCTTACAGTTAACTAGTCCAACGCACTAACCACCTGCCTCTCATTGCACTCCACGAGGAGACTGCCTGTTACGCGAATGCAGTAAGCCAAGGTAAGTTGCTAGCTAGCATTAAACTTATCTTATAAAAAACAATCAATCAATCAATCATAATCACTAGTTAACTACACATGGTTGATGATATTACTAGTTTATCTAGCGTGTCCTGAGTTGCATATAAATCGATGCGGTGCGTATCATTGCTCCAATGTGTACCTAACCATGAACATCAATGCCTTTCTTAAAATCAATACACAGAAGTATATATTTTTAAACCTGCATATTTAGCTAAAAGAAATCCAGGTTAGCAGGCAATAGTAACCAGGTGAAATTGTGTCACTTCTCTTGCGTTCATTGCACGCAGAGTCAGTGTATATGCAACAGTTTGGGCCGCCTAATTTGCCAGAATTTTACGTAATTATGACATAACATTGAAGGTTGTGCAATGTAACAGGAATATTTAGACTAATGGATGCCACCCCTTAGATAAAATACGGAACGGTTCCGTATTTCACTGAAAGAATAAACGTCTTGTTTTCGAGATGATAGTTTCCGGATTCGACCATATTAATGACCTAAGGCTCGTATTTCTGTGTGTTATTATGTTATAACTAAGTCTATGATTTGATAGAGCAGTCTGACTGAGCGGTGGTAGGCAGCAGCCGGCTCGTAATCATTCATTCAAACAGCACTTTCGTGCGCTTTGCCAGCAGCTCTTCGTTGTGCGTCAAGCATTGCGCTGTTTATGACTTCAAGCCTATCAACTCCCGAGATTAGGCTTGTGTAACCAATGTGAAATGGCTAGCTAGTTAGAGGGGTGCGCGCTAATAGCGTTTCAAACGTCACTCGCTCTGAGACTTGGAGTGGTTGTTCCCCTTGCTCAGCATGGCTAACGATGCTTCGAGGGTGGCTGTTGTCGTTGTGTTCCTGATTCGATCCCGGGGAGGAGCGAGGAGAGGGACCGAAGCTATACTGTTACACTGGCAATACTAAAGTGCCTATAAGAGCATCCAATAGTCAAAGGTTAATGAAATACAAATGGTATAGAGAGAAATAGTCCTATAATTCCTATAATAACTACAACCTAAAACTTCTTACCTGGGAATATTGAAGACTCATGTTAAAAGGAAACACCAGCTTTCATATGTTCTCATGTTCTGAGCAAGGAACTTAAACGTTAGCTTTCTTACATGGCACATATTGCACTTTTACTTTCTTCTCCAACACTTTGTTTTTGCATTATTTAAACCAAGTTGAACATGTTTCATTATTTATTTGAGACTAAATTGATTTTATTGATGTATTAAGTTAAAATAAGTGTTCATTCAGTATTGTTGTAATTGTCATTATTACAAATAAATAAATAAAATAAAAATAAATCGGCAGATTAATCGGTATCGGCTTTTTTGGGCCTCCAATAATCGGTATCGAAAAATCATAAATCGGTCGACCTCTAGAAGAGGGCACAACAAAGCCTATTCCCCCTCAGGAGACTGAAAAGATTTGGCATGGGTCCTCAGATCCTCAAAAGGTTCTACAGCTGCACCACCGAGATCATCCTGACTGGTTGCATCACTGCCTGGTATGGCAACTGCTCGGACTCCGACCACAAGGCACTACAAAGGGTAGTGTGTACGGCCCAGTACATCACTGGGGCCAAGCTTCCTGCCATCCAGGACCTCTATACCAGACGATGTCAGAGGAAGGCCCTAAAAATTGGAAAAGACTCGAGCCGGTACCGGAGCGCCAAGTCTAGATCCAAAATACTTCTTAACAGCTTCTACCCCCAAGCCATAACACTCCTGAACAGCTAATTAAATGGCTACCCAGACTATTTGCATTACCCCCCCCCCCCCCCCCCCCACCCATAATTTTACGCTGCTGCTACTCTGTTTATTATCTATGCATAGTCACTTTAACTCTACCTACATGTACATATTACCTCAACTAACCGGTGCCCCCTGTATATAGCCTCGCTATTGTTATTTTACTGCTGCTCTTGAATTATTTGTTACTTTTTTTGAATTTATATATTTTTAAAAATGTTTTACTTATCTATGTTTTACTAAACAGTTATTTTTCTTAAAACTGCATTATTGGCTAAGGGCTTGTAAGTAAGCATTTCACTGTAAGGTCTACACTTGTTGTATTCGGCGCATGTGACAAATAACATTTGATTTGTCCTGCTGGACCTAAGTGTTCAAAAATGTATTTTAGAAGAAAAAGGGAACTATAAAAAAAGGAAAGAGAAAAAAAAGGGTGCCAACTGTATATTATGTGCTTAGGAGTATATGGTATGAATTATAAGAGCACGATAATTGAACAAGAGTGACTAAATGTACTAACAATACACCTCCATAGGACTTCCTCTAGGGTTAGATGGTATCCAGATTTTCATCCCGTTCCTGTACCTTATGGTGTTACCAGCAGTGCGCACACATTCTTGGTCGCTACAAACCAAATTTAGGCAGCAGGGATCTTGATCACGGAGGGGATTGATTGTCTCCGCTGTAACCAAGTAGGTTGATCTAGTAAGGTAGCCGAGTAGCTAGCAAGTTAGCAAACCAAATGCATAGCTGGAGCCCAGAGCTGGAGATAACCATCTAAGGAGGTGCCAAATAAATTAACTTATAGTTAGTTTTCAGCAGTGTAGCATGCACTCCCACAGCACCCACGAGGTGGGTTCCCCAACCCCCCACATAATAACATTTTAAAAGAAATGGTATTGAAAATCATTCTGTTGCTATTTCTAAATACCCTGGTATACCATATATCAACATGCGTACCGATAGGATTGATAATGTGAGTGTGAACAGAACACGTGTAGCGGCCACAGGTTTAACGCATAGTAATGTGAGCCCAACTCTACTTCCATAAGGGTAAAGAGACTATTACTACCAAGGGTAAACTATTATTACCTCCCTGTGCTGTGATCTGTGTTGTGATCCTCTCTTTGAAGGATCACAGGGTCAGTGATGGTGATGTGTGCCAGTGGTGGACAAAGCAAGGGAGCACTTTCCCCGAGGGACCATTGATAGTAGTACACAGATGGCTGAGTTTTAACACTGCTGGAGCCACAATGGCTTCACAGCAGGAGGCTCCTTCAGTCTTTAACAATCACGCTTGGCTCTTCCCTCCTCCAGTCCCTTTTCTCTCCATTCTGTTCAATAGGCCGATCATGACACTCATAGCCGACCGTGTCTGCTCGTCAACGAACCAGCACCCCTGGTCTCTCTCTTGTCTTCTGAAGCAGCCGGTATAATCACAAGGGTGGTTGGACTTGGCTAAAGGACCATTACGGAAATCAATAGGTTGTTGAGGATGAGCCAAGCGGAGGGAAGGAAAAGCAGCGGTCTAAGGCACTGCATCTCAGCGCTAGAGGCGTCACTACAGACCCTGGTTCGATTACAGGCTGTATCACAACCGGCCGTGATTGGTAGTTCCATAGAGCGGCGCACAATTGGCCCAGCGTCGTCCAAGTCTAGGACCAAAAGGCTCCTCAACAGCTTCTACTCCCAAGCCATTAGACTGCTGAACAATTCATAAAAATCGCCACCGGACAATTTACATTGACCCCCCCCCCCCCTCTTGTACACCGCTGCTACTCACTGTTTGTTTGTTATCTACGCATAGTCACTTCGCCCCCCACCTACATGTACAGATTACCTCAACTAGCCTGTACCCCTGCACACTGACTGGGTACCGGTGTCCCCTGTATATAGCCTCGTTATTGTTATTCTTATTGTGTTACTTTTTATTATAACTTTTTTATTTTAGCCTATTTGGTAAATATTTTCTTCTTCTTGAACTGCACTGTTGGTTAAGGGCTTGTAAGTCAGCATTTCACATTAAAGTCTACACTTGTATTCGGCGCATGTGACAAATAAAGTTTGATTTGACTTGATTTCATTTGGCCGGGGTAGGCCGTCATTGTAAATAAGAATTTGTTCTTAACTGACTTGACTAGTTAAATAAAGGTTATTCATTACACATGGGGCGACTGCTCCCTTTTAAAGACACATACAGCAGCTCATACTTTGTCACCCCATCAAATCAATACGTCAATGACGAGTCCATTCATTCCAGTTAATCGATGCTTCACGGGTTCGAGAGACATTGGGCTAGGGGACTAGGTTGTATTGAACCAAGATAATAATGTTGATCAGGCCCAAGCTGGAGATGACAGGAGAAAAGACAAAATGGGGAAAAGAGAGGGATGAGAGAGAGAGGGGTGATGGAGGTGAAGAGTGGAGTATGAGGAAAACAAGTGGAGGGTCAGGGTCAAGCAGGGGGCTACATCTTGGTATACTCGACAAGGATACAGAGAGAGAGAGAGAGGTGGCTCGCATTATGACCAGTGAGAGCAGCAAGATAGCACAATAAGTAACAGGCTCTGTGTCGGGGTAGGTGGAAAGGCTGGAGGTATGGAAGGGAGGTCAGGGGAGGGGATGTCTTGGGCTGCAGCACTGCTCTATGTGCATGGCAGAGGCCTCGTTACCTGTACCTCACTGTATCTCCCAGGGGTTGGTTGGCAGGCGGGCAGGCAGGCAGAGAGCACCACAGGGATGCAGGGATCGACACAGAAGGAAACTAGGTCAGATTCAGCTCTCACACGCACACACACACTCAGTCTAAACCCCTCCTCTTCCATCACTCCACCAACCAACCCCCCCAGGCCGCAGGGTAAGGAAATAAACCAAACAGAGCAGGACTCTCTACTGTCCAGCTTAAACAGTGTGTGTGTGTGTGTATCTAGAAAATAATTGATTGTATATGTATAGGTGAGCATGTGTGTTTGGGGACTGTAGTTAAATGTAAGAGTTTGTGACAATATACACACACACACGTGCATTGGGGAATTACATGTTGCACAATCTTTGCATATGTTTTTGGATGGCAAATTAGCGTTTGTATGGATGACTGGAATTGGTGCTCTGCATAGTTTTACATGACAGGAATACTATCCAATCCATCCAATCCATAGTGTATAATGATGGAGACGGATTCATTCACGGCTAAAACAAGATGAGCTTTAAAAATACTCTCCACCCCCTTGTTTCTCCTTTCCCTCTCCTTTCCTACAGCTTCTGTTTACCTCTCTCACACAGTTTTTCTGCCTCTCTCCATCTCTCTCCATCTCCCACCCTCTCTCTCCCCAGAGGAGATTAGTCGTTAGTATTCTCATGCAGCAGTGTTATTATTGGACTAAATATCAGACAAACATGGATTGGCTGGTCGCTATGGCAACTGCATCTGCAGCACCGCACAGGGACGGAGGGAGAGGAGGAGGAAGGAAAGAGGAGAAAAGGGGAGGGTCGGAGTGAGAGCTGAAAAACAAGGGGGGGGGGGACTGGAGAGGAAGGGTGTTAGAGGGAGGGGGAAGTGAGAGGGAGGGATATAGAGGAGAAGATGAGATGGGAGGGGAGAATGACTTCCTCAAGTCTGAAATATTGGATTCAGCATAAAAGGTGACCTTGATGGCGTAGGGAGAGAAAAGCACCAGCTAGCAGCACACACACACCGCCTCTGTCTCTCTGTTTTAGTGTCTTTAATGATGATGCCATCTCCAATTATACGGGAAAGTGCAGTACGGCACATTTGTTCACGCAGAGCAGCACTTTGAATTTGAATATTCCTCACGCTTCCCTTGTACTGTAACACAAACTTAATGGATCGTCTTTCTCCGGGAAAGGAAAACAGATCCCGACTTATCTTCTCGCGGATTCCTCTGTTAAAGCCGAGCTTCAAAATCTAAAAATCGGTTTCGCAGAATAAAAAAGGGACAATAATAATGAATAATCATTTATTGCACTTCTATAACGCTGTTCATAAGAATCTCAAAAAAAGGGCTTGAAAAGCAAAAAACAAACAAGAAATACATCAAGTCTTTGAGTGCACGCATCCTCCAAAAATGGAGAGGGACAGCGGCTCGGTCAGGTGGCTGCTGTGGCTCAGAAATGCAATTCTTTAGCAAACGATTTCAAATGTTGATGTACCGGCACTGACTGAGAGGTTTCATACTGGAGTTAAATATAAGAGGACAGAACCCTGATATCATGGGGTCAGACAATGAGGAGGACAGCCCAATGCACAATGGGAGCAGAGGATGTATCAGAGCAAAATCGGGGATCTGCCACATAGCTAAGAAGCAACACATAATATAATAATTTCGCAGAAGCTTTCATCCAAAGCGACTTACAGTCCTGCGTGCATCTCTTTCTCTCTCTGTCTCTCTCAACTGATCACGTAACCCTGCTGCCCTGCCAAATCTGGGCCAACCTCCAGTCTGTGCTACACATAAGAAGGAAGTGACACGGCAGAGAGGGAGAGAGAGAACAAAGGAAGAGAAAACATGAATGAAGAAGAATGAGGTAGGTAAAGTCCACAAACTGGTGTCTTCCTACAGTATCTTTCCCTAACGGTCATAAGAGAGTGATGCCTTCCTTCTCATTATCGGGTTAAACTGAGCCCAGATTAACATCACACACATCATGTGCTTTTTGGCTCTACATAACGGTCTCTCCCTCCATGGCCCGTGTCAATACTGTCTGGACTTTCGGTAGTCACTGTGGACAACAGCAAGACACGCTGCCACAGAAAGCCATTTTCTGAGATCCCAGTAGATCAAACACAGCGTTACACAACAATCTAGAACACTAACACAACTCACAGTAGAATGTTCTCATTCGATTGGTTTCCCCTGAAGCGCTATTTATAGTTTAGAAACGGCAACAAAGAGAAAAGTTCCCATGTACTGTAAGTAGGGTTAAAATAGATTTGAAATGGATACTGAGTTTGTGCATTGCTGCTTTTTCGCTGAGTTACTTATTTACCTTCACAGTTATAATTCCAGAGAGAAATTAAGTCTCCGCTGAATAACTAACATGGAGGCTATTTTTATGACGGGTGTGAACCAAGGGGTATGTGTTAGATCCAGTGAGAAATAATTATCAGGTAACATTAAGCTGAATATTATGTAAATGTAATACTTTCTTCAGAAACAGTATTCATACCACTTGACTATATTACACATTCTGTTGTGTTACTGGCTGATTTCAAAATGGATAAAATACATATTTTTCTCATCCATCTACACACAATACCCCATAATAGTCCATAGCATGGTAGTGTCACCATCTTGCTATGGAGATGCTTTTCAGCGGCAGGGAATGGGAAACTGGTAAGGATAGAGGATATAATAAATGGAGCCAAATACAGGCAAGTCCTTGATGAGAACCTGCTTCAGAGTGTAAACAACCTTAGACTGGGGCGTAGATTTACGTTGTGAATACTTACGTAAATTATTTATTTCTGTATTTCATTTTCAATAAATTTGCAAAAAATTATAATAAAAAAAAACATGTTTTCAGTTTGTCATTATGGGATATTGTTTGTAGATGGGTGAATTTTTATTATTTTTAATTCAAACTGTAACAACATGTGGAATAAGTTAACTTCTTATGGCTGCAGGGGCAGTATTGAGTAGCTTGGATGAAAGGTGCACAGAGGTGCCAAGAGTAAAAGGCCTGCTCCTCAGTCATAGTTGCTAAAATATATATATTATTATTAGTATTGGATAGAAAACACTCTGAAGTTTCTAAAACTGTTTGAATTATGTCTGTGAGTATAACAGAACTCATATGGCAGGCAAAAACCTGAGAAAAAATCCAAACAGGAAGTGGGAATTCTGAGGCTGGTCGATTTTCAACCAAGATCCTATTGAAATCACAGTGAGATATGGATGAGTTTGCACTTCCTACGGCTTCCACTAGATGTCAACAGTCTGTAGAACCTTGTCTGATGACTCTACTGTGAAGGGGGGCCGAATGAGAGGGGAATTAGTCAGATCTGCCATGACCTGACCATGCTTTGACCACGCGCGTTCACATGAGAGGGAGCTCTGTTCCATCGCTCATCTGAAGTCAATGTAATTCTCCGGTTGGAACGTTATTCAAGATTTATGTTAAAAACATTCTAAAGATTGATTCAATACATCGTTTGACATGTTTCTACTGACTGTTACGGAACTTTTGGACATTGTCAGCTTTTAGTGAACGTGCTTCCTGACGTTGGATTTGTTTACCAAACACGCTACAAAAATAGCTATTTGGACATAAATGATGGACATTACCGAACAAAACAAAATATATTGTGGAAGTGGGAGTCCTGGGAGTGCATTCCGAAGAAGATCAGCAAAGGTAAGTGAAGATTTATAATGCTTTTTATGAGTTTTGTTGACTGCACAATTTGGCAGGTAACTGTATGGCTTGCTTTTGTGGAAAACGCTGTTTTCAGATTATTGAATATTGTGTTTTGCCGTAAAGCTTTTTGAAATCTGACACAGCGGTTGCATTAAGAACAAGTGTATCTTTAATTATATGTAAAACATGTATCTTTCATCAAAGTTTATGATGAGTATTTCTGTTATTTGACGTGGCTCTCTGCAATTTCTCTGGATATTTTGGAGGCATTTCTGAACATGGCGCCAATGTAAACTGAGGTTTTTGGATATAAATATGAACTTAATTGAACAAGACATATGTATTGTGTAACATGAAGTCCTATGAGTGTCATCTGATGAAGATCATCAAAGGTTAGTGATTCATTTTATCTCTATTTCTGCTTTTTGTGACTCCTCTCTTTGGCTGGAAAAATGGCAACATTTTTCTGTGAGTTGGTGGTGACCTAAAATAATCGTTTGTGGTGCTTTCGCATGTAAAGCCTATTTGAAATCGGACACTTTGGTGGGATTAACAACAAGATTACATTTAAAATGGTATAAAATACATGTATGTTTGAGGAATTTTAATGATGAGATTTCTGTTGTTTGAATTTGGCGCCCTGCACTTTCACTGGCTGTTGTCATATCGATCCCGTTAACGGGATTGCAGCCATAAGAAGTTTTAAGGGATATGAATATTTCTGATGCCACTGTACAGTGCATACGGAAAGTGTTCAGACCCCTTCCCCTTTTCGGTACGTTACAGCCTTATTCTAAAATGGATGAAATATTTTTATTCGCCTCATCAATCTCCACACAATACCCTATAATGACAAAGCGAAAACAGGATTTTTTCCCTGAAGAACACAGTGGCTTCCATCATTCTTAAATGGAAAAAGTTTGGAACCACCAAGACTCTTCCTAGAGCAGGCCGCCCGGCCAAACCGAGCAATCGGGGGAGAAGAGCCTTGGTCAGGGAGGTGACCAAGAACCCGATGGTCACTCTGACAGAGCTCCAGAGTTCCTCTGTGGAGATGGGAGAACCTTCCAGAAGTACAACCATCTTTGCAGCACTCCACCAATCAGGCCTTTATCGTTGTTTGGCCAGACGGAAGCCACTCCTCAGTAAAAGGCACATGACAGCCTGCTTGGTGTTTACCAAAAGGCACCTAAAGGACTCTCAGACCATGAGAAACAAGATTCTCTGGTCTGATGAAACCAAAATTGAACTCTTTGGCCTGAATGCCAAGCGCCACGTCTGGAGGAAACCTGGCACCATCCCTACGGTGAAGCATGGTGGTGGCAGCATCATGCTGTAGGGATGTTTTTCAGCGGCAGGGACGGGGAGACTAGTCAGGATCGAGAGAAAGATTAACGGAGCAAAGTACAGAGAGATCCTTGATGAAAACCTGCTCAAAAGCGCTCGGGACCTCAGACTGGGGGCGAAGGTTCACCTTCCAAAAGGACAACGACCCTAATTCGACTAATGAGTTACTGATCAAGAATGATATATCTGTGTTTGTGTGTGTGTGCTAGTGCACGACTGTGCTATCCATATCTGTGTGTGTGAGAACATGTGTGTGTGTGTGACAGATGTAGAGTGTCTCTCCCCCCTCTGTCCCAGGAGTGAAGAGTGTGTGGTGTGGTGTGGTGTGGTGTGCTGCAGTAGCAGTGGCTGCCTGGTGCGAGCTGCGTGGGCTGCATGTCAATACAGCAGAGGTCTGGGCTAAATATAGACTAGAGCCCATGCAAGCTTTCACAGTGGAGCAGCACATCTCCTTAAATATTGCATCTCTCCTCTTCTGAGATGGAGAGAGGGGAGAGAGGAGGGGGGAGAGAGGAGGGGGGAGAGAGGAAGGAGGGATGGAGTAGAGGGAGGGGGCAGGAGAGATGGGGGGCAGAGGGGTGGGGGGAAAGAGAATGACAGAGATTTGGTGGGGACAGAGAAAGAAAGAGGAAGAACAAGAGAGAGAGAGAAAGACAGAGCTGGAGAATGAGGAAGAGAAACAGATATAGGGAAAGAAGTGGGAGGAAGAGATAGAGGGTGCAAAGAGAGAGAGAGAGAGGGAGTTACAAAAAGAAGAGGGATGACAATAGGGGGAATGACAAAAAAGGGAAAAAAGGTTGAGAAAGAAGAAGGAGAAGAGTGAGGGAGGAAGTGAGGCCATGGGGATATAAAAGCCTCTGGACTATTTGTGAGTTTCTAAACAACTGTGGCGCGTCACAGCGGATAAGAGGGTTAACGTGGAGCAGAATTCGCAGTGTCTGTTTTAACTCTCAACAGATTTGGCCCTGATGCCTTTTGACAAGGCTCCTATCTACTCCTAAAATGTGAAAGTGTTGACTTTTTTTTTTTTTTGAAACTTGTCGAGTCGCAAATTCAATCTAAAAAGCAGACTTTTGAGGGGACACATTTTGAAAACCCCCGGGAAAATAAGATGCCATTTTGTAGGTTGGAACCTAAACAGAGAGTGTTATTTGGAATGGGGCTTAGGCTCAATGACACGGTCACACCGTTGTTCTAATGCTGTACATTTGGAGGATAAAAAGCCAGCCATTGACTCTAGGTCCCTGTGTGTGTTGTAAACTGCTAACGGTGCTCTGCATTGTGTGGGCTGTGCACCATGCTCAAGTGGAAATAAAGGTTAAATCTACATCTACTGACACACACACACACACACAACCTTTTCTTGTGCCCATGTTTCACTGTGATGGATGGGCTTCTATAGGAAGCACATGGAGAGTCATTAAGAGGGACCCTTGCCATCTGTCACTGTGAGCCTGTATACAATGAGACAAGATAGCATCGAAGCAGGGCCGTGTTCAGGCCCATTCACACACAGATCAGACCAGTTTCAGACCAGACCAAGGATATAATAAAGCAGCATGGCTTAAAAATAATCTTAGTTAACCCAGAACTAAAGTTCACATAATTGGTCAGCTGCTCGATTAAGTCCCGAGTCCGTAAATGTGAAGAGAAGTGGCACGAGGAGCTCCACCCTCTCTCTTTATCAAGTCACGGGCCGAATGTTCCCTCCCCTTCTGAAATTCAAAAGATGCAAACACCTGCGAAAAAAACGGGATTTCCCCCAAAACAACCAGTGAGGAAAACTCCAATCCTCACATCCCATTCAGTCCCGGGCAGATTCTCTCGGTGTACGCGCGGGATCTTTCCATGAGAGATCAGCTTAAATATAATGCAGCAAATCATCTACCATACATGACTGAATGATCACACAAGCCCCAACTTAAAGAGCACTAGTAAGATCACAATGATGCCTTGCCCATTTTCTCCATTCTCCTATATAATTTACCATGTACAGTACCCTATCAGATGGGGCAGTATAGCAGTTCCAAACCGCTACTGGTGTCGTTTCTCCAGGGGTTGACTGAAGGGACAGTAAGTAATAATGTACTTCTCTCCGCAGTATGTGGGAGACACACAGCTGGTCTGTACGATAATCTCCACTGTCTGCACCATGCGCTCCTGGGAGAATGCGCCACACAAGGAGGTGCTGGATCTTGCTTAGAGGAGAGGTACTGCATCGTTTGCTCCCACCACATACACACAGTATATTTGACTGTAGACAGACACACAACGTCGCACACACGTAAAGACAGAGAAGGACGCAGGCAGGCAGATAAGACAGAACGAGAAGTAGAAAGACCTGCCCGACTCACCCACCTGACTTACCCACTGACCGACCGTCCAACACAGACAGACAGAAAGGCAGACACAAACACATGCAGGCCACACACACACGTTACCTTTTGAAGTGGCTGAGAAGGGTGCCCACCAGCTCTCCGATGCGGCTGTCCCCGGCAGGCACCATGCCCTGTAGACACACCACCAGGTCCCTGCTGTCCTTAGTGTGAAACACCACCAGCTGATCCTTACCTGGGGACACACTCACCCCCGTCACCTGGGAGGAGAGAGAGAGAGGACACACGCGCAGACACGCACACGGGCAAGCACACACACAGACAAGCATACATACGTGCACGTGCACACACATACAGACAAACACCACGGGAGTTTGAGTTAGCAGGCTCAATGGACACAGTGAAAGACTAGGGGGTTCTCACACTGAATCAAAACTGTAATCCGTCACCCGTCATTTACTTGCTAAGGAACGGGAGCAGGGGAATTCTGACACGGTCCTATATAGTGATGGGGGAAAACTTGATACAGTTACATATCGGGATATTATTTTTGACGATATATTGTATCGTATTGTTGTGATAACATCGCAATCTTATTTTTTGCGCTAGTTGGTGTACCTGCACCAAAACTCATAGCTTGTTCTCCATCTTTTGAAATTTGTTTTCAGCACTT
Source organism: Salvelinus namaycush (assembly GCF_016432855.1). Lineage (NCBI taxonomy): Eukaryota > Metazoa > Chordata > Actinopteri > Salmoniformes > Salmonidae > Salvelinus > Salvelinus namaycush. Next base: position 32,920,274 of record NC_052341.1, read on the forward strand.
TTATTTCCATGACTGATCAAAACTCATTTTCTCCTGCTCTCGCCTTGTCCCTCTGCAGCAGACATATGGTGAGCAAGATGTTTCTAACGTAAACACGCAACACAATCACACTACTGAATCACAATACATATAGAATCGCAATACATATCGTATTGGCACCTAAGTATCGTGATAATGTCGTATCTTGAGGTCCCTGGCAATTCCCTAGCCCTAGTCCTTCACACAGACTGCAAGGGATAAGTAAAACCCCAAGGTTCTGTGTGTAATGTTCGTCTGCTTCAAGGGTTAATGGTCCTGATAATGTTTTTGTTTTTTCACCGAACATAACATCTCTAAGGAAGATAATGAGAAGTCGAGTTTATGTTGTGCATCTGCTTGGAATTACTCTTTTTCTATTCCTTCACCTTTTTCCTACCCCGTTCCCCCGGCGAGTCCAGGGACCATTGAGCACAGTGTAGACCATGGAAACAGCCAGGGGAGTCAGACACATTATCCCATCAGCCCAGAACTGCAGGGGCACCATACTGGGAGGAAATAATAATTATTCCATCTCCATCAGATTAAGGAAATGTGACACCGCCACCACGGCAACACGCATCGAGGTGTGAACAACAGCTAGCTGCTTTACCAATAGCTAAAAAACAGAATGCGAAATGAGCCCCGTGGTTAGAAACGATTTCAACAGGTATACCCCAACACCACATGCTTGTGAGAGCAGTTTACGAGGAGCAGGTTACATTTACAGTACATGAAAGGGTTAATTTACCAAAACAAGCCTCGTTTCTTTTTAATGAGTGTTCGAGTTGTCATAGCGATACGGATGGTGCTGCAGCGAGTGTCCTGTTCGGTACACCTTCGGTCTATTCTTGAGGGAGACGAGTCTGTCGTTACGTAAACACAGACGAAGCCCAGTGTTTTCCACAAGCACATGGAGTTGGAGTAGTCGGCCAAATAGGAAAAGTAGTCAGCCAGGCTCCGGGTTAAGGCATTTTTGCAGAACAAGCTCTATTTTGGTGGGCTCTGGTACATTCTAATGCTAGATTGTATTTTGAATGAGCAACTATCAGGAAATAACACTGATCACATTTTTTCCACACTTTTACAGTGTTAGTTTAATCAGCTGTTGTAAAATATGATATACTGTAAAACACAGGAAAAACTTAATTTTGACTGCACTTTTAAAAGAATCCTGTATGAGTCTGTCGACTTCCAAAGGTTTCAAGCTTCCTTTTAAGAGGCATTTTCTCAGCTATCTGTAATATCGGTATGATTGAAGAAAACAGCAGATGACTACACCATTGTCAACACTTTGATTAAATCTGTAGACCTACAGATTTACTTGGCCAAAAGTATGTGGACAGTATGTGGGCTCGTCGAACATCTAATTCCAAAATCATGGGCATTAATATGGAATAGGTCCCCCCTTTTGCTGCTATAACAGCCTCCACTCTTCTGGAAAGGCTTTCCACTAGATGATGGAACATTGCTGCAAGGACTTGCTTCCATTCAGCCACAAGAGCATTAGTGAGGTCGGGCATTGATGTTGGGCGATTAGGCCTGGCTCACAGTCGGCGTTCCAATTCATCCCAAAGGTGTTTGATGGGGTTGAGGTCAGGGCTCTGTGCAGGCCAGTCAAGTTCTTCCACACCGATCTCGACTAATCATTTCTGTATGGACCTCGCTTTGTGCACGGGGGCATTGCCATGCTAAAACTGGAAAGAGCCTTCCCCAAACTGTTAACACATATTTGGAAGCACAGAATCGTCTAGAATGTCATTGTATGCTCTAGCGTAACAATTTCCCTTCACTGGAACTAAGGGGCCTAGCCCGAACCATGAAAAACAGCCCCAGACCATTATTCCGCCTCCATCAAACTTTACAGTTGGCACTACGCATTGGGGCATGTGGCATTCTCCTGGCTTCCGCCAAACTCAAATTCCTCACTCCAGAGAATGCGTTTCCACTGTTTCAGAGTCCAATGGTAGAGAGCTTTACACCACTACAGCCAACGCTTGGCATTGCGCATGGTGATCTTAGGCTTGTGTGCGGCTGCTCGGCCATGGAAACCCATTTTATGAACCTCCAGACGAACAGTTATTGTGCTGACGTTGCTTCCAGAGGCAGTTTGGAAGTCGATAGTGAGTGTTGCAACCGAGGACAGAAAATGTTTACGCGCTTCAGCACTTGGCAGTCCCGTTCTGTGAGCTTGTGTGGTCTGCCACTTTGCGGCTGAGCTGTTGTTGCTCCTAGACGATTCCACTTCACAATAACTGCACTTACAGTTGACCGTGGCAGCTCTAGTAGGGCAGAAATTTGACGAACTGACTTCTTGGAAAGGTGTCATCCTATGACAATGCCACATTGAAAGTCACTGAGCTCCTCAGTACGGACCATTCTACTGCCAATGTTTGTCTATGGAGATCGCATGGCTGTGTGCTCGATTTTATACACCTGTCAGCAACAGGTGTGGCTGAAATAGCTGATTTCACTCATTTAAACGGGTGTCCACATACTTCAATATCTTTGAAATTAATCCTAACCTATGCATTTCATGACTGGGAATACAGATAGATGCATTTATCGGTCACAGATACCTTAAACAAATTAAAAGGGCGTTGATCAGAAAACCAGTCAGTATCTGGTGTGACCACCATTTGCCTCAGGCAGCACGACACATCTCCTTCACATACATTTGATCAGGTTGTTGATTGTGGAATGTTGTCCCACTCCTCTTCAATGGCTGTGCGAAGCTGTGACATGTCTGGTGAGTATGCAAGACATGGAAGAACTGGGACATTTTCAGCTTCCTGGAATTGTGTACAGATCCTTGCGACATGGGGCCGTGCATTATCATGCTGAAACATGAGGTGATGGCGGCGGATGAATGGCACGACAATGGGCCTCAGGATTTGGTTACGGTATCTCTGTGCATTCAAATTGCCATCAATAAAATGCAATTGTGTTTGATGTCCGTAGCTTATGCCTGCCCATAGCATAACCCCACCGCCACAATGGGGCACACGTTGACATCAGCAAACCTCTCGCCCACATGACGCCATACTTGTGTCTGCCATCTGCACAGTACAGTTGAAACTGAGATTCATCCAGCATGCCAGTGGCCATAGAAGGTGAGCATTTGCCCACTGAAGTCGGTTACGACACCGAACTGCAGTCAGGTCAAGAACCTGGTGAGGATCACAAGCACAAAGATGAGAATTCCCTGAGATGGTTTCTGACAGTTAATGAAGAAATGATTTGTTTGTGCAAACCCACAGTTTCATCAGCTGACCGGGTGGCTGGCCTCAGACGATTCCGCGGGTGATAAGGCCGGATTTGGAGGTCCTGGGCTGGCGTGGTTACACATGGTCTGCGGTTGTGAGGCCGTTTGGATGTACTGCTAAATTCTCTAAAACGGTGTTGGAGGCAGCTTATGGTAGAGAAATTAACATTAAATTCTCTGGCAACAGCTCTGGTGAACATTTCTGCAGTCAGCATGGCAATTGTGGGCTCCCTCAAACCTTGAGACATCTGTGGTATTGTGTTGTGTAACGAAACTGCACATCGTAGAGTGGCCTTTTATTGTACCCAGCACAAGGTGCACCTGTGTAATGACCATGCTGTTTAATCAGCTTCTTGATATGCCACACCTGTCAGGTGGCTGGATTATCTTGGCAAAGGACAAATGCTCACTAACAGGGATGTAAACAAATATGTGCACAAAATCTGAGAGAAATAAGCTTTTGTGTGTCTGGAACATTTCTGGGATCTTTTATTTCAGCTCACTGTACATCTTGTGTTTCTATATTTTTTTCCAGTGTATCTAGAACGGCCAGTCAAAAATTGCTTTAAAATTATGTCATGGAAATAATTGCATTGTATTAATTGCATTCAATTTTGCTTCTAAAGTATGTCATTTTGAGAATATTTGAAAATAGGACGCTGCCCCTTTAAGACAAACGTTCCAAAAGAGACATCAACATGGATACAGTAGACTAGCCAATACGAAAGCAAGGTGTATTTGTATAGCTTTCTTTTTGCAGACTATCAACAGTATTCAGAATATTGCTAATATGTTAATTTTGGACATCCCTTTCCATAAAATAAATAAGCTCAGCAAGTAGATTGATGGGCACTTTTTTTGCTCTGGATAGCTCCAGCTCGCGTGTGCTGTTGTGAAGGCATCAACTCACGTACCGCTCGAGAAGTTGTGCCTCGCGGGAGCGCTGTGGTTTTTGAATGAATGGCCAATCATATTGCTCGAGTGTAGTCTTCAACGGTTTTCAATGGTAGACCGCAACAGAGCAGGTAAATGTAGAATTGGAATGCAAAAATGTGCTGAAAAGTTACTGGACCCGTCGGTCAAGACTGACAACATCCACTGGCCCGACCGACACATGTTTTCACAGGCCGCGGGCCAGCAGGCCATCGTTAATGTCGGAACCTGCAAACGAAAGAAAATAAATGAACGTACCAGAAAAAAAATTGGCTTAGTGGATTGTTACCACATTATATGGGACGTGCGAATTCAAGCTCTCTCCCTCTGTGTAAAGAAATTTGACTGCAACCACAGCGGAGGGGGGGGGGTTCCATACTGTCTGTATTGTGTGTTATGTCATTCTCTACCCCTCTGCCTACCAGTAGTGTTTCCCGGTCATCGCTCACGTTGTGATTGACAGGCACCTGTCCTCCTATCAAAAGACGTATATCGTTCACTGTAGCGGGCTTGACAGACTTTTTTCTGACTAGCAAATTGAAAAATCCCAGAGAGAGAGGAGAGAGAGGAGAGAGCGAGAGAGAGATAGCGAGAGAGATAGATGATAGCGAGAGAGAGAGAGAACGAAATAGACTGCAAAACAAAGATAGAGCAAGAGGAAAGGGGGAGGAGGTGAAGGGTACATCCATGTGTCCATGAGACAAGCTTTGGCAACTTGGCTCTAGTGGGGTCACCAGTCAGCCAGCAATCAATCTTTACTAACACATTACATTCCCATTTAGCACCTCTAAATTAAAGGATCCATACATTGCACTACTTTACTGTACTCCATGACAAATAAGTCATATTCTATCTAGGAGAGAATGAATCAAGGAGGGAAAGAATGCATGGTTGGAGAAATGGAGAGAGAGAGTAAGATGGATTCAGGAATAGAAATAGTGAAATAGAGTGACTGAGAGAAAAGACCAATAAGCTTTTTTGGAAAGTGGACAGCACACATGTAGCAGCCAGGCGATTTGGGAACATACCTGAACAATACCAGACATCAGCTGATCTGCCCTCCCGCACAATCGCTATGACAACTACGTCTATTGCGAAGTTGGCATGACAGCGGCAGAGGTAGATAGCAAAGGATGGTGTCTGGTATAGAGGTTGCGTCTCAAATGGCATCCTATTCCCTACGTAGTGCACTACTTCTGACCAGAGCCCTATGGACTATATAGGCAATAGGGTGCCATTTGGGATGGAATCAATGCCTTTGGTTCCTGCAGGGGTAGAAAATAAGCACAAGGGTAGCCAAGGTTCAGTAGGGCAGCAACGTTGCTGGCTCGCTAATCAACAGGCGCTAACTGCCTTTCCCCTCCATCCGACCCTCCAGTAATCAATGGCTCCTTCTCATGCCTCACCGGCTCCCCTAGCAACGAAACGTCTCCATCTTCATCGACTCTCTCACCTTGACCAGTTCTCTCACCCCTATCTCAAGGCCATCAGACTGTTAAACAGCCATCACTAGCACAGAGGCTGCTGCCTACATACAGACTTGAAATCATTGGCCACTTTAATAAATGGAACACTAGCCACTAGTAATGTATACATATCTTGCATTACTCATCTCATATGTATATACTGTATTCTATACTATCTATTGCATTTTAGCCTATGCCACTCTGACATTGCTCATCCATATATTTATATTAATATATTCTTATTCCATTTCTTTACTTAGATTTGTGTGTGTTAGGTATTTGTTTTCGAATTGTTAGATATTCCTTGTTAGATATTGCTGCACTGTCGGAACTAGAAGCACAAGCTACACTCGCAATAACATCTGTGAACCATGTGTATGTGACCAATAACGTTTGATATGATGACATTTAGTATAATGGAGTATTTCATCATGCGTGTGTATGGTGGGATGCAGTTACAATACTCTTTACTTACTTCCGGGTTGGAGCGAGTAGTCGCATTTCGCTTCGCTCCACAGGTAGTATTACATTTCATTTCATTTCATTACAGTACAACGGTTTGATTTGTTTGATCTTAGCAATTTTTTCTTAGCTAGCTACATAGCCGTCTTTGTATCAAAGATAATTGTGTAGTTTAGAGTAATTATCGAGGTTAGCTAGCCAGCTATTTTCGTCCTTCTAACGTAGTCAACACTGCTAGCTAGCCAGCTAGCCAACTTCTACCGAATAGCAGCACTGTAGAAACTATTACATTACAACGGAACGACTTGATTAGTGTAGTGTTAGCTAGCTACATAGTTGTCTTTGCTGTCTTTGTATCTAAGATAATTGTGTAGTTTAGAGTAATTATCGAGGTTAGCTAGCCAGCTATTTTCGTCCGCCGCGCCGCCGTTCTCCTACCTAGTCAACACTGCTAGCTAGCCAGCTAGCCAGCTTCTACCGAATAGCAGCACTGTAGAAACTATTACATTACAACGGAACGACTTGATTAGTGTAGTGTTAGCTAGCTACATAGTTGTCTTTGCTGTCTTTGTATCCAAGATAATTGTGTAGTTTAGAGTAATTATCGAGGTTATCGAGGTTACCTAGCCAGTTATCGAGGTTACCTAGCCAGCTACACTTTCAAACAAAGTCAACAACGCAGCCACTGCTAGCTAGCCTACTTCACCAGCCAGCAGTACTGTATCATTTTAATCATCTTAGTCAATAAGATTTTTGCAACGTAAGCTTAACTTTCTGAACATTCGAGACGTGTAGTCCACTTGTCATTCCAATCTCCTTTGCATTAGCGTAGCCTCTTCTGTAGCCTGTCAACTATGTGTCTGTCTATCCCTCTTCTCTCCTCTCTGCACAGACCATACAAACGCTTCACACCACGTGGCCGCTGCCACTCTAACCTGGTGGTCCCAGCGCGCACGACCCACGTGGAGTTCCAGGTCTCCGGCGGCATCTGGAACTGCCGATCTGCGGCCAACAAGGCAGAGTTCATCTCAGCCTATGCTTCCCTCCAGTCCCTCGACTTCTTGGCACTGACGGAAACATGGATTACCACAGATAACACTGCCACTCCTACTGCTCTCTCCTCGTCTGCCCACGTGTTCTCGCACACCCCGAGAGCTTCTGGTCAGCGGGGTGGTGGCACTGGGATCCTCATCTCTCCCAAGTGGACATTCTCTCTTTCTCCCCTGACCCATCTGTCTATCGCCTCCTTTGAATTCCATGCTGTCACAGTTACCAGCCCTTTCAAGCTTAACATCCTTATCATTTATCGCCCTCCAGGTTCCCTTGGAGAGTTCATCAATGAGCTTGACGCCTTGATACGTTCCTTTCCTGAGGATGGCTCACCTCTCACAGTTCTGGGTGACTTTAACCTCCCCACGTCTACCTTTGACTCATTCCTCTCTGCCTCCTTCTTTCCACTCCTCTCCTCTTTTGACCTCACCCTCTCACCTTCCCCCCCTACTCACAAGGCAGGCAATACGCTTGACCTCATCTTTACTAGATGCTGTTCTTCCACTAATCTCATTGCAACTCCCCTCCAAGTCTCCGACCACTACCTTGTATCCTTTTCCCTCTCGCTCTCATCCAACACTTCCCACACTGCCCCTACTCGGATGGTATCGCGCCGTCCCAACCTTCGCTCTCTCTCCCCCGCTACTCTCTCCTCTTCCATCCTATCATCTCTTCCCTCTGCTCAAACCTTCTCCAACCTATCTCCTGATTCTGCCTCCTCAACCCTCCTCTCCTCCCTTTCTGCATCCTTTGACTCTCTATGTCCCCTTTCCTCCAGGCCGGCTCGGTCCTCCCCTCCTGCTCCGTGGCTCGACGACTCATTGCGAGCTCACAGAACAGGGCTCCGGGCAGCCGAGCGGAAATGGAGGAAAACTCGCCTCCCTGCGGACCTGGCATCCTTTCACTCCCCCTCTCTCTACATTCTCCTCTTCTGTCTCTGCTGCTAAAGCCACTTTCTACCACTCTAAATTGCAAGCATCTGCCTCTAACCCTAGGAAGCTCTTTGCCACCTTCTCCTCCCTCCTGAATCCTCCTCCCCCCCCCCCCCCCCCCTCCTCCCTCTCTGCGGATGACTTCGTCAACCATTTTGAAAAGAAGGTCGACGACATCCGATCCTCGTTTGCTAAGTCAAACGACACCGCTGGTTCTGCTCACACTGCCCTACCCTGTGCTTTGACCTCTTTCTCCCCTCTCTCTCCAGATGAAATCTCGCGTCTTGTGACGGCCGGCCGCCCAACAACCTGCCCGCTTGACCCTATCCCCTCCTCTCTTCTCCAGACCATTTCCGGAGACCTTCTCCCTTACCTCACCTCGCTCATCAACTCATCCTTGACCGCTGGCTACGTCCCTTCCGTCTTCAAGAGAGCGAGAGTTGCACCCCTTCTGAAAAAACCTACACTCGATCCCTCCGATGTCAACAACTACAGACCAGTATCCCTTCTTTCTTTTCTCTCCAAAACTCTTGAACGTGCCGTCCTTGGCCAGCTCTCCTGCTATCTCTCTCAGAATGACCTTCTTGATCCAAATCAGTCAGGTTTCAAGACTAGTCATTCAACTGAGACTGCTCTTCTCTGTGTCACGGAGGCGCTCCGCACTGCTAAAGCTAACTCTCTCTCCTCTGCTCTCATCCTTCTAGACCTATCGGCTGCCTTTGATACTGTGAACCATCAGATCCTCCTCTCCACCCTCTCCGAGTTGGGCATCTCCGGCGCGGCCCACGCTTGGATTGCGTCCTACCTGACAGGTCGCTCCTACCAGGTGGCGTGGCGAGAATCTGTCTCCGCACCACGTGCTCTCACCACTGGTGTCCCCCAGGGCTCTGTGCTAGGCCCTCTCCTATTCTCGCTATACACCAAGTCACTTGGCTCTGTCATATCCTCACATGGTCTCTCCTATCATTGCTATGCAGACGACACACAATTAATCTTCTCCTTTCCCCCTTCTGATAACCAGGTGGCGAATCGCATCTCTGCATGTCTGGCAGACATATCAGTGTGGATGACGGATCACCACCTCAAGCTGAACCCCGGGGAAGGACTGCCCGTTCCATGATCTCGCCATCACGGTTGACAACTCCATTGTGTCCTCCTCCCAGAGTGCTAAGAACCTTGGCGTGATCCTGGACAACACCCTGTCGTTCTCAACTAACATCAAGGCGGTGACCCGTTCCTGTAGGTTCATGCTCTACAACATTCGCAGAGTACAACCCTGCCTCACACAGGAAGCGGCGCAGGTCCTAATCCAGGCACTTGTCATCTCCCGTCTGGATTACTGCAACTCGCTGTTGGCTGGGCTCCCTGCCTGTGCCATTAAACCCCTACAACTCATCCAGAACGCCGCAGCCCGTCTGGTGTTCAACCTTCCCAAGTTCTCTCACGTCACCCCGCTCCTCCGCTCTCTCCACTGGCTTCCAGTTGAAGCTCGCATCCGCTACAAGACCATGGTGCTTGCCTACGGAGCTGTGAGGGGAACGGCACCTCCGTACCTTCAGGCTCTGATCAGGCCCTACACCCAAACAAGGGCACTGCGTTCATCCACCTCTGGCCTGCTCGCCTCCCTACCTCTGAGGAAGTACAGTTCCCGCTCAGCCCAGTCAAAACTGTTCGCTGCTCTGGCACCCCAATGGTGGAACAAACTCCCTCACGACGCCAGGTCAGCGGAGTCAATCACCACCTTCCGGAGACACCTGAAACCCCACCTCTTTAAGGAATACCTAGGACAGGATAAAGTAATCCTTCTAACCCCCCCCCCCCCCCCCCCCCCCCTTAAAAGAGTTAGATGCACTATTGTAAAGTGGTTGTTCCACTGGATATCATAAGGTGAATGCACCAAGTCGCTCTGGATAAGAGCGTCTGCTAAATGACTTTGTAAATGTAAATGTAAATGGTGTCGTGTCTGTGACTATCATTAAATGTGAAGACTTATTTTATCAAATCAATTCTCTATCTGTCCTTTAATTACGTGATTAAACTAATCGTGTAACTTTAATTAACTATGAAGTCGGGGCACACCACGGAAAAATTTTGCTTATAGAGTGTCAATTTCCCGAATATAACTCTTCAGATATTTTCATATCTTATCGATTCGTCATTCTCATTAATGTATTATTATTACCTCACCAGTTCTAATTTTCTGAACGTTGCAAACTTTTGAATATCTGCACAAACCTTGGCCTAAATCATGAATCAGCGATATACAAATTGGCTTATTTATTTACTAACTAACTAAATAATGACACAGAATTACATTACAAACAAACAATAGATATTTGGGTTACTACATGATACAAAGAAAAAGTCCCTAGCGGACGAAGCCGATATGACGGCTTGGTAGACAAAGGAAAAGGGTGGGGATTGAGAAAGAGGGGAAAAGACGAAATGGATTCACTACACACAGCTGATAATTATATTCATTGAAATGCTAATCCTTTGCACATGAACGGCCGCTCATTCGAGAATAATTGCAATGTATATATTTATACCCGTATGTCGTTGTCTTCTCTGTTGGAATTCAGTTCAGAGAGTCTCTGGTTAACTTCCCCAGTAGTCACAATGTCCTTCCTTGCTCTTATTCTGTAGTGATCGATAGTGTCAGAGTTGAACCATTTCCAGCCGTGTGGCCAACACTACACGCGGTCTGGTTTTCTGGTCTTGTAGTTTTAAACCATTTGTCAGCCATGTAGCCACTGCTGCACGCTGACTGGTCTCATGTAAATTTCGGGTTTTTTATACACTTCCGAGAAAAGGGCGGTCCATGACGCCGACGTAATGTCTGGGCTCACGGGGGTGTGGCCACTGACTAGTTAAAACTTTATAACTAAACAAATATCTCATTTAGAAGGCCAACATGACATCTTCTCACAAATAGTTTCATAGTTAATCCTATATTTTACACAACATTCAGGTTGAAAACTAATAACTGAGAAATGTACACTTCCAAAGCTACCGTTATTCCGTGCTATCGTCCTTCCTGATGTCACAAAATAAAACAACTTCGACAGGACTGTTCTTTAAATACCCACGGACCATTCCCACATTCTCAAAAATATAAATATGGTTTAATCCTCCAATTTTGGGGATTAGGATCTTTGTTTTACAAAGAGAAGCTCTTTGTTCCATAGGTATATTTCCCCTCTCTTTCTGCATGACCAGGGGAGAGAGTCTCTGCCAGGAATTGATGACCTATCGTAAAGTCATATAACTTGTGGTGGGAGAGAGAGAGTGAGAGAGGGGGTGCCACGATATACAGCCCAAAGGGCCACGTCGTGACAATGGCACACATGTAATATGTTGTGTGTTGTGTGTGTGTTAGTTACAATACATGATGTCATACGTGTAACTATACACAATGTTCTATACTATCTGTATTGTGTGTTATGTCATTCTCTACCCCTCTGCGTACGTCTTGTTATACAGTGAGTGTACAAAACATTAGGAACACCTTCTTAGCACCCCCTTTTTCCCTCAAGGAACAGCCTCAATTCACCGGGGCATTAACTCTACAAGGTGTCGAAAGCGTTCCACAGGGATGATGGCCCATGTTGACGCCAATGCTTCCCAAAGTTGTGTCAACTGGGCTGGATTTCCTTTGGGTGGTGGACCATTCTTGACACACAGGAAACCCAGCAACGTTGCAGTTCTTGACAAACTCAAACCGGTGCGCCTGGCACCTACTCCCATACCCCGTTCAAAGGCACTTACATTTTTTACATTTACCCTCTGAATGACACGCACAATCCATGTCTCAATTGTCTCAAGGCTTAAAAATACTTATTTAACCCGTCTCCTCCCTTCATCTACACTGATTGGAGTGGATTTAACAAGTGAGCTCAATAAAGGATCATAGCTTTCATCTGATCAGTCTATTTCATGGAAAGAGTTCCTAATGTTTTGTACACTCAGTCTATATCTCCCAGTCTGTACCATTTAACAATACTGATGATTCTGTCTGGTTACCTTCTGCATTAGACTGAGTGTCCAACACACAGCCTTCCCTCTCCGGGCTCTCTTGTGTGTGTGTGTTTGTGTGTGTTAACAATAGCGATAGCCCTTCAGGCAGCTCTATTCTTCTCCTAGCCCTGCTTTTCCATTTCTCATTTCCATCACAGATGTAACGATAAGACCGGGGTGTTCGTCCTATAATTCTTTCCTGACAGTTTGAACACTGTGGTTCCTTATCAAAAGAACAGGGAGGGAATATCTGGCCAAAGATATCTCATCTCTCTCCTTTTTTCTCTCTTTCTACCTTCTCCCTTTCTTCCCTCCTCTGCCTCGCTACCACTACCACTACCACTACCTCTCTCACTCCTCAGCCTCTCTTTCATTCACCCCCCCATCTCACTCGCTGTTTCTTCCTCCCTTTCTTTCCCCCTTTCTGCTCTTTATCCACAAGGTCAACTTTCAAGGTATAAGCCGCTGGAAGTATCTGCCTGTACTGCAATACTAGAGATTATACTTTGGGACGCACTTTGACTCTTACTTGAAAATGAGAACAGAGGTTCAAATTCAAGTGTACTGTAGGTTACATAAACAGAGTTGTGATGAAAAGCCATGAAAAAAAAAATATATATATATATATATATTTTAAAAATTGCCGGGACGCGCTGCTGTAAATCTAAAAAGAACCCAGAGGACTTAACCACGGGAAACAAGGATCATAGGATCTGTGTGCCTTATCGTCCACCAAATCAGTGAGAACGTTTTTTTTAACACAACATTAATGCAGTGGATAAAGGATGGGAAGAGTTGTACATTTAAACCTTGTTGCCTTAGCGACAAATAACAGTCTCCGTACGTAGTATGATAAGATCATCTCGAAGACGAGAGTTGATAACAATTACGATTACTTCAAACAAAACAAAATTCCATTTCATCTCCTTTAAATCAGTCTACGGAGACGTGAAAAGGGCAATTATTCCATTATCTCTACATAGTGTTTCATTTCCTGTTCCACAAACCATGCTATTAATCAATTATCAATTGAGAATGATTTTGAGAGACCCTTTAGTCTGTTTAGAGCCACAGCTAGTAAGATTTCCATTAATTTCAACTACACAATACACTATGTTAACCACACAGGGGAGGTTCTCTTACATTGTAGAGGGGGATGCTCTTCATGGGCTTGTACTGCTTGAGGGGGTCCATCTTGTACAGGTGGCGGTCTGTGATGAGGACGGCCCTGTCCTCTGCCTTGTGGAAACGGTTGATCTGGGAAACACAAAGACCCTTATCAGTCACCCCACAGGAGACCCCACACACACAGCCAACACACACACACAACTGGGAGTTGGCTAAACTCAGGGACAGTTGGGTGAGAATGTGTGTGTGTGCAGGGGCAGGGGCAGACTGGCCATCTGGCATGTCGGGCAAATGCCAGATGGCTGGTCCATTTTTCTGTCTAACATTTTATTGCATTTTTTTCCCGCAAAATTATAATTATCTGGGGCCTCAAGCAAAATAATTGTCTGGTGTGTTAAAAATGTCAGGTCCGAATTCTGGTCCCAGTCTGCCCCTGTGTGTGGGTTTGGGTTAGGTAATAGTCCCCAACCCTACTGTACCTTGCGCACGTTGCAGGAGAAGAGCACTCTCATGAACTTGTCCTTACGCTGCAACTCACAGGACACCAAGGTGAAGGAGGACGCTGTGTCAGGACTGTCTCGCTTCTGAAAACACACAGACACAGACACACACACACACACACACACACACACACACACACAGAGAGAGAGAGAGAGAGACAAAGACTGTCATGACGATTAACTCCTCCACAAAGACAAACCTCTTTCCATTCCATTTTAGTTCAACAACGCACACACACACACACGTCACACACTTACGCACCCCCCCCACTAACTGCACCCCCGAAAAAAAACGCACACACATTTACAACTACATTCAAATGAAAAACAACACCAGAAACACACACATCAACCGCTAACCTCTCCCTTTGAGGAGCTCAGAGCTAGTGTCAGAACCCCCCTTAGCCAATCCAACTCACCAGGTAGTTGCCCTCCCAGGTCCTTTGCAGCCCCAGGTCAGGTCTCTGGCCCCTGAGGGCCTCCAGGGTGGCCACCTTGGCCCTGATCTGCAGCTTCTCCTCTGGAGTCAGGTCTTTGATCAGAGTCCACGCCCACCACCTAGAGCAGCATGGAAACACCCACAGGAATAGCAATGGAGCCAAGATATCGACTCTGACACTGTAGAATCTATGGCCTTGACAACATGATTGGCTATTTCTGACGTGATGATACTGCATAACAGGGATTTTGGGGGGCTGCACTCTCTCTGACATGAAACATCCTGCCTTTAAACTGTACTTTCAAGGCATCAAGTGTGAAATTTCACTTTCTCCGGATGAAAGTATTGAATGAGGCTTTGACAGGAAAAAAAATCTATGTCCACCACAGACCTGAGGCTGGAAGACACACGGGTAAAAACCTTCAAAGGAAACCAGTTGGAGTAGAAAACTGTACCCACTCCACACAATTCGTACTACACTGATGATACTGATGGAAGGGCTTACAGTGCATCGTGTTCAAGGGTTGATGTTTTATCCGAACAAAGGTGGGATTACTCATACTACAACCCCTTTGTGTGTGTGTGTGTGTGTGGGTCTGTGTGCGCGAGGCACTTTGTTTACCTGTTGTAGATGCTCCGCAGCGCCTCTTCAAACTTCCGCAGGACTTTGGGCGGCGTTGGCCACTTGACGTGCTTGCCATGGTCCTTCATGGAGCGCACGTTCTTGAATTTGCGGTTGACGTCCTTGATGTAGGACTTGACCTTGTAGTGCTGGTAGGCCCGCAGGATGATGAGGGCGGCTCGCATGCGCCGGTAACGCATCCTGGCTATGGTACCGCGCCATACCTGGTGAAGAGAATGGATAGGTTAACACAGTGGAAATGAGTAAGCCTCTATGGATACTGTACCTCCCAATAACAACTATTAGTTTAACAGGATGTATGTCTAGAGTATGAAACACACTGTTAATATAACAAAACGTACAAATGAAGGCAGCCTATATTAGAGCAACATTTTCTCAGACACATTTCAAATGAGATGCAGTACGTTTAGACGCATAAACTCGAGCAAGACACACCAAAGATTCACACAATTCAATGACACATTCATGTTAGTAACTGTAAATCGGAACAGCGTGTGCGTCAGAGTCTTATTGAAAAGAAAGCCTGAAAGAACTTGTATGTACGTTTTTATGATCTGAAGCAAGAAAGGCAAAACAAAAGATTCACATCATAGAATGTTACTGTAAATCTGAACAGCATGTGTGTTGGACTCTTATTGAAAAGAATGCCCTCAGCCGGCGTAACTAAACTTCACTTACACCAACCCCCCCCTCCTATCAACCGCTCCGGAACCCCCCCCCCCATAAAACATGAATAATAAATGGTAGTGGGACCCCAGGGAGACATCTCTTCTGCTCCTTCCTCACTAAAACCACTGCCATATGCTCCTTTTTACTTCATATTGATTCATATACCCGTACCAGTCTATTTAACTTACTGTAAACAACACAGACCCCGAAACAGTGCTGACAGTCTCAATTGTGTTTGATGTTGACACTCAAGCACAACTCAATAGTGTTGCAGTCATATAATTCATATACTGTATATCAATGGTAGCGCATCAGTCTCAGTCACACAGTACATGAATTCTAATATGCTATGATTCTGCAGATCATGAATATTTTATTCCTTAATGTATGTATGTTTGGCGGTGGTTGATTTGAAAAATGGTCTCTGACATTAGCATATTAAATATCGGGGAAGTGTTTCACCTGGGGAGGTTGATTATGTGGTTATTAAATATACAGTTGAAGTCGGAAGTTTACATACACTTACCGTAATTTCCGGACTATTAAGCGCACCTGAATATAAGCCGCACCCACTGAATTTTTAAATAATATGTATTTTGTACATAAATAAGCCGCACATGTCTATAAGCCGCAGGTGCCTACCGGTACATTGAAACAAATGAACTTCGCGTTTTTTCATGCCCAGTTGTTTTCAGCGTGACGGATGATTCGCCTTTCCTGTTGACAGTCCGAGTGAGAGGCAGGTCAAACGTCAGAGGAACCTCATCCATATTTATGATGTCGTGCGGGCCGATGGAATGCTCCGCTATCTTTGCATCAGTGAATTTGCGGAAGTTTGAAACTTTTCCTCGTAGTCGGGAGGGAGCTGCTGACACAGACTCGTCCGTACCCTGATGGACAGGCCTTTACGTCTCATAAATCTTAGACACCACAATGGTCCACCTCTAAAATCCTCAAACTTCATTGCGGTGGCGATTGTTTTGGCTTTCAGTCGGATCTGCACAGTTGAAACACCTCGGCTGTCTGCTCTCTGTGTGTTGACCCAGTCTTCAAGCTCATTTTCTAGTTCGGGCCATCTGCTTTTCTTCCCTCTGAAAGCTTTTGTTGTCTTTTTGCACTGAGTCAGTTCCTCACGCTGCTGTTTCCAACGTCTTATCATCGACTAATATGACTACTGATGCAACAACTAGCACGGGTTGCTAATATGACTACTGACGCAACAACTAGCACGGGTTGCTAATATGACTATTGGCGCACCAACTAGCATGGGTTGCTAATATTACTACTGATGCAACAACTAGCATGGGTTGCTAACATGACTACTGATGCAACAACTAGCATGGGTTGCTAATATGACTATTGATGCAACAACTAGCATGGGTTGCTAATATGACTACTGATGCAACAACTAGCATGGGTTGCTAATATGACTACTGATGCAACAACTAGCATGGGTTGCTAATATGACTACTGATGTAACAACTAGCATGGGTTGCTAGAGTATTGTGCTTTTGGCTAACGGACAACGAAAGAAAGTTGTTAGAACATGAGATAAACGCTGGTTTCAATGGCATATGAGGAAGTGTTTACAAAATAATTCCGTCAACATTTCTATGGTCAGATTTTTTGGCTAGGCTACTTTGAAACAAGGTAAGACATGATTCATAAAATGACAAAACATCCAGGTTTTAAACAATTACGTTTATGGCTAAACATACTAAACAAAAATATAAAAACGCCTCTGCCCAGTCATGTGAAATTCATTAAGGCCTAATGAATTTATTTCTAGTTCGGGCCATCTGCTTTTCTTCCCTCTGAAAGCTTTTGTTGTCTTTTTGCACTGAGTCAGTTCCTCACGCTGCTGTTTCCAACGTCTTATCATCGACTCATTAAGGCCAAGCTCCCGTGCAGCAGCTCTATTTCCTTTTCCAACAGCCAGATCGATCGCCTTCAAATTAAAAGCTGCATCATATGCATTTCTCCGTGTCTTTGCCATGATGAGGGTGACAAAATGACTACGGTAATCAGAATGATGGGAAGTTTGAGCGCGCTCGATTTACGTCACATTATGTGACGGTGCTCAGTTTTTTGGCGGCATGAATCTTGTGAAAAATATCCATAAATTAGCCGCGTCATTGTATAAGCCGCGAGGTTCAAAGCGTGGGAAAAAGTAGCGGCTTATAGTCTGGAAATTACGGTAGGTTGGAGTCATTAAAACTAGTTTTTCAACCACTTCACAAATTCCTTGTTAACAAACTATAGTTTTGACAAGTCGGTTAGGACATCTACTTTGTGAATGACACAAGTCATTTTTCCAACAATTGTTTACGGACAGATTATTTCACTTATAATTCACTGTATCACAATTCCAGTGGGTCAGAAGTTTACATACACTAAATTGACCGTGCCTTTTAAACAGCGTGGAAAATTTCAGAAAATTATGTCATGGCTTCAGAAGCTTCTGATCTGTTTGCGTGCTGCTGTGCGTTTTGTTGCTAACCTTACTTTGCTACCTGACAACTTTACAGTTTTTACTTTTTAATTACCGTTTATATTTTTTGTTTTTCCCCTCGCTCTACTTTTTTTTCATTCAACTTTTTCACTCCGGACGCGGTTCGTCAGGACCTCCACCAGCCGAAGCTAAGTAGTAACAAACTCACTAAAAGTGGCAGTAATAAAGCCTCTCTTGAAAAAGCCAAACGTTGACCCAGAAAATATAAAAAACTAAAAATCGGCCTATATCGAATCTCCCATTCCTCTCAAAAAAATTTGAAAAAGCTGTTGCGCAGCAACTCACTGCCTTCCTGAAGACAAAACAATGTTTACGAAACGCTTCAGTCTGGTTTTAGACCCCACCATTGCACTGAAACTGCACTTGTGAAGGAGGTAAATTACCTTTTAAATGGTGTCAGACCGAGGCTCTGCATCTGTCCTTGTGCTCCTAGACCTTAGTGCTGCTTTTGATACCATCGATCAACACATTCTTTTGGAGAGATTGGAAACCCAAATTGGTCGACACGGACAAGTTCTGGCCTGGTTTAGATCTTATCTGTCGGAAAGATATCAGTTTGTCCCTGTGGATGGTTTGTCCTCTGACAAATCAACTGTACATTTCGGTGTTCCTCAAGGTTCCGTTATAGGACCACTATTGTTTTCACCTCTTGGTGATGTCATTCGGAAACATAATGTTAACTTTCACTGCTTTGCGGATGACACACACCTGTACATTTCAATGGAACATGGTGAAGCCCCAAAATTGCCCTCGCTGGAAGCCTGTGTTTCAAAAGTTCTACTTTTAAACTCAGAGATGCTTGTTCTAGGTCCCAAGGCTCTTCTGTTGAATCTGACAATTAATCTTGATGGTTGTACAGTCATCTCAAATAAAACTGTGAAGGACCTCGGCGTTACTCTGGACCCTGATCTCTCTTTTGACGAACATATCAAGACTCTTTCAAGGACAGCTTTTTTACATCTACGTAACATTGCAAAAATCAGAAACTTTGTCAAAAAATTATGCCGAAAAATGTATCCATGCTTTTGTCACTTCAAGTTTAGACTACTGCAATGCTCTACTTTCCGGCTACCCGGATAAAGCACTAAATAAACTTCAGTTAGTGCTAAACACGGCTGCTAGAATCTTGACCAGAACCAAACAATTTGATCATATTACTCCAGTGCTAGCCTCTCTACACTGGCTTCCTGTTAAGGCAAGGGCTGACTTCAAGGTTTTACTGCTAACCTACAAAGCATTACATGGGCTTGCTCCTACCTATCTTTCCGATTTGGTCCTGCCGTACATACCTACAGATATGCTACGGTCACAAGACGCAGGCCTTCTAACTGTCCCTAGAATTTCTAAGCAAACAGCTGGAGGCAGGGCTTTCTCCTATAGAGCTCCATTTTTATGGAATAGTCTGCCTACCCATGTGAGAGATGCAGACTCGGTCTCAACTTTTAAGTCTTTACTGAAGACTCATCTCTTCAGTAGGTCCTACGATTGAGTGTAGTCTGGCACAGGACTGTGAGGGTGAACGGAAAGGCACTGGAGCAACGAACCGCCCTTGCTGTCTCTGCCTGGCCGGTTCCCCTCTCTCCACTGGGATTCTCTACCTCTAACCCTATTACAGGGCTGAGTCACTGGCTTACTGGTGCTCTTCCATGCCGTCCCTAGGAGGGGTGCGTCACTTGAGTGGGTTGAGTCACTGACATGATCTTCCTGTCTGGGTTGGCGCCCCGCCCCCCTTGGGTTGTGCCGTAGCGGAGATCTTTGTGGGCTATACTCGGCCATGTCACAGTATGGTAAGTTGGTGGTTGAAGATATCCCTCTAGTGGTGTGGGGGCTTTGCTTGGCAAAGTGGGTGGGGTTATATCCTGCCTGTTTGGCCCTGTCCGGGGGTATCGTCAGATGGGGCCACAGTGTCTCCCGACCCCTCCGGTCTCAGCCTCCAGTATTTATGCTGCAGTTTATATAGCCCTTCTTAGATCAGCTGATATCTCAAAGTGCTGTACAGAAACCCAGCTTAAAACCCCAAACAGTAAGCAATGTAGGTGTAGAATTACGGTGGCTAGGAAAAACTCACTAGAAAGGCCAGAACCTAGGAAGAAACCTAGAGAGGAACCAGGCTATGAGGGGTGCAAGCCGAAGAACACCATACCAACCGTGAAGCACGGGGGTGGCAGCATCATGTTGTGGGGGTGCTTTTGCTGCAGGAGGGACTGGTGCACTTCACAAAATAGATGGCATCATGAGGGTGGGAAATTATGTGGATATATTGAAGCAACATCTCAAGACATCAGTCAGGAAGTTGAAGCTTGGTCGCAAATGGGTCTTCCAAATGGACAATGACCCCAAGCATACTTCCAAAGGTGTGGCAAAATGGCTTAAGGACAACAAAGTCAAGGTATTGGAGTGGCCATCACAAATCCCTGATCTCAATCCTATAGAAAATGTGTGGGCAGAACTGAAAAAACATGTGCGAGCAAGGAGGCCTACAAACCTGACTCAGTTACACCAGATCTGTCAGGAGGAATGGGCCAAAATTCACCCAATTTATTGTGGGAAGCTTGTGGAAGGCTACCCAAAACATTTGACCCAAGTTAAACAATTTAAAAGGCAATGCTACCAAACACTAATTGAGTGTATGTAAACTTCTGACCCACTGGGAATGTGATGAAATAAATAAAATCTGAAATAAATCATTCTCTACTATTATTCTGACATTTCACATTCTTAAAATAAAGTGGTGATCCTAACTGACCCAACACAACCAATTTTTACTAGGATTAAATGTCAGGAAGTGTGAAAAACTGAGTTTAAATGTATTTGGCTAAGGTGTATGTAAACTTACATTTAACATTTACATTTAAGTCATTTAGCAGACGCTCTTATCCAGAGCAACTTACAAATTGGAAAGTTCATACATATTCATCCTGGTCCCCCCGTGGGAATTGAACCCTGGTCCCCCCGTGGGAATTGAACCCACAACCCTGGCGTTGCAAGCGCCATGCTCTACCAACTGAGCCACACGGGACCGGGAACTTCTGACTTCAACTGTAGCTAAACAACATTGATTTCTGCCTGTTTGCTTTTGTTCATTTAACCTACAAAGTACAAATACACAGAATACAATGCCAAAAAGAGGTCCTAAGTATCCAAAATCTAATGAATCTAATCTACTTTAAAGATTCACCACAGCTGCAGTAACACTACGGTCCATTCAGAGGCCACCTCTAGTCTAGTGGATCAATCACACAGAGATAAATGAAGGACTGTCAAGAATGAACTGTCCCTCACTGATGACCTCAAACTCCTCTTGCTCCTCCATTTCACTGCCCTAGCTGACTCATAAATAATGGAGGGAAGAGAGAGACCAGAGTGATCCACATTCATCACTCCCACCAACCAATGGGTTGTATTCATTAGGCACCAAATGAAGAAAAAATTACTGAAAACTGGGAGGGAGGTACTACCTGAACTTGTCCAATAAGAAGCACTTGTTTTCTGTTACAAGACATTTTGCTACAGTGTGCAGTAATGAATAGAACCCGTCTACTACCCTCCCATGTGGCAGGGATGATGGTGAATGGAATAATTTCCAACTCAGATGTCCCCGCTAGCTAACAGTGTTAGATGACGACCCCATTCAAATTCAGATTTAATCAAACGTTTGAGGAAATGAAGTGTGTTTTAAGCAGGCGCATGAGATATTGTCATATAATGTATTAAAATGGAGATGGAGTATTAAATATATTGCTTAAGGGACCTGAATATATTCTGGGGTTGGTTTGAGATTCCCAAAATGTGCTTAAGTGATCGTGAGCAATATACTGTAGGGCTATTGGACCCTCAGTTACCTTCTTTACTTTGATTTTAAACAAAGACTACGAGGTGATGGAATGGAGTTCAAAAGAAGCTCACAACCTGATTTAATTTGGCTGTTTCAGTCGGAAAAGCCGTACACGGATCGACCATGTACCAACAACTGGTTTGCATCCCCTGCCAAATTACCCTATCACGTGAAATAGGTGGTTGGAGTTAGTTGATCCCCAGTGGTGGGGAGTATACCGGTAGCTAGACCACAGACTGCTGGTTATGTATCTGGGTATGAATATTTTGATAGTCATTATCACTCTCATCGCTAGCATAGCTTACGTTAGCTAGCCTAACTAGCTAGCTATCTAGCTGGGTAACGTTAGCCTACCTCAATACAACTCGGATTTGGCTTGGAAACACAAAGGAAAACCAGGAAATAAGTAGGCGGCCAGTACGTTGCAATAAACTTCAGTGAACTATTAACAGAAAATATTTACAAAAGAATACATATAGGAACAGATCAGCTTTCACGCTGCCTGTGGAAGACTCTAGAAGTCAAAACGTCTACAGTTGTAAGCTCCCGGACATTTCTGGGGGGAATGGCCATAGCCCCCACCCTCAGATCCAACAGGTCTCAGACGAGCTCAATGGGATTGAGATCTTCGCTGGCCATGGCAGAACACTGACATTCCTGTCTTGCAGGAAATCACGCACAGAACGAGCAGTATGGCTGATGGCATTGTCATGCTGGAGGGTCATGTCAGGATGAGCCTGCAGGAAGGGTACCACATGAGGGAGGAGGATGTCTTCCCTGTAACGCACAGCGTTGAGATTGCCCCGAATGACAACAAGCTCAGTTCGATGATGCTGTGACACACCGCCCCAGACCATGATGGACCCTCCACCTCCAAATTGATCCAAAGTACAGGCCTTGGTGTAACGCTCATTCCTTCGACGATAAACGCAAATCCGACCATCACCCCTGGTGAGACAAAACCGCATCTCGTCAGTGAAGAGCACTTTTTGCCAGTCCTGTCTGATCCAGCGACGGTGGGTTTGTGCCCATAGGCAACGTTTCCGGTGATGTCTGGTGAGGACCTGCCGTACAACAGGCCTACAAGCCCTCAGTCCAGCCTCTCTCAGCCTATAGCAAACAGTCTGAGCACTGATGGAGGGATTGTGCGTTCCTGGTGTAACTTGGGGGCAGTTGTTGTTGCCTTCCTGTACCTGTCCCGCAGGTGTGATGTTTGGATTTACCGATCCTGTGCAGGTGTTGTTACACGTGGTCTGCCACTGCGAGGACGATCAGCTGTCCGTCCTGTCTCCCTGTAGCGCTGTCTTAGGCGTCTCACAGTACGGACATTGCAATTTATTGCCCTGGCCACCTTGCAGCACGCCTAAAGCACGTTCACGCAGATGAGCAAGGACCCTGGGCATCTTTCTTTTGGTGTTTTTCAGAGTCAGTAGAAAGGCCTCTTTAGTGTCTTAAGTTTTCATAACTGTGACCTTAATTGCCTACCGTCTGTAAGCTGTTAGTGTCTTAACAACCATTCCACTGGTGCATGTTCATTAATTGTTTATGGTTCATTGAACAAGCATGGGAAACAGTATTTAAACCTGTTACAATGACGATCTGTGAAGTTGTTTGGATTTTTATGAATTATCTTTTTAAGACAGGGTCCTGAAAAAGATACATTTCTTTTTTTGCTGAGTTTACTTCAAGGTCTCAGAGCGAGTGACATCACCGATTGAAACGCTATTAGCGCGCATCAACTAGCTAGCCATTTCACACCGGTTACACTCACCCCCTTTGACCGCCTCCTTTTCCACAGCAACCAGTGACCCGGGTCAACAGCATCAATGGGATCAACTTTTTTTCTCCGACTACAAATCGCTTTCTTTATGGCAGTCATTTTACTTACGGCCCTTGGAAATGACCTGCATATCTGCAGATATAATTTTTTTTATTTTTTATAATGCAATATATTGATTTACAAATACAAATCAAAAGGTGTTTGTTTGTGGATAGTGAATTGCATTTGTGGAAAGCAATTTACATTTATGGAAAGTGATTTACATTTGTGGATTGGTGATTTACATTTGTGAATACATTTGGAACAAAAACATAAACGCTACATGTAAAGTGCTCGTCTCATGTTTCATGAGCTGAAATAAAAGATCACAGAAACGTTCCATACACACAAAAAGCTAATTTCTCTCAAATGTTGTGCACTAATTTGTTTACATCCCAGTTAGTGAGCATTTTATCTTTTGTCAAGATAATCCAGCCACCTGACAGGTGTGGCATATCAAGAAGCTGATTAAACAGCATGATCATTACACAGGTGCACCTTGTGCTGAGGACAATAAAAGGCTACTTTAAAAATGTGCAGTTTTGTCACAACACAATGCCAAATATGTCTATAAGTTTTAAGGGAGCGTGCAATTGGCATGCTGACTGCAGGAATGTCCACCAGAACTGTTGCCAGATCATTTTATGTTAATTTCTCTACCATAAACTGCCTCCAACATCGTTTTAGAGAATTTGGCAGTACATCCAACCGTCCTGACAACTGCAGACCATGTGTAACCACGCCAGCCCAGGACCTCCACATCCGGCTTCTTCACCTGCGGGATTGTCAGAGGGGGGAGGGCGGGGTGCTGAGGAGTATTTCTGTCTGTAATAAAGCCTTTTTGTGGGGAAAAACTCATTCTGATTGGCTGGGCCTGGCTCCCCAGTGGATGGGCCTACGCCCTCCCAGGCCCACCCATGGCTGTGCCCCTGCCCAGGCATGTGAAATCCATAGATTAGGGCCTAACAAATTGATTTCAATTGAAAGGTTTCCTTATATGAACTGTAACTCAGCAAAATCTTGGAAATTGTTGCACGTTGCGTTTACATTTTTGTTCAGTATATACAGTGCATTTGGAAAGTATTCAGACCCCTTGACTTCTTCCACATTTTATTACATTACAGCCTTATTCTAAAATTGATTAAATTGTCCCCCCCATAAATCCACACACAATAACTCATAATTACAAAGCAAAAACTGTTTTTTAGACAAAAAAATTAAATATCACATTTACATAAGTATTCAGACCCTTTACTCAGTACTTTGTTGAAGCACCTTTCGCAGCGATTACAGCCTCAAGTCTTCTTTGGTATGACGCTACAAGACTGGCACACCTGTACTTGGGGAGTTTCTCCCCTTCTTCTCTGCAGATCCTCTCAAGCTCTGTCAGGCTGAATGGAGAGAGTCGCTGCACATCTATTTTCAGGTCTCTCCAGAGATGTTCGATTGGGTTCAAGTCCGGGCTCTGGTTGGGCCACTTAAGGACATTCAGAGACTTGTCCCGAAGCCACTCTTGCATTGTCTTGGCTGTGTACTTAGGGTCGTTGTCCTGTTGGAAGGTGAACCTTTGCCCAGTCTGAGGTCCTGAGCACTCTAGAGCAGGTTTTCATCAAGGATCTCTCTGTACTTTGCTCCATTCATCTTTCCCTCGATCCTGAATAGTGTCCCAGTCCCTGCCACTGAAAAACATTCCCACAGCATGATGTTGCCACCACCATGCTTCACCATTGGGATGGTGTCAGGTTTCCTCCAGACGTAACGCTTAGCATTCAGGCCAAATAGTTCAATCTTGGTTTCATCAGACCAGAGAATCTTGTTTCTCATGGTCTGAGAGTCCTTTAGGTACCTTTTGGTAAACACCAAGCAGGCTGTCATGTGCCTTTTACTGGGGAGTGGCTTCCGTCTGGCCACTCTACCATAAAGGCCTGATTGGTGGAATGCTGCAGAGATGGTTGTCCTTCTGGAAGGTTCTCCCATTTCCACAGAGGAACTCCGGAGCTCTGTCAGAGTGACCATCGGGTTCTTGGTCACCTCCCTGACGAAGGCCCTTCTCCCCTGATTGCTCAGTTTGGCCGGGCAGCCAGCTCTAGGAAGAGTCTTGGTGGTTCCTAGCTTCTGCCATTTAAGAATGATGGATGTCACTGTGTTCTTGGGGACCTTCAATGCTGCAGAAATGTTTTGGTACCCTTCCCCAGATCTGGACCTCGGTTATGATATTTGTGCATCTGTAACTTTCTCACTCATCATTATTGACGATTCAGTCAGGACTATCTGTAAATCATGGTAGCATCCACATTAATGTAGAATTGTTTAGAAACATATTCTATTCTCATTTACAATAAAAGTGACTCCAGAATGACAATACATTAGTTACCATTAATTTCTATTGGGCACAAAATAATCTGAAACACAACCAAAACAAACAGCAAATGCATCCAGCAGGTTTGTAGAGTCACAAGCTTGATGTAATCATTGTGTGCTAGGAATATGGGACCAAACACTAAAATTGAATACTTTAATACACATATACTGTAAGTGTATTTGTCCAAATCATTTTGGTCCCCTAAAAATGGGGGGACTATGTACAAAATGTGCTGTAATTTCTAAACAGTTCACCCGATATGGATAAAAATACACACAAATTATAGCTGACTGTCTGCACTTTAACCTCAGTCATTGTAGAATTTCAAATCCAAAGTGCTGGAGTACAGAGCCAAAACAACAACAAAAATTGTCAAAGTTCCAATTCGTCACAATATTATTTGAACATTTGTTTTGGACTGATGCCTGACTGAGCATTCTACTCAATGCATCGTCAATGAGCGCTGATGAAGATTATTAAAAATGCATTACAGTGGCTTGGAAATACAATGTCAATCAAAAAGGAGGCAAATAACTAGTAGAAAAACAAAAGAATGGGGATGGATTTTAGCTAGCTAACGTTGGCATTGCTAGCTATTTTTGACGAACTTTGTTAGTTAATGACAACATTGACAACTGTCTAAAGTAAATTTGATGACATTATAATGCTGGCAAAGTAGTTTCCTGCTGAATATTTGACTACTTTAGCAATGCCATCGTATTTCCAGGCAATATAGTGTAATTTAGACGAAACAGTAATTAGCCTCCGTCCAGAATGTCTAGGTTTATCGCCACTTTAGGGCACCACTACAGCTTGAGAACGTTCATAACAATGGCATGACGCGACCGAGTGACGGAGGTGAAACCTATGAATACTTTTGTAGCTCACTGCATATGACTCTGGCTAACATAATTTGAATGAACATTCTACATTACCATGGACATTTTTGCATCGTGTTCCCATGAGTTTATCAGTCAAATTGCCAGGGATAGCCGTTCCAAGACCGTTCTATTCATTCTATTTCTATGGTCACACACCCCACTGGCCTCTGTCCATCCCCCGCCTTGCTTAGTGCGCAGGCTGCGCAGCAAACAAGTATCCAAATTTAAACAAAGTTGAAATAAAACATGTCGACTATCCATGTATCCTAAATTATCATGATATTATTCAAATAGTACAATTATTTCAAATGCACATGGCTATCTCCCACACACACTGTTGCTTGGCTGTGCTTAAACACAGCGGGGCAGACGGTGTAGAATTATCACGAGTGGGAAGGTGGGGAGATGACACCCAGGGGAGCGTGGGTAAATCAGGTCAATAACAAGGCCGAAACTCCCTCCTCTCCAATAAAGCTATCTGATCACACTTTAACAGACTCCCTCCCTCCATCATGGAGTCGTACTAACCACACACTCCCATGGCTCTGGGGATCCAGATTTACGAGCTCGTCGAAGCCAAATTGGGGGCGTCTCGGGCAGACAAAGTGGGACAGATTGGTACGGCTTTATTAGGGCACTTTGAAATGCATTTTGGGTAGAGAGAGCCCGTCCAGCACAAAACACATACACATACAGATGTAAAATAATCCTGCATCAACAGGAAATGTGAATTATTATGTGGATTATAATTAATTTACATTTTTTGTAGGGAAAAATCTAGTCTGGAATTTCAGAAGCCTCAAATACACGTTTTCAAATCCCTGCAAACTTTCCTGCAACAAATAAAATGTTATTTGTCACATGCGCCTGCATTGTTGGTTAAGGGTTTAAGTAAGCATTTGACAGTGAAATGCTTACTTACATGCCCTTAACCAACAATGCAGTTAAGAAAATATTTACTAAATAAACTAAAGTTTAAAAAAAAGAAGATATATATACACTGCTCAAAAAAATAAAGGGAACACTTAAACAACACAATGTAACTCCAAGTCAATCACACTTCTGTGAAATCAAACTGTCCACTTAGGAAGCAACACTGATTGACAATAAATTTCACATGCTGTTGTGCAAATGGAATAGACAAAAGGTGGAAATTATTGGCAATTAGCAAGACACCCCCAATAAAGGAGTGATTCTGCAGGTGGTGACCACAGACCACTTCTCAGTTCCTATGCTTCCTGGCTGATGTTTTGGTCACTTTTGAATGCTGGCGGTGCTCTCACTCTAGTGGTAGCATGAGACGGAGTCTACAACCCACACAAGTGGCTCAGGTAGTGCAGCTCATCCAGGATGGCACATCAATGCGAGCTGTGGCAAGAAGGTTTGCTGGCAAAACGCATGAAAGTGCTGTTTGAATGAATGCTTACGAGCCTGCTGCTGCCTACCACCGCTCAGTCAGACTGCTCTATCATATCATAGACTTAATTATAACATATTAACACACAGAAATACAAGCCTTAGGTCATTAATATGGTTGAATCTGGAAACTATCATCTCGAAAACAAAACGTTTATTCTTTCAGTGAAATACGGAACCGTTCCGTATTTTATCTAATGGGTGGCATCCATAAGTCTAAATATTCCTGTTACATTGCACAACCTTCGATGTTATGTCAAATTACGTAAAATTCTAGCAAATTAGTTCGCAACGAGCCAGGCGGCCCAAACTGTTGCATATACCCTGACTCTGCGTGCAATGAACACAAGAGAAGTGACACAATTTCACCTGGTTACTATTGCCTGATAACCTGGATTTCTTTTAGCTAAATATGCAGGTTTAAAAATATATACTTCTGTGTATCGATTTTAAGAAAGGCATTGATGTTTATGGTTAGGTACAGTCGTGCAACGATTGTGCTTTTTTCACAAATGCGCTTTTGTTAAATCATCCCGTTTGGCGAAGTTGGCTGTCTTTGTTAGGAAGAAATAGTCTTCACACAGTTCGCAACGAGCCAGGCGGCCCAAACTGCTGCATATACCCTGACTCTGTTGCAAGAGAAGTGACACAATTTTCCTAGTTAAAAGAAATTAATGTTAGCAGGCAATATTAACTAAATATGCAGGTTTAAAAATATATACTTCTGTGTATTGATTTTAAGAAAGGCATTGATATTTATGGTAGTTGGAGCAACGACAGTCCTGTTTCGCGAATGCGCACCGCATCGATTATATGCAACGCATGATACGCTAGATAAACTAGTAATATCATCAACCATGTGTAGTTAACTAGTGATTATGATTGATTGATTGTTTTTTTATAAGATTTATGCTATATATGTTATAAGTTTAAAAATGCTAGCTAGCAACTTACATTGGCTTCTTACTGCATTCGCGTAACAGGCAGGCTCCTCGTGGAGTGCAATGTAAAGCAGGCGGTTAGAGTGTTGGACTAGTTAACCGTAAGGTTGCAAGATTGAATCCCCGAGCTGACAAGGTAAAAATCTGTCGTTCTGCCCCTGAACAAGGCAGTTAACCCACCGTTCCTAGGCCGTCATTGAAAATAAGAAGTGTTCTTAACTGACTTGCCTAGTTAAATAAAGGTGTAAAAAATAATAATAATAATGAAAATCGGCCAAATCGGTGTCCAAAAATACAGATTTCCGATTGTTATGAAAACTTGAAATCGGCCCTAATTAATCGGCCATTCCGAATAATTGGTCGACCTCTACTATGTACAGCTGCAGCGATAC
Source organism: Salvelinus namaycush (assembly GCF_016432855.1). Lineage (NCBI taxonomy): Eukaryota > Metazoa > Chordata > Actinopteri > Salmoniformes > Salmonidae > Salvelinus > Salvelinus namaycush. Next base: position 32,949,951 of record NC_052341.1, read on the forward strand.
CTTTGCTCCCGAGTGGCGCAGCGGTCTAAGGCACTGCATCTCAGTGCTAGAGGCGTCACTACAGACCCTGGTTCGATTCCAGGCTGTATCACAACCGACTGTGATTGGGAATCCCATAGAGCGGCGCACAATTGGCCCATTGTTGTCTGGGTTAGGGTTTGGCCGGGGTAGGCCGTCATTGTAAATAAGAATTTGTTCTTAACTGACTTGCCTAGTAGAATAAAGGTAAAATAAAATAAAAAATATATAGTAAATCATACACTATAGGCTAAACTAAGTGCTTCAACTGCTTTAGGCCTAATAAAGAGGCCATCAATCTATCCGTAAAAGAAGCAAGGGTTGGCAATACTATTTATAGTCTCTGACTAAACACGCTAAACAAAATATCCTTCATGTCATCCACAAAACAAATCAAACATGGAAAGACCGGCGGGGCGACACACTTGACCGCAATCAAATGCCGAGTGCCACAATTTCCCTGTCCTCCCGGGACATTTGGTTTTTCCAGTGAAATGCGCAATATACCGAGGTGGGCGGAGACGGCATCAAGCAGAGTGTGTGACACAATTTATCAAGGGCGCACACACACACACACACACACACACACACACACACACACACACACACACACACACACACACACACACACACACACACACACACACACACACACACACACACACACACACACACACACACACACACACACACACACACACACACACACACACACACAGACCTCAGGCAAGCACTGGGGACACTGGGCCAAGACACTGGGCCAATGGGTTTTTTAGGATAAATCAATCCAGCGCTGGGGTGAACAACAACACCATCACCACATGCTCAAGGCAGCAGCCAGTGGCTTGCTCTAAAACCCTCTCTAGACAATCATCCTCTATGCATGTTCATTATGTTCCATCATTTGGTTCATGTTTTGTGTGGAATTGAGGTTAAAATAGAATAGTTATGGATACTCTTTGTCATGTTGATCGATACAAATATGGATGGAAATCATTGGAATATGTTATCAACGTGCGTTGCCTCCATGGACGGATTGTCAGCCACTAACTGGAACAAATAAACCTTTAGAAATGAATGCTTGTATCTTACAGTCAGGTCTGTTAATTATAACATACTGCATTATACATGAATAGACATGTCAAAGGATAGAAAGAAAAAGGGGCGATTCTATGAGGAAATGGAGAGAATGGCAAGTGAAGGTCATATCAGAGGAAAGCAGTGCACCTTGGCTGGGAGCCAAACATTGGTTGCCATGGCGAGAGCCCCCTGTCTACCCATATCCTTCCACACTGTCGAGGAGATGCATTGCTGTCAGGTCCGTGGATTGTTTTGAGTGTAAAACGCCCGGCACTACTTTCTCTTCTTGTTAGTGCAGTGAATCCAAGCGTGAATTATTATACTGAAATAGCCTGCAACGTTCTGTTCGGTTGAGAATCAATTACATTACCAACTCAAGGATGCACAGACCAGGATTTATGAATAAAATATAAGCCGGTATTAATTTATTTTGCATTGGATCTCAAATGTAAAAAAAAAAAAAAAAAAAAAAAGTGTTAGTGAATTCAAAGGACACGTGCCTGAATGTGTTTCATTCTTTAACAGTGGGAAGTTGTGAGGAGGTTGCAGTAATTGCAGTAAGAGAATACTCAAACGGGTTACTGAGCATAGTTGACAGCACAGTGGTAAACAAAGAGCATCAAAGAACACAAGATGTGAACACAGATGTGCTCCGAGAGACGGAAGGGAAAAATCCTTCAGTATAATCAAGAGACACTTCATCATCAAAAGTCTTCCGCAACAACAGAGGGTGCAGGTACAGCATCTCCCTCAGCGAAGCCAAAGTCACTGATAAAAGGAGTGACAAGAGAAACATGTTTCCCTTTGATTTTGTCTGGAAGATTGACAATTTTGGGAGGTAGCTTACTGAAGGTGTTTTGCAGGTGCCATGCATTTGTAAATGTACCATAAGTAACAGAACACTTCACACGCTATTTTAATCATGCCTACATCAGACGAATTAGGATCAGGTTACGTACTGCTGAGGCGTGTGGATAGAGGTGGGATCAGTTCTGGCCCAGTAGGCAGATAGTCTGCTAGGCTAATGCTAGCCTAGCCTACAGTCTCACTGATAAACCCACAGTCGCTCAGACACATGTAACTACAGCAATTAAAAGGGGAAATCTGCATTGCAACATCCATTTTTGGACTTATAAATGAATGATATGTACCCATTGATTCTTGAAGAATATAACTTATGAATGCCTCATGAGCGGTGCTCAACTGGCGTATCCCATCAGAACCCAAAATATAAGCTTGTTCTACTCCAAAATGTTTGTAAACAAAGTAAATGTAAAAACTATCATTTTGATATCGTGGAGGGTCAGGCCTTGCATCCATAGCTCTGTCTACGGAATTTGAGAATGGTTGCATTTCTCCAGCCCCATCCCTCAGATTTTTACGGAACCAGGGGCGGTGAGTACGTTTTGTTATTGTTTTAACTGCGGATTGCCGCTTTAATTCCCTGGCTCCCAATACACAGGGGACTCTCTCATGTCTCCCTCTCTCTCTCTCTCTCTCTCGCAATTCCCAGCTAAAAGACCAGCCCTGACAGACACCGATGTGGCTGGCTGGGCTTCCATTTATGAAATACTCATTAAAAAGAAAGGGGGAAGCTCATGAATCATTCATGAAGTCTGTATTTGTGTTGGATTGTAGTATTTAATCCCCTTTAGGTTGGTTCAGATTGGGACTATTGCCCCTTCCTGAGGATAAGGCTCTGATTGTGGTTTGGATGCATGCTTGCGTGCTCAACTGACTGCACAGTCCACACTAGGGAGTGTCCAGTGGAGCAGATATGGACCACTGATTGCGGGGTGTAGCGCAGTCAGTTAGTGGCGAGGGCAGAGTTGATAGCCATGAACGTCAGGGTGGATTCAGCGGATCCAGAGTTCTATCCGCTTCCTCGGGGAGGAGAAGAGAGCCAGAGCGGAACGGGGGGGGGGGGGGGGGGGGGGGGGGGGGTTAGGAGAACGGGGCGGAAACGAGGAACGAAGGAGCAAAAGGCAGTGTGAAATGAGACTGGGGGGGGAGGGAGTCAGGGTGCAAGGAGGGCCGAAGGGGTGGTAGGGTGAAAGGACAAATTGTGTACTAGAACCAAGTATGGAGAAGGGCACCTCAAATCTAATATATGGGATCCCTCAGTCCTTTATGTGTAGAGTGCAGACAATGACAGGGTATTGTGGTTGTCTGGGGAAGGAGGCTTATAGGGGGAGGGGAAGAGAGCTTGAGGTACTGACATGGGTTCTGCCAACCCTGGCATGGTGGGGCCCGTTGGCATAAGCCACAGTGGTGTGCCAGCCGCTGATAAGGGGATTGCTTGGCACAGACGATGAGCTGTGTGTGTAGGGGGCAGGGTGGAAAATAGAGTCAAATACACTAACGTTAGAGGTCTGTTTTGCTTATTTGTGGAGGGTGGTGAAAGGGAGTGTGTGAGTGTGTGTGGTCCTGCGTGCTTCTTCTTTTTGACTGAGCGAGCCCTATACAATTCCTTCAATCCCAAAACCTCTCTTTCGCGCGATGCTTGTTTTTGGTCGAACATCTGGAATTCATCTCTGGTCTTTTGTGGTTGGTTATCAAAGTGGCGACATCCTTTGAGATAGTCCTAAGAGCGAATAGGAACACACGTCAAGCTCGTCTGCCGGGCAGCCCAACCGGGGCCCTGTAGATCAATACAGAGGCCAAACAATCAATCCCACACCGAAGCAATTTGGTTGGTTTAACCCTTTGATGTCTGCGGGCAGTTATATTGCAGCCCAGTCCTTGGAGAGAGCTGTCCGAATGAAAGGTGTTGTGAACGTGAAGGAACGTAGTTGTACTCCTAGCGATTTGAGTGGCAATAACATGCGCGGTAAATGTATAGCCGTCAATCTTAATTCTGTCACCAATCATATGAATGGCTCCCAGGTGAATGAATAAAATAGGGGTTCAAATCCCAAACCGGAAGAAGGAAGCATGAAACAGAGCAGTCAGATGCTGACAAATGGACGTTTTGATCTCTGTATCTGTCAGTCAGAGGGGGCATTACCTTTTGAGAAGGTCAGCTGGATTTGACAGCAAAATGACAGGGCCACATTCTACACTACACTCTAAAAACAAAACAATTTCCTCCATCTATTCCCATCTATACAGAAGTATTATACAGTACGTCTTAGGCTAGGCTGGCTTAATGGGTGTTGTAATGGCACATGTTATGACACATGCCATCATTCTTACCTGAGGTGTCTGAAAGTCAGTGGCGTATTCTCGAAGCACAACACAATCACATGACTTTCTTTACCAGCCAATCAAGGGAGGAAGATGTAGAAAAGCCAATATCCATATCCCAATCATACAGCATAGAGAACATTAAATGGAGAATCGGTCGTAATGGAGCAATGACATGGGATTACATTCTGGTCTGTATCAATGTCATAAAACTGTCATTATGATAACAGGTATACGGTATAGATATAAAAGGTATAGATTTTCCCTATGGCTCCAGCATATTCACACTGTTACATAGCTAATGGTTTATATTAAGATCCATATCTTGTTTTCCATCCTCTGAATGCTTCCATAGCACCTCAGGAGCTGTGGTATATCTGTAATATATTCCAACTATTATAAGGGGTCAATAATAAGGGTTGAATGGCTTTAGGGTTATGTGAACATTATATTCTCAGTCCCAGAGTTTGTTTGTTCTTTTATTGTGCAGGAATGCCGGCGGCTTCCCAGAAGTCTGCAGTGCGGATGTGTAGACCTCTGCTCTTTTTTCTCCTCCAGCTCATTTACCGAGCTGGGTTTGTACGAGCAGATAGAACCCAGAGAGGGAGAGAGCGCTAACGCTATAATAATACAACGTTATTTTAGGCTCAGAAAATATCTCGGCGCACAGTGGCAGTGGCATATCAAGTCTCGAGAGTTGGTTATTCATATGAAAAGCAAAGAGAGTGGATTTAAATGAGAACACGATGAGTGTTGAAGAAACAAGATAATGAGATTACTGGAGAATGGGTAGCTTTGACTAGTAATCAATCTCCCTGATAGAATGATGTTAGTGACAGTAGTGGCTTTTCATTTCTCATTGTCAATAGGATATTTGAATATAATACGTGTACGCTATTGAATTTAAAGCAGTTTTTTTTAACGTAATAAAAAATGAAAAAAAAGATTTACCTGGAGACGTCACACCTATACAATGTTACCACTCGACATAGGGCCATTGCCATGGAGACCAGGCCAAGGGTCAAATATGACAACATTGACACTGACCTTCTGAAGGAAGAGGACTATTCTCCCAACCATTTCGTCCCTCTGCTCTTCCAGGCAGAAGAGGGTGCGTGGCGTGCGGACGAACACCTTGGTCTTGCCGTAGGCCACGTCGTGCTCGAAGCCGCAGCCCTGCACCAGCCTCTTCACTGCCTCTTTGTCCGACGGGAGGTCGTGATTGGGCCACGTGAACTCCGAAATCATCTTGTACCTGAGGGGGCGGAATGGAGGCAGAGAAGGTCCAATATTTAAAAAAAACGCTTTAGCACTATCGCCAACCAGAGTGGTTCTGATAGTTCAGAGCATGGTGCGTGCAATGCCGTAATAATTGGGTTTATTGCTGCACGGGCCCAAAACCACTGCGAACTGTGTGTTAACTGTGCGTCACATTGGACTAAATGACTGACTTCAATTCCCAATTGTGTCTGCATTACTCTTCTTTTACAAAACATGCACTTTGTTGAAGTGATTGGTTCTTTGACAGTGACTCAACAGAAAAACTGCCCAGCAAAATACACGAGAAAACAGAACGATTGGCAACATCACAGGACACTGTGACAAGATATTATTGGACTGCCAAGAGAGGTCAAAACACTGCTAGCAGGCCTGTCAACCGATTCCTGCATTAGTTATTCACAGGCATTTTACTGCCAAAGCATGATGTAATACACAGTCCAAATTCATCAGTGAAGGAAATGAGGGACAGAGTCAGAGGAGAAGTATGTTATGCAAAACTTTCACCGCTAACTACCACAGCTATTACCTCATCTAATTTGACCGAGGAAGGGGCAGGGCAGCGGGGAGCGAGACAGCTGTGAATGAATTAGGTGCCAGGGTTAAAAAAAGGGTGTGTTTGCGCATGTATTTGCATTTGTTTGGGACCATTTGGAGCTTGTGTGTGAGTGCATTTTGAACTAAATCCTCATTTAACTGCCAAGAGTCCAAAATAAATAAAATAAATCATATTAAAAATCCTCCTTTTGCACACAATATGAACCTGCCTCGGTTTCCCAGATGTGTTATAACACACTTTTAGAAGAAATATCTTGCTATATTGTGTTACAGAATAAATAATGACAAGAGTGTGTGAGTGTGTGTGTGCACACGTATGTATGATTGCGAGACAGAATCGCATTTAGTTGTCTACGGTGTCGTCTAGTCTAACCTGATGCGAGAGACTTTCAGCAACGTCAGTGACATCACTGCTGTCGCATAGCGCCCACTCACAAGGTGATGTGATGATGCTAAGGCCCTCCTCTCCTCTGCAAAGCTCTCTAGGATTTAGTCCAGTACTGACTGAATTCTGCTTTATCAAACTCAAGGCCAGCCCCGGTCTATTCATTTAGTCACGAGTTGGTGTTAGTAAGAGTACTGATGTACACTACCGTTCAAAAGTTTGCGGTCACTTAGAAATGTCCTTGTTTTTGAAAGAAAAACACATTTTTTGTCTATTAAAATAACATAAAATTGATCAGAAATACAGTATAGACATTGTTAATGTTGTAATACTCAACTAGTCTAAAGAAGGACAGTTTTATTGCTTCTTTAATCAGAACATCAGTTTTCAGCTGTGCTAACATAATTGCAAAAGGGTTTTCTAAGGATCAATTAGCCTTTTAAAATGATAAACTTGGATTAGCTAACACAATGTGCCATTCGAACACAGGAGTGATGGTTGTTGATAATGGGCCTCTGTACTCCTATGTAGATATTCCATTAAAAAATAAGCTGTTTCCAGCTACAATAGTCATTTACAACATTAACAATGTCTACACTGTATATCTGATCAATTTTATGTTATTTTAAAAGGGACAGAAAATGTGCCTTTCTTTCAAAAACAAGGACATTTCTAAGTGACCCCAAACGGTAGTGTACGTAAAAGAATATCACAGTATAATGGTAGACAATAAAGAATGAATGAATGTTCAGTAGGTGAGCGGATCGAAAACAGAGGCAGGAAGTGATGACACCGACACACCGAAAGCGTAAAATGAATCAGGAGTGATCGTTGTGAGGTTCCTAGTGCTGATGAATACTGTCTCAATAAAACAGAGCTTGTTTTCCCCTCACTGAAGTGCAGCGCGTCAACTGCATTCGATGGAAAAGGCACAGCATTAAACACACCCACTCTGTTACAAGGCTGTTTCCTAGTGAAGGGCAGGGCACAGGAACATTGTGTTGGAGGGGGCTCGTATTCACAAAGAGGGAATTGTTTAAGAACATCTTCAAATTAAATCCCACTGCGAGATTATAATGAGTTTTAATGCATTTTTGGAACTTTGCACAATGATTTTGCTCTGGGAAAATGTCCACGTCAGACTAGGAGTGCTGCTATAGGATGGGAATCAGGCCTTTTATATCATAATGAATAAGACTATACGGAAAGGAGGGAGTTGATCCTAAAATCACCACTACTCAGATGCATTTTGAATGCGGGACCTGATTCTCCTTCTACCCGGAGATGAGGTGGACGCTCGTACCTCTGGAGGAATCGGGGGTAGTCCTGGCGGTTGGCGAATCCGGCACGGCGCACACGGACGTTCTCCAGTAGGCCCAGGTACTCGATCTGGTGGCGACAACGCTCATGCTCGAACAGCAGGGGCGACTTGACGTCGTTGGGCTTGATGCAGCGCACATAGTAGGGCTCCTGCACGCACAAACCACCAGGGGGACCACAGTGAGGAGACACAGTGAGGAGACACAGCCCCACCTCAGTCTCCTATCCTCTATCTGCACGGATGTGGAACAACTAGACAGGTGAAAGCTAATTCCTATAGGATATCCAACATGTTTTTATTTTTTTATTTTTACATCCTGTGAGCTTACATTTGTGTAATTTTGGAGGAGAGGAGATGAGGAAAGAAAACCCCCTTTAGACTATTACATTTACATTTAAGTCATTTAGCAGACGCTCTTATCCAGAGCGACTTACAAATTGGAAAGTTCATACATATTCATCCTGGTCCCCCCGTGGGAAATGAACCCACAACCCTGGCGTTGCAAGCGCCATGCTCTACCAACTGAGCCACAAGGGACCATTGAGATGCACCCGATCTGTCAAGGCAGTAGTACATGTTCTCAAACAAAATGTCATGTTGTTGTTGGCCAATGAAATAGTTGCACGGCGGTGGCCACACCCCTCACCTTGCATGCCAGGTTCTCCACCAATGCGATCATGGAGTTCTTAAAGAGGGTGGCGGCCGTTAGGGGTCGTTTGGTGACCTCAGTGATACTCAGCTTGCCCTCCGGCCACATCATCTTCAGCACTGGGTTGGAGCTACGGAGAGAGAGGAAGAGAGGGGAAGAGAAAGAGAGGAGCGGGAAAAAAAGAGGGGAGGAAAAATTGGTTATCAGTGCATCATAGAAGGCTACAGTGGGGTCATGAAATAGGGAGGAGCGCGAGACGAGGGCGAGACGAGGTGGAGAGGGGATAGCAGGTGTGTGTTGCCTCTAACCTGTTGTACAGTAGCCTTTTGAAGTCCTGGAAGAGAGTGTCCTTGTTCTTGTCGATGAAGCCAACCACAGAGTACCTGCGGTAGTACATAAGTACACACACACACACACACACACACACATGCACACACACACTTTGATCATCTTTTTCAGACACTAAGACAACATACAGCACCAAAGACGGTGCTTAAAAATGACAACAGCGTCTCCTAAACCCTACTCAGAAAGTATTACAATGGATGAATCACAGAAGAATTAGAGAACAAATCCTCTGTTTCCAGAAAAACAGTGGGAGTGTAGGAGCCATCAGTAAGACCCAGGAGGAAACTGGCCCATTAAAAGGCCTGACTCCACAGTCTCAGGCTGTATCTCAAATGGCACCCTATTCCCTATATAGTGCACTACTTTTGACCAGGACCCATTGACCAGAGCCCTATGGACCCTGGTCAACAGTAGTGCACTATATAGGAAATAGGGTTCCATTTGGAACGCTGGAGGTCTCAAGTTTGAGTACTCCCTGAACCAGTTAGGCTAGGCTGCAGGCAGAGTGGATGTCACAGTCCATGGTTTATACCTCTCTCATCTCATCTTTAAAGCCATATAATTTATGTGTATTTTCTTTAATTCATGTCATTCAGGGCTCTGTGAAAGAGACTTTGGTCTCAGTATGACTCCCTGATAAAACAAAGGTTAAATAAATAAAAATATATCAACCATGGGAATGTAGCTAGAAGATGCTGAGCAGGACAGACATGCAGGCGTTGAGGATGACTTGCATACTGTAGCATACACAGCTGGTGATTTGGTTGATGATAGTGTTTGATGATCTCATGTTTTTGTAATGATGAGGGTGACGGGGTCACCTTAGGGTCATGATAGGGGCTGGACCAAATGTTTGATGTATTATAATAATTGATTATGCTTATGTTGTATTAATAGAAGGGGAAGGGCTATAAGACCCCTCCCACACTACATTTATAGGGTCCTGGACTACAGATTAGCAATATATATATTCATTATAAGGTTTAATATTGTTCCCCAGTTATTTTCTAGTCTTTGCCTCTTATAAGAAACGGTCTGAGAGATGTGTGAGCTATTGCAGTCAAAACAGGGTGTCTGTGAGAAAGCGCCTCAAGGCTAAAAGAGATTCATAGACACAGAATCCTGCAGGGGAGTGAAAGAGATAAGAGACAAGTCAGACATACCACTATAAAGCAACTTGTGGAGTGGAAAATTACTGCTGAGCCCTTAGAAATCACAAACGATTGTTCTCTCCTGCAAGTTTGTATAACTGTATATGCATGGGCTTGGTCTCATGAGTAGAAGGTGTTGACGTAGGCAGTTACATCACTAGGGGTTGACTGCAAGCATATTAAAAGCAACTTGGACTTTTCCTATTTTGCAGAACTCAGGAGAGACATCGGGTTGTATGTTTGATCCTTGACTTCTGTCTACAGCTGTATTTTGATTAAAATTGTTATGATTTATAAGTGCACATTGAGTATTTCTTATTGGTTGAGTAAATAACGGAGCCCAGAAAAGTGGAACCAACAAGGGTATTTAAACAACAAAGTGAAGTGTAATGAAGTCACTTCTGCCACCACAATGACTTATAGCAAAGGGTGGTGCCATACAGTACCGTACACCACTGTATACAGTTACTTACACAACATCCCCTGCATAGTGCCGGATACGGAAATCTCTGTCAAACTCCAAACTCTTGTCTGTCGGGGAGAGCTGTGGATGGAGAGAGAGAGAGAAAGAAATTAAGTAACAAACCTGAGGAAGCAGGGAGGGATACATTCACACAGCCAAGGCGGTGAGTTTACTTGACTATGCCTAGGAATCTAATAGCTCCTACGCATAGGAGCTAAAACGATGGGGCACTTTAGTCTGTAATATCAAGGGTATCTATTTTCAGATTTGCTATGCTCTATTTGTCTTTACTGGAAAGCATCTTCCCCAGAATTAACCTGCTGTATCCCAATTAGAGAGACAGAGACGCTGCTTCCCCAGAATTAACCTGCTGTATCCCCATTAGAGAGAGAAAAGCTGCTTCCCCAGATATAACGTACTGTACTGTATCCCCATTAGAGAGGGAGAGAAGCAGCAGAGCCACTGGTGCAGAAAACAAGGTTGCTAAAACACCAGCACAGTCAGGTGGGATACATGCTATTCTCTCCCACTGGAGTGTGAGTTAGAGAGACAGAGAGAGAGAGAGAGAGACAGAGAGAGAAGGGGGCAATCTGTGCACGTGAAATATGAACGAGCCGTGTGCGGTGACGCAGGATGTGGCTAGCTGTATGTAGGCCAGTGGTGGAGTGCAGAGAGGAGAGGAAAAGGAACATGCCGGGAACTTTAGAGAGGTCTGCCGCAGTCCTCTGCCACCTGTCATTTTCCTGTCTGTGGGCATGCGTGTATACCTGACTGTGTGTGTGTGTGTACCTGTTTGTTTGTGTCTGTATATCCATCCATCCGTGTGTGTGCGCACCTTTGTGTTAATGTGTGTGACTGCGCCAGTGGTATATCGGTGTGCTACGGTAGACCAACTTGTGTATTTGGTGACAGAGAGAGGACGCCCAAGGCAGCACTGTGGCATGGCAACACACAAGGCAAGCGAGTAGCATGATACTAGCGCCACTACTGCACTGACATTCATCAAATAGTTCACTGACATCAGAGAGAGAGAGGCATTCAGTCTCATTCAAATACAAGGCAGAAATTATTAGCAATATGATTAGAGCTAGAGGGACGAGGTTGCAGGATGTATAGTGGCGGTGTGGGGAGTACAATGATACAGAGCCTCCTCTAAGCCATTGGGACGGCCAGAGTGTTATATAAAAGAGGGACAGCCAAGATGCTAGGAGGAACAGAGAGAAGAGAGGGCCGAAGCGGATGAGTCATCGAGCGGAGAGCTCACACACACACACACACACACACACACACACACACACACACACACACACACACACACACACACACACACACACACACACACACACACACACACACACACACACACACACACACACACACACACACACACACACACACACACACACACACCACAGGAAGAAGAGAGAAGGGAAAGTCCCTGAAGACCGGAATGAGGATGTTGCTAACGAGAACACCTGACAGGCCAAAACCCGTGGAGGAAAATACACAAATCTCTATACTGTGTGGTAATCTGTGTGAACGCATTCAAATTCCTATTCAAAGCCTTGGACACACCCCACAGGAAGAAGAGAGAAGGGAAAGTCCCTGAAGACCGGAATGAGGATGTTGCTAACGAGAACACCTGACAGGCCAAAACCCGTGGAGGAAAATACACAAATCTCTATACTGTGTGGTAATCTGTGTGAACGCATTCAAATTCCTATTCAAAGCCTTGGAAATGAATGGGAATGGCCATAGCAGAAATACTTCAGTCGAACTGTGATAGGGAATTGATCCATGAAGGGCCCTGTGCTCTATACAAGCCAGTGCAGCCAGCCAGTCAAACAGACAGCGATCCTGGCAGCTAGACAGACGGAGGCCACCTTGTCCTCATCTACAACGATACGTCCCCCTCCACAGACACTACCAGCTATACTATTGCCACGTCTCTCTCCGTGTCTGCCTCACTCATTATCCAGTCTAATGCCTATTTCAGATGAGAAAGAGAGGGGGGGGGGGCTTTAGAGAAAGGGAAATTAAAGAGAAGGACAGAGCTACATTTGGGATGAGGTGACGGAGAGAAGAAAAAAAAAAGGTAACGAGAGAGTTACGAGGGGAGACAGAGCGAGAGAGGGAGAAATGAGAATGGAGAAGATTTTTGGCATTAGTTCCCTTGCCTTTCGGCCACGGCGCTCTTGGGTCTTTTAGTTCCACATTCATTCTTTTGAAGAAGACACCGCACCTGTCCACAAAAGCACTGAACAGTCTTCGATTTAAAAACGTCTGTGATCATGTTGGCCATTCATATCTGTCCAACTCCAATTTTCTGCGCAACTCTTGCCAATAGCCTCGTGTAAATGTGAACAGCTTTATAGCAGAAACCCCTCTGATCAGCCTAGCACCTGCCGTCCCTCGTCCTCCTGCCCAAACCTTGCCCTCCCTCCAGCGCCTCTCCTCTCCTCTGCCACCTCCACCCGCCATCCTGTTCGCCACCAGGGCCTCGCAGTCCCGCCTGCTAACTAAGCTGGCACCTGCAGGGCACACGCGCCACGCGGGCCAACTGACTTGCTCCAAACCTGTCATTCATTCACCACAGGAGCCAATCAGGACCCAGGGAGATGAATGGTGCTGTTGTACGCCCACTGCACCATGGTATTTACTCTCTCCCTACACAACCTCTCTAGACCGCATTCATATTATCATTACTGCATTCTCTAAACATCAACAGAGACTAAGCACCCACTTCGAGGCGGAGTTCAAAACGTGACATCAAGAATATGCTGCATTGAGAAGGTAAAAAGCCTACGTGTTGGAACCGGAAGCGCTTGTTTGAAGGTTTCTCGTAGACATGCATGAGACCACACTAGACGTACCTCTTTCCTGTCCCCCCTGTCCTTGTGTTGTATTGTAATGTAAATACATTAGAGCTAATGAACAGCAGGACCACGTTATTAGCATCTCCACCACATGGTACATGAAAGGGTAATCACTTAGGGGCAGCCTGCCGCTGCTGCATGCATTCGCAAGCATACAGGCACACACACACACACGCAAGGACACACACACAAACAGCATCCTATGCTGCGACTGTACAGGGCATGTGCAGAGACTGCAAATAGTAGGATCAGAGGGTAGACAGTAAAGAGAAAGGGGGGACGGAGGGAGAGGAGAGAGATTTTGTGTGTGTGTGTGTGTGTGTGTGTGTGTGTGTGTGTGTGTGTGTGTGTGTGTGTGTGTGTGTGTGTGTGTCTGCGTGATAGTACGGAGAGAGAGAGAGAAAGAGAGAGGTGGTGAAGAGGGAGAGATAGAGGGAGAAGAGGGAGTGATAGAGGGAGAGAGAGCAAGGGAGGGGTGGGTACAGGCTGCCATGACGACCGCTCCCAGCAGGAAGGCTTGTGTCAGCAAATAGTTAACAGAGTTTTTTTTTAAAACATCTGGGAGGATCAAAGCGACCTGGAGAAGGAAAGCAGACGACAACAAGTCCAACACGCGGCAGAGGACCAGGACCCATGCAAAGGTGGTTGAAAAGTAGCCCTTAAAACCATTCATTCCCAGCCTTCAGACATGGTATTACAGGGGTACAACCTCCTAAAGTGCAGAAGAGAAGGCATATGAGTCAGAGAGGAAATTAGGAGATTCGAGTATGGTATCGACACAGGGAGTTCTCTCGAAGAAGCAGGGAAGTGTTTCCTTAACTTTGATCGAGCAAGAACAACTGCAGTCCTGTTTAAACGTGTCTTCAAAAGTTCTATTATACAGTTGTCAGTGACCACTCCTGTCTCACACTATGAAGGCAAGACACCCCCCCCCCCCCCCCACCCACCCCCACCACCACAACAGTCCCATTATGTACAGTATCAATTACCTCCAGTAGTTGTATCTAAGTGAGAGGTCTGTGTCGACAACAACAACCCAGCTCCACCGCTTCAAACAACCCCTTGATTCAGCCCCAACAGGACTGGAAAACCAATAACAGGGATTTTTTTTAAAGGGATGTTTTCATCAGACACTCAGAGCAATAACATAACCCAACTAGATCTGGAGGAGTTTTTGAAGCCAAGACGCGCCTGAAGACGCCGCCACTGATCAAGACGCCGCTTCGTTTCCACCCTCTCTCTCTCTCTGATCTGGAGTGTGAGGTCTTTGCCAACAGTGTCTATGTGTGTGTGTGTGTGTTGTGAGAGTTTATACAGGGCGACAGTCAGCCAGGAGAACACAGAGAAACCTTGGTGTCTAGCAGCTCGAGGACTTGTCCTTTTTATAAAGAGGGTGAGGACATTAGTGCTGACAGACAGTGCAGCTCCTATTACAGGTTAATCGAATATGACAGTGCTGCTTCTCTCGCTCTCCTCCCTTTTTCTCACTCCCCCGCTCTCTCTCACACGTCCCTCATTTAGCCTTTTTCACTCCCTCGCTCGGTCTCGCTCAATCTCTTCCTCATCCCATCTTCACCCCCCCCCCCCATTCCCTTTCACACTTCCAATTCCCACACTCATTTTGGAAGATTCCCGACAAGAACTGCAATGTTTTTTTATTAAACTGCCTGAAGTCTTTCAGGCCCGCAGAGTCTGAGTCACTTTGAACCTGGCAGCCATGAACATTTCAAAACTTTCCAATCAGAGCTGCTTCTAGAGTACGAGGCGTGAGGTGAGGAGAATCTGTGACTCAAAAAAAATAATAGTCCCTCCAATGCACCAGGGATGAGCCTCGAAGCATTCTCTGATATGCTGCTGCAATAACGTCATGCTTCCGCAATAAATCCAACTTTTAAAAGTAACATTTGAGTTGATTTTTCTTTTACTGATAACAATATCAGGAGTCAAGCATCTTTAAGTAGAAGTTCCTGTATTGTTACAGAGCTTAGTTACTGTGTCCAACCAGATTGTAGTTGATAGCATAAGTACATTATGGGAACAGACATCCACATCATCATACTACTGTGGCACCAGCATTCAAATCTACTTTCCCTTCCCCTTCTCTAGTTAAATAAAGGTTACATTGATTATATTTTTTATTCTCTCATTCTCTGCCTGTCAAATCTTCTCCGCTGGAGTCTATGGGGACTCTGTGTAGCGCTAGGTGTGTTATCTCTGCACAGGGCAGTGCGCGCACACACACACACACACACACACACACACAATGATAGCCACCTGCCTGCCTGTCCTCTAGGCCTCAGCCTTGAGCTAATCTATGACTTGGTCTATGACTAGATGAATGACATATAGATGTAATCGATTTATTCACCTGAGGGGGAATGCAGTCAACAGTGCTTTCGGAAAGTATTCAGTCCCCTTGACTTGTCCCACATTTTCCACATGCAAAGATGAACAGAGCAAAGTACAAAGATATCCTTGATGAAAACCTGCTCCAGAGCGCTCAGGATGAAGGGTTACCTTCCAACAGGACAACGACCCTAAGCACACAACCAAGACAACGCAGGAGTGGCTATGGGACAAGACTCAATGTCCTTGAGTAGCCCAGCCAGAGCCCAAAATACAGGTGTGCCAAGCTTGTAGTGTCATACCCAAGAAGACTTGATGCTGTAATCGCTGCCAAAGGTGCTTCAACAAAGTACTGAGTAAAGGGTCTGAATACTTATGTAAATCTGATATTTAGTTTTTTTTATTGTAATAAATTTGCACAATTTTCTAAAAAACGATTTTTTCCTTTGTCATTATGGGGTATTGTGTGTAGATTGGTTAGAGGGAAAAAAAACAATTTAATCAATTTTAGAATAAGGCTGTAACTTAACGAAATGTGTAAAAAGTCAAGGGGTCTGAATACTTTCCGAAGGCACTGTATACCATCACCCACTGGACTGAATGAGACCTTGGCTTACGAGCATTGCCTAGCATTGCATTGCCTAAGGAACAATCTTTACAGGGTACAAGTCAGCAACAGCCAGGATGACGACACATAACACTGATTCTAAGATGTTGCAGGGGAAACAACCTGGGTGTCAGTGACACGGTCTCCATCTTTACCGTGCACACTTTCCCCTCCCCTCCTCTTCACCGGACTATCTGTTTCTCTTGCTATGATCCTCAGTCTCTTCCATTCTCTTCTCCCCCTCTCCCACCCTCTGTAACACCCATGCCGAGCGCAGCAAGATCCCAGCTCCATTGACTCTCATTGGCTGCCAGTGACATCACCAGTCAGATAGCCCAGACACTCGTTTCTCTGACGCCTGTTGCCCTCTTGTGGCCCACTGAGTGAAATACTACCCTGTAAAATGCAGTCATCTAACCTGTTAAACACCCTAGAGTGGATTTCTGCTGCCCGCGGAAATCCAATTAGCATAATAAAAACAATCCCCATCAAAATCCATCAGTTTAAGCTATATACTATGACCCCTCTGTGGAAAGGTGAGACTCGGACAAACATGTTGGTTGTTTTGCTCTAGGATGACCACAAGCCTCACAAGACTCATCTGGTCCCCCGGTACCAGTTAAAAAAATAAAAAATAAGAACAGTATATATGGAGATAGTTAAGTGCCAAAAATAAGGGGTTAAATACATGTTTAAAAAAATGGTTTCCTGATCTTTCTTATATTGCTCAGATATAGGACAGACATTTCAGAACAAACTTCCTTTAGATTTTTTCCCGGACTGTTCCATGTAGTGAATCTGTTATTCAATGCGTTTGTATGGGCTAATAGCAGTTGGGCCAAATTCAAAGTTTCATCAAATAATTTTTTATATAAATTGTTTGATAATTCAAGGGGTCTTAAAATAAAAAATGGAATATCTAAATTATCCTTGTTATGACCTTTTTAAAACAATTCCATATGTCAGCTTAGTCTGGTGGTCTACAATGGCTTTAATGCCAATTCGACTTTAATGGCCCAGTGTAGTGTTTTATATATATTTCCACACTATCATAGCCTGGTTCCTCTCTAGGTTTCTTCCTAGGTTTTGGCCTTTCTAGGGAGTTTTTCCTAGCCACCGTGCTTCTACACCTGCATTGCTTGCTGTTTGGGGTTTTAGGCTGGGTTTCTGTACAGCACTTTGAGATATCAGCTGATGTCTGAAGGCTATATAAATAAATTTGATTTGATATGAGGTTGGAATAATACTGTGAAATTGTGAAAATTATGATAATGCCATTTTAGTGTAATAGTTGTTGAAAAGAAAGCCTGAATTGTTGCCTGTTTTGGTGGGATTGAGTTTTGGCCAACCTGGTGACATCACCATGCGGTAAATTAGTTAATAGACCAATAAGAAAGTGTTTCAAACATCTCAGCCTATTTTCAGTTTTTCCCCTCTCTCCGCTCAGACCACTCCCAGACAATCATAAGCAAAAAATTTGCCTGAGAAATGACTCTTTGCTAAGAAGCTATTTATGTTTCTTTTTGACCGTTTTAATTGAAAACAATCATAGTATTGCACTTAATGTTAGACAGAAATTATTTCATATTGAGATAAAAACGTCTGCATTGGACCTTTAAAGAACATTTGATGGAGCTGATCATTTAAACTAACCAAAGTATACAGTCCTCAGTCTTGTCATACGGGCTAGGTTGTTGGGCTAACAGAATTACGTAGGTAATCGCCAGGAACAAGCCTCGAAAATATCCATGTGTCCACATTGAGGTAAATTCCAGTTTCAATTCAGTCAATGAATTGAAATTCAATTCACGAAGTGAAAAGGATTTCCAATTGTTTCCCAACGTACCTTGCGGCTAGTGTAGTGGGCGTGCTTGGCCAGCTTGCTGTTGAGCCCCTGTAAGAAGACCTCGTCGGTGACTTTGCCCACGTTCATACAGGCCTCGTCCAGCACAGAGAAGATGCCCTTGTGTTGCAGCTCAACCAAGTCCACAATGATCTGGTTGTTGAAGTAGTCAATCTACGCCCAGGCACAGAGAGAAAACAGGGGATCAGCATATCAGTACAACCAGCACAGAGAGTAAGACGTTCCCTAAAAGTCATAATCAACTGAAGGAGAATGACTTGACGCAAATTGACCATGCTGTTGGAGGCAATACAAGACATGAGTGGAGTGGAACCAAGATGTGGCCTTACGTGTTTCCAGGGGATTCCCTCGCGCTGGTACTCTTCCTGTTCCTGCCTCAGCACAAGCTGAATGAAGAGCTGCTGCAGCTTCTCATTGCAATAGTTGATACAGAACTGCTCAAAGCTGACAGACAGACAGACAGGGAAGGAGAGGGTGAGTGAATGGCTGTGACCCGGGTTTTATACTCGTGTTACATACAAAAGTGTCATGACAGAGAGATTGTGGATAAAATCAGTATATGTCATATTGATGTAGAGACTTACTCAAGTAGGCATTCTACGCTGAAATACATTCAATATTGACATTTTTCTAGCGGACACGTCTCCAAACCTGTTGTTCTGAAAGATCTCAAAGCCGTAGATGTCCAGCACTCCGATGACTGTGTTCTTCCCGTGGACTTTGGCGTCATAGTTCTTCACTTCGATGACATCATTGATCCTTCCCACGATCCAACAGAACATTCTCTCGTACATAGCCTGTGGGTCACACGCCCCAACGCCAAGGCAGACAACAGTAGATAAAGATCATATGAGAGACCGCAGGGTGCTATAGGTCAGCTACCTACACTGGCTGCTATTTTACCCAGAATAATTCATAATAATACCCTGGCTACCTTAAAAACGGGTTAGGCCTACCACGTCTAACATTGGGGCCCATTTCACAAACCCTTTTTGAGGGTTAGCACTACCATTGAGAGTTAGCGTCCGCTGCTGTGAAGCGGCCAACGTAGCGTGCTAGCATTAGCTAGCTTGGCTAAGAGTCAGCAATTTGACAGTTAACTGTGAATCGGCTAACGCAGCGTACTAGCAGTAGATACCTTGGCCAAGGCATCCCGGCCGTAACTGGCCTCCTGGGTCGTGTGCTGCTTGTCGATGACGTCGCGGCCGGTGGCAACGGTGCGGTAGAGCAGGGCCTTTTCCACATTCTCCTCCTTAGTGGCCAGCAGGACCCCGATCACCGCCACCACCTTGGTGTTCTCAATCAGCGTTGTGTCGCCGTCCACACCAAACGTCAGGTTCCCCTGGGAGAGGTCACATGGAGATAAATACAGGAATACAAGGAATATACCTGTAAACTAAAGAGACTAGGTGGAGTGATAGCATTGGAGCAAAGGGTAGGGGAATAGGACAAATAAGGGCAGGACTGTTTCAATTCAATGTCGTTTCATTCAAACCTGTTCCATTTAAAAAGGGACACTGGTCACACAACAGGGAGTCACCCCTCAGTATATGATGTTGTCATATTGCTGAGTATACCTTTAACCCCGTTTCATTTTAACCTATGCTAACCCTGCTGGAAGGCCAAGAGTTAGGAGTCAATATGGGGTATTACCAGGTGCAGGATAGTGGCCAGGACCTTGTAAACAGTCTGGATTTCATCTGGTGTGAAGCCGATCACCTTCATGGCGTCCGCCACTGCTTTGAAATCAGCACCATCGTTAATGGACGACTGTGATGGGGAGAAAGAAGGGACGGAATGGATGAGTAGGACAATCAAACTGGAAACAAAAGGAAAGTTTCTGTTCCCTTCACACAAAACACGTTCAACATTTTGTCAATTTTGAAGTAAAACTTAGTCCAAAAATGATTTACTTGACACGTACTTTTCACTAGTCTGTAACACCGGCCAAATACTGTACACCACTTCCTCACTTTGGCAAGTATGAGTTCATTTTTGACATGTTCCTCCTCCCAGCAGCCAAAGTCATAAAGTAGGAATGACAAGATGACCACAAATGTCTTTAAGACAGGATGGTGTGAGCATTAGCCGAGGACTGTTTCTATAAAAATGGGAGCATTGCACACCATGTACAAACCACTTCAGCTGTTTTGGCCTTGCTCCGTTCCATGACGTCACGCTGTTTGTTGTTATACAACTTTGTTTTGCTCCTACTTATTAAACTTCAAGTGCAGAGACGACAGAACGGAGATGCTTGCTGGCGTGTGTTAACAGCTGGAATTATACAGCTCCCAAAAATTTCACAAAGGCTTCTTTTAGAGGGACGGACACTCAAAAGCATGACATCATTGGCACCCTTTGGATATTCCTACAGAATATATGACTTTGAATTCATGCAATAGCTGCACATTTTCTTATGCAACACAAAAGCATCAGTTGTAAACACAGCTGCTCACGGGATCAGAAATTCAAACAACCGTGCACATCTGCTGAGCATGGGGGCTTGCGTTTGATTTATTCCTGTAAAAATAAACAGCTTCACCAAATAAACTCAGCATTAGAGACATTCACGGTCTAGAACTTGAGAAATAAAAGTGACATTTTGTGGCTGTTTACACAAAGGGTCAAAGCGGATATACTTCTGTGGTAACCTACCTTGACCTGGCCTCCTACTTTGATGTAGCTGTAGGCTGTGGGGTCCTTCGAGACGTGGAGGGAACGCAAGAGGGACTCAGAACCCCCTTTAACCATCTGAGGAGAACAAAGAAAGAGTGTGAGAGAGCGAGAGAGCGAGAGAGAGAAAGAGAGAGCACGCGAGAGAGAGAGCGCGAGAGAGAGAGAAAGAGAAGGAAGACACAGTCAGTAGTGACACATGTCCAAGACTGTTCAGTATTGTTCAGTATTTACATTCTAAACCATTTAATTTCAAATGGTGCGGTGAGTCATACATTATGTAACTTCATAGTAATATGGATCAGAGGTTAAGAAACCCTACATTGTGTCCTGACCAATGTAGGGTGAAGTACTTTGAGAATGGGGGAGTTTATGGAGTGAGAAAGATGAATGTGTATTTGAGGAGTTAAATCAGGTGAAAGGATGGGTATTTCTAAATGGCAGCGTAGAGTTGTATCACCAAGCCTGTATGATCAACACAGTCACAGACCCACCTGGTCTGTATACCAGCTTATGGTGGCATCAGTCTGACATGTAACACACACGCGCATCTATACACACACACACACACACACACACACACACACACACACACACACACACCTGGTAGAATGAGTGGAAGCTTCTCTCCCCCTCCTGCTGGAAGATGACTCTGGACTGTAAGAGAAACAGATGGTTTGAGTCAGACAGAGTGAAACATAATTGGATCATTTATTTATAACAGGTGATCTCACTGCTCCCCAGTGCCCCCACCCCCCCCTACCTTCTCCAGCAGGTAGTTGTTGATGTGGCCCCCGATGGGATCTCCCTTGAAGTCGAAGTTGATGTCCATGTACTTGCCGAAGCGACTGGAGTTGTCGTTGCGGTTGGTCTTGGCGTTGCCAAAGGCCTCCAGGACGCAGTTGGATTTCAGCAGCATGTTTTTCACCCTGGAGAGAGAGAGGCGACACATCTTTTAAAAAGTACTCCGAACAGCTCCCCTGGCTCCTATTACCTGATACTAGGCCTAGCTCGGCTGATCCTTAGCCCATAGAGATAAACAAACAACAACGAACACTGTTTTTTCCCCACCCTCTGACAACCTTGCACATGCAATAGAAAAGCAGAGTAGGTACTATGATTCTTTTACCACAATGCTGGGTGCTCCTCTGCTCCATTTCATGAACAAAACAAAAAACAATAACAAATGCACCTGGGGTGACCAGTGGCGCTGTTTCACCTTATGTGGCTCTCAGCTTTAACACTGAAGTTATTCACATTGATTTCAGTAGTACAGTCATTACTCACTCAAATCCTAGAGTCGCCTGTCATTTATGGGGCCCATCTGGTTCTGGACATGTTTATAGGTGTTTGAAATGTCTTTTATCGGCAAGTTCTTTTCGCAGAAGTACACCACAACTCTACTTAACACACAGACTGCTTTGGCACTGATGATTGATGCTGTGTAGCGCTAGGTCAGAATGCAGGCTCCTCACCCATACACTGTGCTGCATGCCTGCCATGCCCCCCCCCCCCACACACACACACACACACACACACACACACACACACACACACACGAGACACAGCCTGCTGTGGCTCTCGCATAAATCTGAGCTCCATACAGACTGTAGTGTTTCCTGACTGATAGGGCAGACCTTAGAGGGCAGGACTGTGAGAGTTGGGGGTTAGTATTGACTAAAAAAAATAAAAAAAATACAGGTTCTCAGTTAAATGGCTACAGGGAATATGTAGTGGGTCAGGCGCAATATATTCAGCACCAAAATGCAATAAACAGGGGCGACAGGTACGCTAGTGGTTAGAGCATTGGGCCAGTAACCAAAAGGTTGCTAGATCGAATCCCTGAGCTGACAAGGTCAAAATATGTTGTTCTGCCCCTGAACAAGGCAGTTAACCCACTGTTCCTAGGCCGTCATTGTAAATAAGAATGTGTTCTTAACTGACTTGCCTGGTAAAAAAAAAAAAAAAAGCCCTATTCGTGGGACTTTCTCACGAGTGTTGCGTGCCAGCCACATGTGTGTTAAAAACAACGAAGTACATTTTAAATGACACGTAGGCAATGGTCTGAAGCTGGAAAAGAAAGTAAATTCACGAGCACCACAATGCCTACTCCACCCATGCTCTACCAAGGTTTTCCAGCAGACATCTTTGACCGACTATGGAAGCTATGATTGATTTGCTTGATTTCCTTATTATAGTGTCGTGCATCTTCAGGATTCCCAGCCCACATGGCCTTTTAAGACACTGTATTTGCTGTAGCAAAATAAAATAAGTGAGTTAAAATAAACATACATTCATACGGCAGGGAAAAACTATTGAGAAATATAAATAAAACCATTTGTAGTATACAACTTATCTTGTCGCATCTTCCAAGCTTTGGAGATCACATTTGCAACCAGGGATACATCTTTCCTAAATAGCCATTCACGTTTTTATTCATCTCTAATCCAGAATGGTTCCTGTTTTCTTTGCAAAATTGTATCAAACAGTTATAGCTCTCAAATCATCGTAATAAAGTACAATAAAATAAAAAGGTAATAATGGTCCACTGTCTATTGTACTTCGAATAATGTGTGTGCAGGTTGCTTAGGATTCAAACATTCTCAAACAGCCTAATTCATACTCTTAGAGGAGGTGATCTAACTATAATGTGATTTGTACCGCATACAAGTTAAAGTATTGGATTCTTCATACACCACATTAATCCCATTGCACTTCGTTTTCAAGGTTTGTTGTTATTATAGGAAAGCAAGCTTTGCTTTTATACTTACAAGACCATCGTGCTTGAGCGAGCGAGCTAGTTTGTCTTGTAGTAATGTGTCGCCTGCCTGTTATTCCTTAAACCTTCATTTTAGCAATACATGTCATTGAGAAAAAAATATAGTTCATAACATAACATGAGCAATCGGAGGAGAAAAGCCTTGGTCAGGGAGGTGACCAAGAACCCGATGGTCACTCTGACAGAGCTCCAGAGTTCCTCTGTGGACATGGAGAACCTTAAAAAAGGACAACCATCTCTGCAGCACGCCACCAATCAGGCCTTTATGGTAGAGTGGCCAGATGGAAGCCACTCCTCAGTAAAATGCACATGCAGCCCGCTTGGAATTTGCCAAAAGGTCAGACCATGAGAAACAATATTCTCTGGTCTGATGAAACCAAGATTGAACTCTTTGGCCTGAATGCCAAGCGTCACGTCTGGAGGAAACCTGGCATCATGCCTACGGGCAAGCAAGGTGGTGTCAGCATCATGCTCTGGGGATGTCTTTCAGCGGCAGGGACTGGGAGACTAGTCTGGATCGAGGGAAAGATGAACGAAGCAAAGTACAGAGAGATCCTTGATGAAAACCTGATCCAGAGCACTCAGGACCTGACAGGGATGAAGCTTCGCCTTCCAACAGGACAACGACCCTAAGCACACAGCCAAGACAACGCAGGAGTGGCTTCGGGACAAGTGTCTGAATGTCCTTGAGTGGCCCAGCCAGAGCCCGGACTTGAACATCTCTGGAGAGATGCAACACTCCCCATCCAACCTGACAGAGCTTGAGAGGATCTCCAGAGAAGAATGGGAGAAACGCCCCAAATACAGGTGTGCCAGGCTTGTAGTGTCATACCCAAGAAGACTTGAGGCTGTAATCGCGGCCAAAGGTGATTCAACAAAGTACTGAGTAAAGGGTCCGAATACTTATGTAAATGTGATATTTAATTTTTTTATTTTCAAGATATTTGCAAAAAAATAATGTTTTTGCTTTGTCATTATGGGGTAGTGTGTAGATTGAGGATTAAACGAGTAACGTAACAAAATGTGGAAAAAGTTGAGGGGTCTGAATACTTTCCGAATGCACTGTACAGTATATACATGCAGGGTAGTAATGTTATTAGTTGGAATTATGGTTCATTGTTTAGCAAACAAAAGACTCCACTATACAAGTAAACATTTTACTGTACCGTTTACACCTTCTGTATCCTGTGCATGTTACACATTTTGACTGGCTGCATCACTGCTTGGTATGGCAATAGTACCGCCCTCGATCGCATGGCGCTACAGAGGGTTGCGCGGACAGCCCAGTACATCACTGCTGCTGAGCTCCCTGCCATCCAGGACCTCTATATCAGGCGGTATGAAAAGAAAGTCCGGAAAATCATTAAAGACTCCAACCACCCAAGCAATAGACTATTTTCTCTGCTGGCGCATAGCAAGTGTTACCGGTGCATCAAGTCTGACACCAACAGGCTCTTGAACAGCTTCTATCCCCAAGTAATACAACTGATAAATAGCTAACAAAATAGCTACACGGTCTATCTGACTTAATATTGTATCTTTATTGATCTTTTATTTCAATTTTTGCTCTGTCTCTATGGACACTCACAGGGCCCTACACACTCACACATTCTGTCACTTCAACACACACACAAACGCTCATTCCATTTTCTCACTGACTCTACACACCCAAGCTCACATACAAGCTGCTGCTACTCTGTGTATCTTAGATCCTATTGCCTTGTCCCCTTACCCATACACAACTTTAGTCGGAAGTTTACATACACCTTAGACAAATACATTTAAACTCAGTTTCACAATTCCTGACATTTAATCCTAGTAAAAAGTCCCTGTCTTAGGTCAGTTAGGACCACCACTTTATTTTAGGAATGTGAAATGTCAGAATAATAGTAGAGAGAATTATTTATTTCAGCTTTTATTTCTTTCATCACTTTCCCAGCGGGTCAGAAGTTTACATACACTAAATTAGTATTTGGAAGCATTGCCTTTAAATTGTTTAACTTGCGTCAAATGTTTTGGGTAGCCTTCCACAAGCTTCCCACAATAAGTTGGGTGAATTTTGGCCCATTCCTCCTGACAGAGCTGGTGTAACTGAGTCAGGTTTGTAGGCCTCCTTGCTCGCACAAGCTTTTTCAGTTCTGCCCACACATTTTCTATAGGATTGAGGTCAGGGCTTTGTGATGGCCACTCCAATACCTTGACTTTGTTGTCCTTAAGCCATTTTGCCACAGCTTTGGAAGTATGCTTGGGGTCATTGTCCATTTGGAAGACCCATTTGCGACCAAGCTTTAACTTCCTGACTGATGTCTTGAGATGTTGCTTCAATATATCCACATAATTTCCCTCCCTCATGATGCCATCTATTTTGTGAAGTGCACCAGTCCCCCCTGCAGAAAAGCACCCCAGCAACATGATGCTGCCACCCCCGTGCTTCAATGTTGGGATGGTGTTCTTCGGCTTGCAAGCCTCCCCCTTTTTCCTCCAAACACAACGATGGTCATTATGGCCAAACAGTTAAATTTTTGTTTCATCAGACCAGAGGATATTTCTCCAAAAAGTACGATCTTTGTCCCCATGTGCAGTTGCAAACCGTAGTCCGGCTTTTTTATGGCGGTTTTGGAGCAATAGCTTCTTCCTTGCTGAGCGGCCTTTCAGGTTATGTCGATATAGGACTCGTTTTACTGTAGATATAGATACTTTTGTACCTGTTTCCTCCAGCATCTCCACAAGGTCCTTTGCTGTTGTTCTGGGATTGATTTTCACTTTTCGCAGCAAAGTACGTTCATCTCTAGGAGACAGAACACGTCTCCTTCCTGAGCGGTATGACAGCTGCGTGGTTCCATGGTGTTTATACTTGCGTACTGTTGTTTGTACAGATGAACGCAGTACCTTCAGGCGTTTTGAAATAGCTCCTAAGGATGAACCAGACTTGTGGAGGTCTACAATTTATTTTTCTGAGGTCTTGGTTGATTTCTTTTGATTTTCCCATGATGTCAAGCAAAGAGGCACTGAGTTTGACGGTAGGCCTTGAAATACATCCACAGGTACACCTCCAATTGACTCAAATGCTATCAATTAGCCTATCAGAAGCTTCTAAAGCCATGACATCAGTTTCTGGAATTTTCCAAGCTGTTTAAAGGCACAGTCAACTTAGTGTATGTAAACTTCTGACCCACTGGAATTGTGATACAGTGAATTATAAGTGAAATAATCTGTCTGTAAACAATTGTTGGAAAAATTACTTGTGTCATGCACAAAGTAGATGTCCTAACCGACTTGCCAAAACTATAGTTTGTTGACAAGAAATTTGTGGAGTGGTTGAAAAACGAGTTTTAATGACTCCAACCTAAGTGTTTGTAAACTTCCGACTTCAACTGTACATATCTACCTCAATCACTCTAGTATCCCTGCACATTTTAAATATATTATTGGAACTGACTTAAAAAAAATATTTATTGTATATAGTATGCTTACTTACTTAATTGTGTATTTAATACAGTATTTCTTGTGTTTTTTTTCTAGTAATCCATTGTTATTGATTATTTCATTGTTGGGTTTTGAGTTTGCAAGAAAGGCATTTTACTGTACTTGTGCATATGACATTAACACTTGAAACATCTGGGCGTCCCGAAGGAGAGGTTTCAGAACCACTGCAGTAAAAAGAGTAAAGCATAGCAGAGTGCAGTACATTACAGTACAATAAAAAAAAGTTGAGAAAGTATTTTCAACATTCATTCAGAACCGAAAACAAAAAAATATTTTTTTAAACGTCCAGAATTGGCTTAGATATGATGGTAAGGAGATTTGAATTTAACATTGAGCTTCAACCAATGCCTACAAGAGATTTGCTCTTCGGGTCACTGTAGTTATAAATTATAACTAGTCAAGACCTGATATGAGATACTGTACATACGCAAGACATGCGGTGACATTGCTTGCTGTTTACATTGAAACTGCACGTGTACCTTAGCAAATAAGGCCTATAAGGATATGCCACTAAATTCCTGTGGCAAAGCTATTTCTCACACTCCTACACTCCCAGTACATTCCACTGTTGATATGGTGGTCAATACTTTTACCTACAGTTTCATCACACTCACAGGCCATAATTTCTGGTTACTTCTGCATTCCCAGATTGTTAAAGATGCACTATACAGAAATCACTTCGCCATTTCCTGGTTGCTAAAATTCAAATAGTTCGCCTAATTTCTGTTTTTGTGGCAAAACAAGAAAGTATAGTGTAGAGAATCATTGTACCATCTAAACCACTGTGAAATATATAGTCAACAACCAAAAATGTTGTATTTTCAGCTGTTTAAAGCTGGTGTACAAAACCTAAAGTTAAAGACCCAAAAACAAAACTTGAGAACGGGAAGCATAGAAATAGGGACTGGCCTCAAGTTGGTCCAGACATAGATCGTAGACATCTATGTTTCCCAAGTTTAGACAGCACAGTACTGTATAGTGAAGTAGAGGTTCTCAAATCTCTCCAAGGGGATCCCAGGCCGTTCAATGTCATTGATCTATTCCAGAGCTTAGCACGCCAGACTCTTTCAGAACCGAAAATGAACCTGATTTCAACATCCGGAAGAGGCATTTTAAGATTCTAATAATTCGCCTAATTTCAGTTTATGTGGCAAAACAAGTATAGTGTAGAGCAGGGGATCGGCAACCTTTTCGGTGCGGTGTGCCAATTTACAATTTACCCTACCATTTCTAAAGATCTGCGTGCCACTAATGATTTCCATATGTGCATTACAACTAATTGTGTCTGTTGAATATCTAATTGCCCACAAACGGAAGAATTCCATAGCTCGCTAAACAGTGGCGCTGTCCCTTAGCACCACGGGCTTGATCTTGGAACACAGATTAACTTGGTGAATGATACAGTGACATTTAACCACGGGGTGGCCAATCTTATCTTCAGTGAGCTTTGCGAATCCTTTATGTTTCCCCACCATAGCGGGGATATAGTCAGTTGTAATAGCGAATATGTTTTTAATAAATCGACAAATTCTCAAAATGATCTGTGAAGGCTTTTGCTACATCTTCCCCTTTAGTCGTACCATGCATGGGTTTTAGACAAAGCATCTCCTCACGTACCTGCTCTGAGCCACAGTATCTTGCAACAACTGCCAGACGTGGAATGTCATTCACATCCACACTCTCATCAAGAGCCACACTAAACACAGGTGCATCTTTTAACTCTACAGTTTGCCGCTCCATTACATTTTCAACCATCTCGGTAACGAGCCTTTCGACATT
Organism: Salvelinus namaycush; assembly: GCF_016432855.1. Classification (NCBI taxonomy): domain Eukaryota; kingdom Metazoa; phylum Chordata; class Actinopteri; order Salmoniformes; family Salmonidae; genus Salvelinus; species Salvelinus namaycush. The sequence continues at coordinate 32,978,798 of NC_052341.1, forward strand.
TCTGGCAGACACAGGCATGTCTTCTTTCTTTGAGATGATTGTGTCTGTCACGCCCTGACCTTAGATATCTCTGTTTTTCTATATATTTTGGTTAGGTCAGGGTGTGACTAGTGTGGGTACTCTAGTTTTTGTATGTCTAGGGTTTTTGTATGTCTATGTTGGCCTGATATGGTTCCCAATCAGAGACAGCTGTTTATCGTTGTCTCTGATTGGGGATCATATTTAGGTAGCCATTTTCCTCATTTGTGTTGTGGGATCTTGTCTATGTCTAGTTGCCTTAGTGCACATCAGTAGCTTCACGTTTCCGTTTGGTTGTTTGTTTGTTGTTTTGTTCAGTGAGTTTCGATTTATTAAAATGATGTGGAACTCTACTCACGCTGCCCCTTGGTCTAATCATTATGATGAACGTGACAGTCTTTGTTAGGCAATCCATCAAATAAAACCTGCAAACTACTGAGGAAAGCCTCCTTGATATATTCCCCATTTAGTAAATGGCTTTCCACGTTTAGCGATGCACTGCTCAACTTTATAGCTCCCATTTGTAGCTTGATTTTTGACTGCACGTAGATTTGTAAACCCACTGGTTTGCTTTTCAATCCTGGACACGGCCCTCTTGATTCCTTCAGTCTTGTCCGCCTCGTCCTTGAAGTTTTTCTCATGTCTCTGTTTCAAAATGACGCCATGCACTTGATGTCCGACAAACGACAGTTTTACAACAGGGAGCGCAAACAGACCAGTTCTTCAGTAAAACAAATCCATATTCCCTTGTCCAAGACGCAATAAACAAGCACACAATTACCTTATTTATCTTAGCTGATGACATTTTAGCACCCTTTTAAATAACGAAAGAAGGCTTGCTAGCCGCTAGCCATGTGAAAACAAATCGCTCATCTTCAGCGCTGCCTTGGTTTTGAATTTGGCAGGAGAGGCGGGTAGTCTTGCGCTGAACTAATCATATGAAACGCCTGCACAATCATGAAAGCCTATTGGCTAATCAGAATTGACATACCTTGGGAACTACAACATTGCAGTGAATACCAATGCAACTTCAAAACTAATTTTAATTATTTTCAGATCTACCGCTTCTCAGACTTGCTTTCAGTGAGAATGACAGATCTATAACACATTTGTGACCTGTTTCAAGAAGCTAGGTGTACGTCACACGTCACTACTTCACAGGAGATGCATTTGAACGTAAACATGTGAACTTTCATGTGCCTTAATAACAAACTTGTATGCCATCTGTAAATACATTTTTTTTTATTATGAGCCTAGTTGGTTTAGCGATGGAAAAAAGCAGGAACCTTCCCGCTAGCCATGATTGGCGGAGATAATGGGTGGGCTGGACATGCCGAGAGAGGAGTTCGGATTGGTCTGACATGTAGCATGCTTCTGTCTATAACATGAGCTGCTAAGTACGTGTGGATAATCCTTGCTGTCATCAAGGCAAAGGGTGGCTTTTTGAAGAACCTCAAATATAAAATATATTTAGATTTGTTTAACACTTTGTTGGTGACTACATGATTCCATATGTGTTATTTCATAGTTTTGATGTCTTCACTATTATTCTACAATGTAGAAAATAGTAAAAATAAAGAAAAACCCTTGAATGAGTAGGTGTTCTAAAACGTTTGACTGGTAGTGTAGTTGGTTAGCTTTAACTACATGCAGATTCATGCATGGTGGCTAGCTATGACAATCAGTTTGTATTGCTTGTAGTATGGGTTAGGATTATGGTTAATTGTTTTGCTCACTCTGTTTAGCACATGGCCTCACATGTGAATCCTTAAAGAGATGGGTGGAGCTAAGGCTTAAGAGGGTGTGAACGATGCTGAATGGGTGTAGACAAAGAAGAGCTCTCCAGTTGGTGTACCGAAACAGTGAAGGGCCATTTTCTCAAAAGTGGGATTACAAATTTAGCAACATCCAAAGCATAATTGCTTTTCCATTATTCCTCAGCTACAGTGTATGATATATCACTTTCTAGCTCTACTTTTATCCAATGTAAAAAACACAATTTCAAATTTTGCTACATAAGACCGAATTGAGGCGGTGGGTCACATTCCTATGCGAATTTGGTCAGGTCACCCAAAAAGTTACATAATCCAGATTTTAAAAAGGGACATTCTGAGAAGGTTAAAATGGCAACTTAATGGCAATAATTTCTCACCTTTCGACCTCAGCTCTTTGGCCGGGGTTTGTTATAGCAGCGATGTATTGCATGATGTATTTGCTGGCTTCCGTCTTTCCGGCTCCACTCTCCCCTGCAATGGAAAAACATAATTACTTGTGTTATATAGTGCCATCATTTGCTATAGCTTTGTACTGCAGTGTACGTGACATTTCAGATTTGAATCCAATTGGAAGCTCTAAAATGTGATCTCCATTATCATGGGCTTTTTTGAGGTGAGTTTTGGGTTTTGAGCCATTCGAGACAGAATATTCCTCTCTTCACCACTAAGTGGCGCTTTATCAACCAAATACTTTCACCATGCCGTCACAGCTTGTGGTTACTTGGCTTGTTTTCTTAGAAAGAAGGCCACGTTGACCCTGCTATTTTCAACTAAACAGGGTCATATCGATTTCCCCCAAAATACTCTCCACCTAAATTACAAATCTCACATTACTCCAGCCAGAAAACATTAGAGCAAAAGTTAGACATTACAAAAATATTTTGAGAGAACATTAAGTTTGAACTTTAAAGCTACATTTTCAAACAAAATCTAAGTTGGCATCCAGGAAGACGTGACTTGACCTGAACCAGTGTTATATGCACATGTATTACTTCTTATAAGCATGTATGAGGCCTTATGAATGTCCTATTATAAGCTTATAATATGTTAGCGATGTATTTATATGCTGGAATTAGTTCACTAGACAGATAACTTTGTGATTTGGTTGGCCGTTTAGAGGGCTCCCCCCGTTACCTGAGATGACAATACAGGTGTCCTTGTTCCTCCTCTTCATGGCTTTGTAGGCTGCGTCTGCGATGGCGAACAGATGTGGTGGTCGCTCGTACAGCTCCCGGCCCTTGTACTGCTCGATGGTGTCTCGGCCGTAGATGTTCATGGCGCGGTAAGGGTTAACCGACACCACCACCTCGCCGATGTAGGTGTAGATACGGCCCTTCTCAAACCTGCAGCCACACGAGAGAAGGGAACTCACCGTCACCTGACAACATGATGCCATACCGCTGAGTCATACGACTGTTACAGGACAGGGACAGGTATACTATTTAGAAAAAGGCCACTTATTTAAAAACATACCGTAATAAACAGCACCACAAATGCAGTTCAGTAGCACAGTCCAAAGTAACATTATAGCACCAAAAAGAGGCAGAGACTCAGGCTATACCAGGTCATGTTTGCATCCCTCTCTATATGTCAATCCCCCCCTTCAACACTACACCGCTTTACGTCAGACGACGATAGCTTTCTATGGTGGCCTGCAGCCTAGAGGGATGTGTGTGTGTGCGCATACTTGTGTGCGTGAGTGTGTGGGGTAAACATTTCGCCTATAAGTTACATACAGTGTACCAGACACATGGTCCTACTATGTACATTTCCACACAACCAGAATTTGCTTTAGAGTGAAGGTGCTGCCAGCAATAGACAATACAGAAACAGAATACATAGACAGGCATCTGTATTCCACATAGACATCATACAGAATATGCAATATCAGTACAGTAAACATAAAACTATGGAGTTTAGACTGATTGCAGTGGGAATATACCATTTAGAGAGGGGGATATACTGTATCTAAGCAGAGAGAGGGATGCTGTCAAGGTGAATGTATCCAGTGCATATACAGTGTTGTGCAGAGGTGTACATAGTGCAAACGCAGCATAGTGCGGTTGTTAGTATTAGAGGCCATTGATGGCAAGGTGCAGTGTTCGGCCCGATGCAAAGTCACTTCATCCCTATGAGCCCGATGGCCGGTTGATGAGGGCACAGCACGTGGGGAGGAAACTGTTCAGGTGGAGGGCGGCTTTTGGTCATGATTGACCTAAACCGTCTGCCAGAGCGGAGTCTTTGCAAAACGGGGTGTCCGGGGTGGGCGATGATCTGACCTGCACGCTCCTGGAGGCGTGCAGGTCCTTGACGGTGGGCAGGTGACAGCTGATGACCTTCTCCTCAGACTGGACGTTGCGCTGCAGCTTGCTCCTGCAGCGGTCGGACGCAGACCCAAAACGGTGATAGAAGAGGTGAGATGGACGTGTAGAACCGATACCAGATTTGTCACTTCCAGAAGTCAACCACCATCTCCACGGTTTTGACTGTGCTAAGTTCCAGGTTGTTGACTGCACCAGGCCACCACATTACTTGGACCTGTCGCCATTGGAGTAGTTTGACAGCTGTGTCATTGGAGGTGCAGTCATTGGCGTAGAGTGAGTAAAGGAGGGTGGAAAGCATGCAATGATGCGGTGCCCCCGTGCTGAAATACACGCCCCCCCCCCCCATCTTAATGCGCTGTATCCTGATGGAGTCAGATACGATCAGCTGGGTGAGTTTGTGCTGCAGCAGGTCCGGAATGATTGTGTTGAGCTAAAGTCCACAAACAATATCCTTATGCATGTCCTTGGGTTGTCGAGGTGTTGGAGGATGTAGCGAAGGCCCAAGAGGTCGTCCACAGACCTCTTGGCAAGGAAGGCTTCGGTGGTGGTTTTGAGATGGGACAGGACCCGGTGCTCAAAAGGTATGGTGGGGCCCCAACTCTAAAACCTACACCCAACGAGCCACACTGATCCTCGAGCAGTGAGCTGTGCAGACGAGAGAGAGAGAGAGAGAGAGCGAGAGACTTGACCTGGGCCTTCTCTCTCTACGCCCTCAGGCAGCCTGCCTCACTTCCTTCCTTCTCTGAGTGGACCAGGGTTTCTTCCCCCTCCTACACAGAAGAATAGGGCCTTTCTACTCAGCTACACCCCAATCAGGCCTACCTCTGCTCTGGCCCCAGGGTTCCACCTGGTGTCCCTGGGTTCCAGCGGCCTACACTAACAATATAATACAGCATATGTACTATACACCTTCAGAATCACTGCTTGTCCTGAGAGTGACGCTCTGCATTGATGCACATATTTGATTGAACCTGTTTTAGCCATGGTCAGCCATTGAGGACAGATCCTCTTTTACAGTGTTATAACGACCCGGTTAGTGGTTATAACGATCTTACAACAATAACAAACTTTACTACAGCCCTGGTTATCCATGTCCTTGAGTCCCTGGAAACCTTGGCATTCAATGAACGTGGAATTTTTTTGCCTGCTAATATTTGTCCACAATCTTTAACGTCGTTGAAACGATCACATAGTGGTTCAGCCTGAATAATGTTCTTGGATCCCGTTTGATTCGGACTCCGAAAAAGCAACTGCACTGGTGACGTTAGATACTGCCCATATCTGAAAGATAAACAGAGCAGAGCGATCTACAAAACATTGACAGAGCAGTTGAGAGCCACAACATATAAACACGGTGTCACGTTCACCGTCTTCAAACTCCCTGTCATAGAGGAGCCGAGGCACAGCTTGCAATTCCACATCTTTAATAAAGTCAAACCTTCACACAAAAAAACAAAAAACAGGTAAACAGAAACCGAACGTGACGCAACCGTGGCGCACGGAAAATAATAAATTACCCACAACATTAGGTGGGAAAAAAGGCTGCCTACGTATGATTCCCAATCAGAGACAACGATAGACAGCTGCCTCTGATTGGGAACCACACTCGGGCCAAAAACAAAGAAATAGAAAACATAGAATGCCCACCCAAATCACACCCTGACCTAACCAAATAGAGAAATAAAACGGCTCTCTAAGGTCAGGGCGTGACACGCGGGTTGCTGTAGAACTGTACAAACAGAAAGAGCAGAGAAGAATGGCTTTAGATATTAAATGAGAACAGAGAACAAACGAAGAGCTGAATTAAACTACACAGAAACTACAATTAGCCACTTCCACAAACAAGCGCGCCACCGCTAATTCTCTGACAGGTCAACAGGCGGCGATGAGCTCATTCTTCTGCACCCAGCCATGTGTGAGCCCTCATGTCATCAACCCCACGCACCACTGGGCATGGGTGACACCAAGACACTGTGCTCGTGTGCCCAGGGTGGCATTGTGTCCCCAGGCAGGGCCTGTTGAAGTGGTGGGCAGGCTGGCAGCCTGGCACCTCCCCTGGTGCGAGTCAGCCCTACGACTTGATGTGCCAGCACATTGTACTCTATAACTGTATGTGTCATTGTGATCCCATGTGGATTTGATATGTTCGATGTCGTTTCTTTTACGCTCCTTTGCCGCAAAATCCAATTGCCCTGGCTTTGAACTGGCACTGGAGAAAGAGCTATTGTGCCATCCTCCAGGGCGGAATGCTGCTGTGTGCACTGCCTGCTCCATTGTTCAGACGTCAATTGGGGGTCTTTGTCTAAGAAGCACAGATAGGCCTCCTTCTCCCTACATACCCTGTGCCAACAAAGAGAACTGCCCACTTAAAGTGCACGTGTCCAATGGCTTCTGGGGGAATGTATACAATCAACGACCAGTTGGGAGTGATCTATCTGTGATCTCAGTTGGAGGGAAATCAACTACTTGACAGCATAATAATTGAAGGTGAATCTACGTAATAGGTTACTGTAGGCCCAGCTTTCAGATGGGACGTGGGAAAATACTTAAGTCCGAATTTCAGTGTTATCGAGAACATCACTAGGGAGTGTTATTTTGTCATTGTGGTTTGGTTTCCATCCACACCCAATAACAACCTGTATGGAACAGGAAAAAAGCTAATGATAGGCAAAGAAATATCCTCATCTGTTTGCGGTACAACTAAACTGTATTCCCATGAATAATAATTTAATGTCCCACCCAGTTTCAACAATACAGACAGTGTCTGGTAAAATCCCAGCAGTGACCTAGTGTTTTCCCAATATCTGGCTTTTATAAATAGACATTATGATTAACGTCCCATTCCATCATAATCTATAGTTGGTATCAGAGGGCATCAGTCCAAAAACAGAATCAATTGTGTGTGTATTATGATGAGAGACATCTGTGGGAGAGTGTGTTCTCATTCTGGGGAATTTCAGTAACGGAGAGATGGCTAAAAAGATAAAACAGACTGGAGTGGGAGTGTAGGCTAAACATTGTGTGGATGTTTCTGGGAGGTTGGGAAACGTTGTGGGCCTTCGGGTCCCGGGCTATGTTCTTTAGAATAATTGGAGGTGGGTGGGAGGGTTCTATGGTAACCCCTCCCCTCCTTCTCCTCCCTTTCCTTCCGTTTCCCGGCAGCTCTAAGGAGGGGTCCTGCTGGAGAGAGATCAAGGCTGTGGGCCGTGCCAGTCAGATACACTTCCCCTCACAACTGGGCCCGGAGCAGAAGGAGAGAGGGAGAGGGGGGGAATGGGGCCGAGACCAGAGAGAGAGTGAGAGAGTAGAGAGCGAGAGAGACACACTGTGTATATAGACATAATATGACATTTGAAATGTCTTCATTATTTTGGACCTTCTGGGAGCTTAATGTTTACTGTACATTTGTATTGTTTATCATCTACTTCACTTGCTTTGGCAATGTTAACACACGTTTCCCATGCCAATAAAGCCCTTGAATTGAGACAGAGAGGTCGGAAAGGGAGAGGAAGAGAATTCAGGACTTGAGAGGAAAAAGGTGTGGCCAAAAGTTTGTGACTGTCGCTTTCACTTGACCTCTAATGCCCTCTTCTTTTTACACTGGTTTTCTCTATTTCAAGTGACTGACTGCGTGTCAGAGAGGTGATAGGGACTGGGCCTCCTTATACAGTACAGAGAAGGGCTACACCACAAGCTAGACCACAAACAATCAATCTCAAGACCTGCCCTGGGCTCTGAACTTGTTCGTTAATGTCTACTACACTGTGACTGTCAGTTCATCCTGTCCGTATAACCATCCCAAAGCCACACACACACTGATGGGGGTGGGGTCCACAAAAAAAAACGGAACTCATCATGAGGGGCCGCAGTGGCTCGCGGCTTTGCATAGCCACAGTCATACCCACATCCATACCAACACCCACAGTCAGAGTCGGCCCTAAGCAAAATTTTGTTGCGCTAATTTCCTGCAATTCTAGAGTGGAGAGAAATGTTAGAGTTTTTAATATGATATCGGAGTGAGAGTGACTAACAAAATCAATGGGGCCCCCCCGGTCAGTAATTCGACCATGATTACTACAAGTTTAGATAGCTGGCCGCTAGACTAACTTACCAATAGGGGTGTAACAGTTCAACATACCCACACCCAAGTCGTTCTGCCCCTGAACAATCAGTTAACCCACTGTTGCTAGGCCGTCATTGAAAATAAGAATTTGTTCTTAACTGACTTGCCTAGATAAATAAAAGGTTAAAAAAATTATAATAAATACATTTTAAAAAACACGGTTCAGTACGTATTGGGGTTTTGGGTTCATGGTTCGGTTACGGTACAGCGGGAAAATGAAATGCCAACAGTTACTCTAGTTAATTTTTGTTTATTTGGCTAAATAGAGGTAAAAAAATGAGGCCCTGTTCCGAAATGGACCTGGGGCTTTCCCAGCTGGACAAATATGCATAAATACATTTTTCAATATAGAGACCCGTTCCGAACGGACCCGAGGACGACCAGTTCCGTATTAGACGTGGTCGGATCTGAGTGAGGGAAGCAGCAGAAAAGTATTTATGTGTTCTCTGTCCCCATCCAACTTGACAGAGCTTGAAAAGATCTGCAGAGAATGGGAGAACCTCCCCAAATACACGTGTGCCACGCTTGTAGCGTCATACCCAAGAAGACTCAAGGCTGTAATCACTGCCAAAGGCGCTTCAACAAAGTACTGAGTAAAAGGTCTGAATACTTACGTAAATGTGATATTTCAGATTTTTTTTATTTATTTCTAAAAAAATATATTTTTGCTTTGTATCGTGTGTAGATTGATGAGGGAGAAAAAAAACAATTTAATACATTTTAGAATAAAATTTTCCACATAGGAAAATGTGGAAAAAGTGAAGGGGTCTGAATACTTTCTGAATGCACTGTACTTCCCATTTAACTTTTTATTACATCACTTTAATTCCATCTTCCATAGATTAGATCATCTCCTAACTTGCTTTGCCACACACAGAGGCTATCAGGTATGAAGGTAAGACCCAGATGCAGACCACGTCGTATAAACAATAGTTTAATATCCCAACAGGGGCAGGCAATAGACAGGTCAAAGCAGGCAGGCTCAGGGTAAGGTCAGGCAGAGGTCGGTAATCCAGAGGGGTGCAAAGGTACAGGTCGGCAGGCAGTCTCAGGGTCAGGCAGAGTGGTCAGGCAGGCGGACACGGAGTCAGGACAGGAAAGGGTCAAAACCAGGAGGGTGAGAAAAAAGAAAATGGAAAAAGCAGGAGCTGAGTAAAAACGCTGATTGGGTTGAACAAACAAGACGAACTGGCAACAGACAAACAGGGAACACAGGTCTAAATACAGAGGGGATAATGGGGAAGATGGGTAACACCTGGAGGGGGGTGGAGACAATCACAAAGACAGGTGAAACAGATCAGGGTGTGACAGAGGCTCTATGACCGTAGTGGCGCTGTGATGATTTGCGATTGGCCGACAACAACAACATGCTACACGCGCCACTCTGGGCTATTCTCATTGAGCAGTGGAGAACATACTATTAATGTTTTATCCACAAATCTCTGTCAAATCGCCAATGCAATCCACTGTGAAGCTAAAATGTTCCCAAACTGGAGATTTAAACGATAATGGAAGATCCTCCAATTGTGGTTTATCGATCCGACCACTCGCCATCTACAAATCAAATCAGATTTTATTGGCCACATACACATGGTTAGCAGACTTTAATGCGAGTGTAGCGAAATGCTTGTGCTTCTAGTTCCGACAGTGCAGTATATCTAACAAGTAATCTAACAAATTCACAACGACTAGTGATACCTTTATTAAATCCATGTCGAAGCTGATAGAAGCTGTTTTTTAGTCTCTCGGTCCCAGCTTTGATGCACTTATACTGACCTCGCCTTCTGGATGATAACGGGATGAACCGGCATTGACTCGGGTGGTTGTTGTACTTGACCTTTTTGGCCTTCCTGTGACATTGGGTGCTGTAGGTGTCATGGAGGGCAGGTAGTTTTCCCTTGGTGATGCGTTGGGCAGACCGCACTACCCTCTGGAGAGCCTTGCGGTTGTGAGCAGCCCGACAGGATGCTCTCGATTGTGAATCTGTAAAAGTTTGTGAGTGTTTTAGGTGACAAGACAAATTTCTTCAGCCTCCTGAGGTTGAAGAGGCGCTGAGGTGCCTTCTTCACCACGCTGCCTGTGTAGGTGGACCATTTCAGTTTGTCCGTGATGTGTACGCTGAGGGACTTAAAACTTTCTACCTTCTCCACTACTGTCCCATCGATGTGGATGGGGGGATGCTCCCTCTGCTGTTTCCTAAAGTCCACGATCATCTCCTTTGTTTTGTTGACATTGAGTGAGAGTTTATTTTCCTGACACCACACTCCGAGGGCCCTCACCTCCCCCTGTAGGCCGTCTCGTCGTTGTTGGTAATCAAGCCGACCACTGTAGTGTCGTCTGCAAACTTGATGATTGAGTTGGAGGCGTGCATGGCCACGCAGTTATGGGTGAGCAGGGAGTACAGGAGAGGGCTGAGAATGCACCCTTGTGGGGAATATACACGGCCGTGACTATAAATCGGAGAGAATTCTCTTGGTGGATAATGCAGTCGGCATTTGATGTAAGGAATTCTAGGTCAGGTGAACAAAAGGACTTGAGTTCGCCTCACAAAATAATAATTTGAAATTCGCCAGTTAAGATTAGAATTTTGATTACAACGCTCACATAGGCTGTGGTTGTTTCAACAGAATAGCCTAGAATGTTTTTTCAGCTCAGATTTACTCATGAGGCAATGGCATACAATGCAGCGTAGGCAGTGTTTTTTTATGATCGTTTTATTTTTTTTTAAATATTCATTCGGGTTCACAGTGCAGACTGAACCGATTTCCACGTACCGAACGGTTCAGTAGGAATAAGTCTACCGTTACAGCCATACTTACCCATCGAAAATGTTTTTGCTGACATGGGGCTAAATTTAGTGACTGACATAACAAGAGAAGAACCTCTGATGCACAACCCCCCTCCCAAAGAAAACAAGTGGGGGAGGGGGAATTGATGCACAGGCCTACAAAAAGGGAGGCTGCAAGTTGCCCATCCCTGATCTATTCAATAATTTGTTTATCTACAGACGATGCCTAGGGGTAAAAGGGATAGGGGTTGTTTCTGGACACAGCCAGACACTGTGTTAGCCAAAAACAGTATCTAGAGATCCAACAACACGTGTTGGCTGGCTGTTATCAATGCTTAAAATTGTTGGGGACTTCCAGTAATTAAGACTTGGATAATATCCGGCTGTTTCACTTTTCTCTCTCTCTGTGACTATACCATCAAGCAGCATTCTGCTGTCTCTGTTTAGACTGATAGCATGATTTACAGCTTATCTGGCCCAGTGCATGCTGGGTACGACCTTTCAGGGATTATGGTTCTCTCACACTTTTATGGGGCAGTTCATGAGAGAAATAGAAACTGGTGATTCAGGGATAAGTAAAGTTTTTCTACTGGTAGTTAAGGGTTATTTGAGGCCATTTTGGGTGATTTCAGCCAATGCAATTGTATAAGAAGTCCTAGTTCTGGAAGTGTTTGATTAAATTGAAGAGATATTAACTTCAAAACACCCATTACTGGCCAAGTCATAAATATAAAACAAATATTTAGTCACGGGCATCAATTGACAAATCCAAGATCTAGATGTCGCCAAAGACTTTGATAATCTGAACGACAATTTCAAGTCAAAGTACATACTACTGTATATCTGATACAAAATGTTACTCGATGGCCTTATGGCCATTACACCTGAATGAAGCAATCCTAGCATCAATCCCTCCCACTCTTTCTACGTGCATCTATGGGCCGCCTCCTCCTTCAGCTCGTCAAACATCTGGGGACTGCATTAGTACTAAACAGCAGCTCCTAGCTCCCACTCCAGCCTGTCTGCCTGGCTGTGGAAGACCAGGGGCCTTCAACACTTAACACGCCCAGCCCTTGGCCCACAGACAAATCAATCTTTATAAGCATATACTGTAGGAGTGGATCTGGATTCCTCCTCTGTACTGTGGCGTAGCTACTGGAGCACAGCTGGAGCAGGGCTGACTGGGTAAATTCACTACCTCCCTCCCCTCTAATGACAGCACATCTGCAGATTTATGTTTCATATTAGCGCATGAGTTTTCGCCGAGCATGACTAGCATGTGTTCCCATGCACTCCACTTTCATTGGCCCGCCTCTGAATACTTAGGCAATGGGAGCCAGGTGTAAACAGCTTGGCTGGAGATCGGGTGGCTGACAGTCGTGTTCCGTTGTGCCTCGGACCTTTATTGTCTATACCCTGACGGAGAAGATCACAGTTACTTCCTAGGCCAATCCTGAGCTAGGGGAGCTCGGCGAGAGAAGAAAAGATTCATTTTAGTCAGATTAAGTTTCAAGAATTCAATAAAAGAGACTTCAGAGTGGGGGGGGGAGTCTGGCTGGCTGTTGGGCCTGTCTGCCGGCCCAATGCGGAACCCGTTTGCACTTTAACACGTTGGCCAGTCCAGTCACTAATGTAAAGACAAGGCCATCCAAAATAGACTCAGACGTTACTCAGCTGGCTATTTCAGGAAAGCACTCTGATTTCTGTCACGGGTAAAAAGAGGGCAGGGAAAAGCACAAAAACAGACAGAAAAGGAGCGAGGGAGACAAAGAGAAAAGGGAGAAGTTACAGATACAGAATCTAAATTTGACCAGTTTCTCACAGCAAGAAAATAATCCTGCAGCAACAGGAAATTGGAATTATTGTGTGGATTATAATTATTGGACATTTTTATTGGGGTTGAAACAGAGAGAGAGAGAGCGAGAGAGAGAAGGGGAGCGAGAGAGATGATGATAAAGAGTGGCTAGGTGGCCAGTCAGAGGTGTGTGAAGTGAGTCATGTTAGTGCTGTGAACTGATCTCAGACCTGGCTGTGAAAGCCAGATCCCTCACAGTGCCTCAGGGAACAAAGCCAACAGGTGAACAAAGGGAACAAAAAGAACTGGAGAATGACATGACCTCAGTCCGCCCCGGCCGCTACAAACACACAGCAGAATTACAGTTTGACTCACACTTAAAGGATTCCTGGATGACATGACACACGGGATTCCTACCAACCACCTTAAATCATTCACTCAAAAGTGTCATTCTTATCACTATCCACATGTATGCAACATGTGTCATCGTGTCTGTAAGTAAATTAGTTTCCGGTATCTTTCAGCAGAAAGTTGATGTGACGGAGGATGTGGTTCACCTTGTTAAAGCATGAGCCACACAACCTTAGTTGGAAGCCTAATCTGATTGAATCTATCAAGATTGAATCAAGGTCCTCCCAGAGCTTGGACACATTGCCCTGGGCAGTAAGCATATGCCAGACAGACTGATCTACTGAATGACTAGTACACACTCTATACATAAGATGGGTTACATTATGATCCTACTGTACTATAGACTAATATCAAGAAGGGGACAACATAATGGGGGGCGGCCCGGGAGGAATTGCAAGGGAAAAAGAGAGAAAGATGGGAGAGAGAAAAGCAATAAACTGTATGAGGGATATGACGAGAGAAAAATTGAACGAAAGAGTGGGGAAGAGAGAGGAGGCATTAGAAGGACCACAAAATATGGCGCTGGACGGCCAGCGTCGGCCTGCCAACGCACACAGTCCACAAATGAGACGTCTGTGACTCTGTGAAGCCTGGCGGGACTTATTTTAGGAGGGGGAAAGGCTCCAAAAGCACAGCCCTGTTTATGTAAGGATGGTAATGTGTTTCAGATTACAGGGGGTTGTATGGAAATTCTTGTGGCAAGACTGGCCTTTTCGATGCTGGAGAGCGAGAGAGAAAAGGAAGGAGACATTTTTCAGAAAAGGCTATCCATGTGCTGGTCCTACCTCTTTCAGCTTTAGAAAATAATGCTGTAGGGAATACTGAGGTACTGAGGAAGCAAAAGTCAAGGAAATAGGGAGGGGGAGTACTGTATGCTAGGCTAGGGAGGGGTCTAAAATACTACCAAATTGTGCTGAAAAAGAGGAATGGAGTAGAGATGTCTGGCAGTGGTCTAGTTCAAAAACTCGGATGAACACAGTTTGCTGCTGAAATGTTGAGGATTGCATCGGACTCAGTGTAAGAGTATACAGCTACCATCCTACAGGTAACTGCCAAAATAATCGAAACACTTGGCAAATGAGGGATACAAAGTACATTGAAAGCAGGTGCTCCTACACAGGCGTCGATCCTGAGTTAATGAAGCAATTAACATCCCATCATGCTTAGGGTCATGTATAAAAATGCTGGGCAAGACATTATTTTGGCTCCCAATGGATATGCCCCCATAGAGAGACATTGCCCCCATCCACAGGGCACAAGTGGCCACTGAATGGTTTGATGAGCATGACAACTGTGTCAACCATATGCCATAGCCGTCTCAATATCCAGATCTCAACCCAATTGAACACTTAAGGAAGATTCTGGAGCATTGCCTGAGACTGTTTGTCACCACCATCGACAAAATGATGGAATTTCTCATTGAAGAATGGTGTCGCATCCCCCCCAAGAGTTCCAGACACTTGTAGAATCTATGCCAAGGCGCATTGAAGCTGTTCTGGCTCGTGGTGGGCCCAACACCCTATGAAAAACACTTTACGTTGGTGTTTCCTTTATTTTGGTAGTTGCCTGTACATTTGCAATGATCTTGTGGGGTGACATTGTCGAAGTCTCCTTCTAGTCACCTGCTTTCATCAACATCCATCCACCTTCTTCGCTGCTCTTGGCAAGAGGAACTTTCGGCTGGGCAAAGGCAAGTGAGAAGCAGAGAAACGGGACGAGTTCTGTGTCTTTAAATAGTGACTACCACTAAGGGGGGAAAAAAACTTTAATATGAGGGTTTAGGATCTAACATTCCTGGAGGCTATGTGGCGTGTTATCGGCAATTTTAGTTTTTTAGCTCCAGGGTTCAGCAATGTCTGTCAGGACAACGTGTTCTCCTGGAGTTTGTTTTTATCAGGGGAAGAACAAAGGCTGAGAAATATGCAAGATCTGGCACAAGAAAGACCCTTGGCCAAGTGCTCCCATACTGCATTAACTCAAATGGAACATGGTCTAACACCAAGCCATAAGACTCCTGAACATCGAATCAAATGGCTACCCAGACTATTTGCATTGCTCATCCCCCTCTTTTACACCACTGCTACTCTCTGTTGTTATCATCTATGCATAGTCACTTTAATAATTCTACCTACATGTAAATATTACCTCAACTAACCAGTGCACTCGCACATTTACTCTGCCCCAGTACCCCCCTCCTGTATATAGTCTCGCTATTGTTATTTTACTGCTGCTCTTTAATTACTTGTTACTTTTATTTCTTATTTGTATTTTTTTTAAACTGCATTGTTGGTTAGGGGCTAGTAAGTAAGCATTGCACTGTAAGGTCTACACCTGTTGTAAAATTTGGTTTGATTTGGTCGAAGGCAATGTATTCCACAATTGATAGCTTTTCTGACTCCTATAAACTCCACTCTATACTAGAAGAGACAGCGTGGTGTTGTATATTAGGCCGATCCTGTATCATGGAAAGAGGAAGTAGAACCTTTCACCTATCCCGTCTGCTTCTGCTCACTGCACCCAAACCGTGGAGACTTTGATCCCAGTGATTGCTCTGCAGGGAAGGAGTCACATGGAGGGAGTCGGGTTGCTATGTTTGGTGTCTCTCATCTCTTTCGACGATTCAATCTGCTGTTACGGCAGCAAATGAGCGTTTATACGCCTGAAAACGGGAGAAGCTGCCCGGCCCTATTTGTCCTGCACTTTAACAGTGACTAAATACTTAGGATACATAGCAGATACTGGGTTACAGTGGGGCTCAATGGTAGTTTGTGCCTGTCAAGCAGACACAGTGTTATTGAGACCTATAGGCCACCTACAGGGTGATTAAAAGCCAGTGGGAGCGGGAATTATTTTTGGTATCTCGGATTGTTTCGGCAATTCTCACATATAAACGTCATTTGGAGGAAGGATACATGACGTGTATTTTACATTTTTATCACAAACCATTTTTGAGAAGAATCATGAAAGTGGACAGTTTAGGCCCTTTTCAGATATACAGTCGTATGAAAAAGTTTGGGCACCCCTGACAATTTCCATGATTTCCATTTATAAATAATTCGGTGTTTGGATCAGCAATTTCATTTTGATCTATCAAATAACTGATGGACACAGTAATATTTCAGTAGTGAAATGAGGTTTATTGGATTAACAGAAAATATGCAATATGCATCAAAACAAAATTAGACAGGTGCATACATTTGGGCACCCCAATAGAAAAATCACATCAATATTTAGTAGAGCCTCCTTTTGCTAAAATAACAGCCTCTAGACGCTTCCCATAGCCTCTAATGAGTGTCTGGATTATGGATGAAGGTATTTTGGACCATTCCTCCTTACAAAACATCTCCAGTTCAGTTAGGTTTGATGGTTGCCGAACATGGACAGCCCGCTTCAAATCATCCCACAGATTCTCATAGATATTCAGGTCTGGGGACTGGGATGGCCATTCCAGAACATTGTACTTGTTCCTCTGCATAAATGCCCGGGTAGATTTTGAGCAGTGTTTTGGGTTGTTGTCTTGTTGAAATATCCAGCGCCGGCGTAACTTCAACTTTGTGACTGATTCTTCAACATTATTCCCAAGAATCTGCTGATATTGAGTGAAATCCATGCGACCCTCAACTTTAACAAGATTCCCAGTACCGACACTGGCCACAAAGCCCCACAGCATGATGGAACCCCCACCAAATTTTACTGTGGGTAGCAAGTGTTTTTCTTGGAACGCTGTGTTCTTTTGCCGCCATGCATAACGTCCCTTGTTATGACCAAATAACTCAATCTTTGTTTCATCAGTCCACAGCACCTTTTTCCAAAATGAAGCTGGCTTGTCCAAATGTGCGTCTGCATACTTCAAGCGACTCTGTTTGTGGCGTGTGTGCAGAAAAGGCTTCTTCCGCATCACTCTCCCATACAGCTTCTCCTTGTGCAAAGTCCGCTGAATTGTTGAACGATGCACAGTGACACCATCTGCAGCAAGATGATGTTGTAGGTCTTTGGAGGTGGTCTGTGGGCTGTTTTTGACCGTTCTCACCATCCTTCGCCTTTGCCTCTCCGATATTTTACTTGGCCTGCCACTTCTGGCCTTAACAAGAACTGTGCCTGTGGTCTTCCATTTCCTCACTATGTTCCTCACAGTGGACACTGACAGCTTAAATCTCTGCGATAGCTTTTTGTAGCCTTCCTCTAAACCATAATGTTGAACAATCTTTGTTTTCAGGTCATTTGAGAGTTGTTTTGAGGCCCCCATGTTGCCACTCTTCAGAGGAGAGTCAAAGAGAACAACAACTTGCAATTGGCCACCTTAAATACCTTTTCTCGTGATTGGATGCACTTGTATATGAAGTTCAAGGCTTAATGAGCTCACCAAACCAATTGTGTGCTCCAATTAATCAGTGCTAAGTAGTTACAGGTATTCAAATCAACAGAATGACAAGGGTGCCCACATTTTTGCATAGCCTATTTTTCACATCTGATTTAATTTCATACAACTTAATATTGCTACACTAAAAATCTTTGTCTGGACAATACCCCAGTACTCAGCTTTTATTAGAAAATGAATGGCATGCCACTGTGATCATTGTCTGTGACGACAGAGTAAATTATTATGCAGCCTCAGAGGGGTGCCCAAACTTTTTCATACGACTGTATACTCTTCCTTCCGTGAACCATACATGATACAAACAGATCTTGGTGTCACTTTACCTTATAGTTCCCTCGAACGTATGGAGTGTGTCTTGATTCTGAAATACACATTTTCACATTAATTTATTCAACAATAAAAAAAAATGTATGAATATCTCAAAACAACCTTTTTTTATTTTGTTAATTTAAAAAATGTTGTGTTTGGAACAATACAGGTCTTTTTTTCTGGATCAACAAGGGGCTTAGGTGTTGGGTGTGGCAGGGGGCGTGGTTAAATTTACACTGAAGGCATCCCGAAAAACGCTTTCATGGCTCGGTCTGCCCAAGTATTTCTTTAGCAGAAAAATCCCTGCGATATACTCTACAAGCACATACAGTCTTACACACACAATTTCACAGAGAAAGCCTTTCCTAGCCAGGGATGCCTCTAACAACTCTCCCTGAGGAATTGGGAGGTGCTTTCATGCAGACGCAGTCCCACTCTGAGCAGGAAGTGGAGCACCAGTCGTGTGTAGAGTAGATGAAAATCATATGAGCCTATTCCTCACCGTATTATTTGTCATCTGAGTGTTATTCTTATTTTAATCTTGTCATCATAACTTCAGTAGGACTTTAAATCTCAAGACATAGTGCCCTGTCAGCCAATATTCAGACTTAAGAGGGGAGATGCAGGAAGCCTTTAAATGTGAAGCCAGTTAAAGAGAAATGCCAATGCGAAGAGGCAGCTTTCCTGCTTCCTTTGCCCTCCTCCAGGCTCCATATTCTTGGCTCCTTCCTGTTCCAATCCCCCAAACTCCCCTCTTAGGAGTTCAAAGGTCAAACCAATTGGAACAAAGATAGAGACAGAATAAGAGTAGCTTTGAATACTACACAGAAAATACTGTAGTCACTAAGTCATGATGTCCCCAACAAGGGTTACCACCATCGTCATGTTTTGACTAGGTGGAAAGCATCAGATAAGGCTGGCAAAAGAAACGTGCATCCTAGACTAACCGACCCAACACAACTGGGGCTGATGGGCAGGGTGACTATCACGCTAGTTATACGTGTTTTTCACGCAAAAAAGTACACATTTTCCAAGGAATATCTCTAGATCTAGAACGAGGATGTAGGTTTGGGAGTCAGTGAGAGAAGAGAACAGTCTTAACTGCTGACATGGTGGAGTGGTTATCAGCTATTTAATCTGCAGTATCAGGGACTCCTGTTAGGAAGAATTTAAAAAAAATGCCTCTAATTGTTTTGGAAAACAATTACATTTAATGGCAGCGGTTTGCCAAAAAAGGTTTTCTGCAGACCCAGTGACAGACAAAACAACACTGCCAAAGTTCCATATAGAGTGGTAGTGGGTGTGGCCAACGACGCCAATTCCGACCAAATATTTTAGAGGACCTCCGCTTGGCCTCAGAAACAAAATGTTGCAGTTTTAAAGCTAATTTCCTGCAACTCTACACATTTTACCATAGCATAAGAACACTCAAACATTATACCAAAATCAATAAAAAAAAATATTGATTAGTTAGTTCTAATTTAAAAATATATAGCTCCAATATTTTCTCTACATACTTTATATCTGTTTTAAGTCATTTGAGGTTACACTGAAAACGCTTTATGTTCTGTTAAATTATGTTTTGGGCGGCAACAATTTAGTGCTAAATGAATATGGGGGAAACACTGAGTGGGCTACACCAACAGAGATGTGTAGATAAAGATGTTCCAGAATCTGCCATGATTCTCTTACATTCGGCCTCTTATCTGCTGACTGGTCCGTTGAAGCAGAATTCCCAGGACCTTTACTGGAATTTCAGTTTCCATACAAAACGTTTCCACAAAGAGATTGGGCATCTGCTGGGGATATATTTAGGAAGTTCCTTGGCACTGTGCTCTCTGAGGCCAGACTGCTCGACTTCAAGTCAAACAAAGTAAAAGTCAACTGGAGAAGCAGTCTGGGCCCGGGTTTCATCATTGGAACCTTCGTAGGGGCATAATTAAATATCCCAGCTGTTTCCCCACAACCATCATTACTTAAGTTTACTCATAGAACATTGCCTCCATCGTTAGATGTGTATTTTTTAACCGACATACAGAAGATCTCCGATAAACATTGAATCAAATAAACATCTGTCTCTCTGTGACCGCCGATAACTTCACAAGGAAGTTGACTACAAATACAGTGCACTCGGAAAGTATTCAGACCTTTTTTCAACATATTGTTACGTTACAGCCTTATCCTAAAATGGATAACATTGGTTTTCCCATCATCAATCTAAACACAATACCCTATTTATGACAAAAAAGTTTTTTAGAAGTTTTTGCAAATGTATTATAAATAAAAAATGGAAATCACATTTACATAAGTATTCAGACCCTTTACTCAGTACTTTGTTGAAGCACCTTTGGCAACAATAACAGCCTGGAGTCTTCTTGGGTATGACGCTACAAGCGTGGCACACCTGCATTTGGGGAGTTTCTCCCATTCTCTGCAGATCCTCTCAAGCTGTCAGGTTGGATGGGGAGCGTCGCTGCACAGCTATTTTCAGGTCTCTCCAGAGATGGTCAATCGGGTTCAAGTCCAGGCTCCGGCTGGGCCACTCAAGGACATTGAGACTTGTCCCGAAGCCACTCCTGCGTTGTCTTGGCTGTGTGCTTAGGGTCGTTGTCCTGTTGGAAGGTGAACCTTCGCCCCAGTCTGAGGTCCTGAGCTCTCTGGAGCAGGTTTTCATCAAGGATCTCTCTGTAGTTTGCTCCGTTCATCTTTCCATCAATCTTGACTAGTCTCCCAGTCCCTGCCGCTGAAAAACATCCCCACACCTACCACCACCATGCTTCACCATAGGGATGGTATTGGCCAGGTTTCCTCCAGACATGACGCTTGGCATTCGGGCCAAAGAGTCCAATCTTGGTTTCATCTGACCAAATAATCTTGTTTGTCATGGTCTGAGAATCCTTTAGGTGCCTTTTGGCAAACTCCAAGCGGGCTGTCATGTGCCTTTTACTGAGTAGTGGCTTCTGTCTGGCCACTCTACCATAAAGGCCTGATTGGTCGAGTGCTGCAGAGATGGTTGTCCTTCTGGAAGGTTCTCCCATCCACAGAGGAACGCTTCAGCTCTTTCAGAGTGACCATCGGGTTCCTGGTCACCTCCCTGACAAAGGCCTTTCTCCCCCGATTGCTCAGTTTGGCCGGTCGGCCAGCTCTGTCTTGGTGGTTCCAAACCTCTTCCATTTAAGAATGATGGAGACCACTGTAACGGTCGTCGTGGGCTGAAGGAGTGGACCAAGGTGCAGCGTGGTACATGTTTATGATATTTATTTAACTCAGAACACTAAGAAAAAATAACAAAAATAGACCAACACGAAACAGTTCTGTCTGGTGCAGACACAAAGACAGAAAACACCTACCCACAAAACCCATGTGGGCAAGAGCTACCAAAGTATGGTTCTCAATCAGAGACAACGATAGACAGCTGCCTCTGATTGAGAACCAAACCCGGCCAACCAACAAAGAAATACAAAACATAGAACACAGAATGCCCACCCCAACTCATGCCCTGACCAAACCAAAATAGAGACACAAAAAGGATCTCTAAGGTCAGGGCGTGACAACCACTATGTTCTTGGGGACCTTAAAAGCTTCATAAATGTTCTGGTACCCTTCCCCAGATCTGTGCCTCAACACAATCCTGTCTCTGAGCTCTACGGACAATTGGGACAATTCCCAATTCCTGATTTTTGCTCTGACATGCACTGTCAACTGTGGGACCTTATATAGACAGGTGTGTGTCTTTCCAAATCGTGTGTAGTCAATTGAATTTACCACAGGTGGACTACAATCAAGTTATAGAAACATCTCAAGGATGATCAATGGAAACAGGATGCACCTGAGCTCAATTTCGAGTCTCACAGCAAAGGGTCAGATTTTTATTTTTTTTTATACATTTGTAGAAATTTCAACAACAAAAAACAGTTTTGGCCTTGTCATTATGGGCGATTGTGTGTAGATTGATAAGGAAAATAATTAACTTAATCAATTTAGAATGAGGCTGTAACGTAACAAAATGTGGAAAAGTGAAGGGGTCTTAATACCATTCAAATGCAATGTACATAGTTGCCAATGTATTTGCAATTGTTACAAACAAGTGAAGGATAAAAGTTGCTTCAAATGAAAACCGAGATGACTGCATTAAAATATAAATAGCCTATAGTATAGGCTAAGCCTATATTTAAATAATATTGAAATCAATTCCATGTTCATTCATTAGAAAGCAAATTACGGACTCCTCTTTGAATCTGCGTATTTCTCCAAAGTTCAGTTGTCCGGAGTCTGTCAGGACCTAGGATCAATGGAGACACTCAAGTTTTTTAACTTCTTGAGGGCAGGGGGCAGCTTTTTCACTTTCGGAAAAAATAGCATGCCAAAATTCAACTGCTTGCTACTCATCCCCAGAATATAAGATATGCATATTATTAGTAGATTTGGATAGAAAACACTGAAGTTTCTAAAACTGTTTGAATCATGTCTGTGAGAATAACAGAACTTATGTAGCAGGCAAAACCCTGAGGACAAACCATTCAGAATTTGTATTTTTTTGATGTCACTGTCTTTTCAATGAGTTTTTTTAGAGACACCAGATTTCTAATGGACTTGCTTGCAGTTCCTACCGCTTCCACTGGATGTCACCAGTCCTTGGAAATCGGTTGAGGTTATTCCTTTGTGCAGTGAAGAAGTAGGGCTATCGTAAATGAGGGTCACATTAAGTACATTTTTGGAGAGAGTCACGTTATGAAAAAAGTTGCGTCAGTTTGGTTTCGTTTTGTATTGAACACAGATCATCCCGTCTTCAAATTGATCGATTATTAACGTTTAAAAATACCTAACGTAACCTAATGTTTTGGTAAATGTACATGTAACTTTTGATATATTTTGTAGTGACTTGGCGAAAGTTGGAAGCTGTGTTTTTCTGGATGAAACGGTCCAAATAAATTGACATTTTGGATATATATCGACCGAATTAATCGAACAAAAGGACCATTTGTGATGTTTATGGGACATATTGGAGTGCCAACAAAAGAATTTCGTCAAAGGTAAGGCATGATTTATATTTTATTTCTGCGTTTTGTGTCGTGCTTGCAGTGTTGAAATATGCTACTCTGTTTGTTTACTGATGTGCTATCATCAGATAATAGCATCTTATGCTTTCGCCGAAAAGCTTTTTTGAAATCTGACATGTTGGCTGGATTCACAACGATTGTAGCTTTAATTTGGTATCTTACATGTGTGATTTAATGAAAGTTTGATTTTTATATCATGTTATTTGAATATGGCTCGCTGTATTTTCCCTGGCTATTGGCCGGTGGGACGTTTGTGTCCCACCTGCCCCAGAGAAGTTAATCCTGTATCTCTTGACACATTCATGAAAATGGTAATGGCCTCTAAACCTTCAAGCTGCATACTGGACCCTAATCCAATTAAACTACTGAAAGAGCTACTTCCTGTGCTTGGCCCTCGTATGTTGAACATAATAAATGGCTCCCTATCCACCGGATGTGTACCAAATTCACTAAAAGTGGCAGAAATAAAGCCTCTCTTGAAAAAGCCAAACCTTAACCAGGAAAATGTAAAAAACTTATCGGCCTATATCGAATCTCCCATTCATCAAAAAAATGTAAAAGCTGCATCTGTCCACGTGCTCCTTGACCTTAGTGCTGCTTTTGACACTATCGATCACCACATTCTTTTGGAGAGATTGGAAACCCTAACTGGTCTACACGGACAAGTTCTTGCCTGGTTTAGATCTTATCTGTCGGAAAGATATCCGTTTGTCTCCGTGGATGGTTTGTCCTCTGACAAAATCAGGATTCCGTTTTAGGACCACTATTGTTTTCACTATATATATATATATATATATTCTACCTCTTAGTGATGTCATTCGGAAAACACGTCAACTTTCACTGCTATGCGGACGACACACAGCTGTACATTTCGATGAAAGATGTTGAAGACCTAAAATTGTTTACCCTGGAAACCTGTGTTTGTCACGATCGTCTTCGTGAGAGAGAGAGGACCAAGGCGCAGCGTGTGAAAAATACATCTTCTTTAATGAAGGAAAAAAACAACCACTTACAAAATGAACAAAACAAACGATCGTGAAGCTAAACAGAACTAAGTGCACAACTGCAACATAGAACATAGACAACACCCCACAAAAGCCTACTGCCTATGGCTGCCTTAAATATGGCTCCCAATCAGAGACAATGAATGACAGCTGTCTCTGAGAACCAATCCAGGCAGCCATAGACATAACTAGACAACATTACTCTACTCTGCCCCATTCACATACAACACCCCTAGACACTACAAAAACACATACATTCCCCTTGTCACACCCTGACCTAACTAAAAAACATAAAGAAAACAAAGAATACTAAGGCCAGGGCGTGACAGTTTCAGACATACGGAAGTGGATGGCGGCAAAATATTTACTTTTAAACTCGGACAAAACAGAGATGCTAGTTCTAGGTCCCAAAAAACAACGAGATCTGCTGTTGGATCTGACAATTAATCTTGATGGATGTAGTCGTCTCAAATAAAACTGAAGGACCTCGGCGTTACTCTTGACACTGATTTCTCTTTTGACGAACATATGAAAAATATTTCAAGGACAGCTTTCCCCCCCCATCTTTGTAAACGTTTTGTACAAAAATTATGCAGACATCCCTGTTTTTGTCACTTCTAGATTAGACTACTGCAATGCTCTATTCTCCGGCTACCCAAATAAAGCACTAAATAAACTTCGAGCTAAACACGGCTGCTAGAACCTTGACTAGAAC
The DNA here is from genome assembly GCF_016432855.1 of Salvelinus namaycush. Taxonomy (NCBI): domain Eukaryota; kingdom Metazoa; phylum Chordata; class Actinopteri; order Salmoniformes; family Salmonidae; genus Salvelinus; species Salvelinus namaycush. Next base: position 33,003,498 of record NC_052341.1, read on the forward strand.
CAAACAATTTGATTAAACAATTTGATCATATTACTCCAGTGCTTGCCTCTACACTGGCGTCCTGTTAAGGCTAGGGCTGATTTCAAGGTATTACTTCGAACTTACAAAGCATTACATGGGCTTCCTCCTACCTATCGCTTCGATTTGGTCCTGCCGCACATATCTATAAGTACGCTATGGTCACAAGACACAGGCCTCCTTATTGTCCCTAGAATTTCTAAGCAAACAGCTGGAGGCAGGGCTTTCTCCTATAGAACTCAATTGTCATGGAATGGTCTGCATATCCACGTGAGAGAAGCAGACTCGGTCGACCTTTAAGTCTTTACTGAAGACTCGTCTCTTCAGTAGATCCTATGATTGAGTGTAGTCTGGCCCAGGGGTGCGAAGGTGAATGGCAAGGCACCGGAGCAAAGAACTGCCCTTGCTGTCTCTGCCTGGCCGGCTCCACTGGGATTCTCTGCCTCTGACCCGAATACATGGGCTTACTAGTGCTCTTCCATATCGTACCTAGGAGGGGTGCGTCACTTGAGTCAGACGTGATCTTCCTGTCTGGTTTTGCACCCCCTCGGGCTTCTGCGGTGGAGGAGATCTTCGTGGGCTATACTCAGCCTGGTCTCAGGGTAGTAAGTTGGTGGTCTGAAGATATCCCTCTAGGGGTGTGGGGGCTGTACTTTGGCAAAGTGGGTGGGGTTATATCCTGCACGGGGGATGGGGCCACAGTGTTGAATGGGGCAACAGTGTTCCCTGACCCACCCCTGTCTCAGCTTCCAGTATCTATGCTGTAATAGTGCCTCTGTGCCGGTGGGCTAGGGTCAGTCTGTCTCCTGTCTTATCTGTTGTCCTGTGTGAATTGAAGTATGCTCCCTCTAATTCTCTCTCTCCCTCCCCTCCCGGAGGACCTGAGCCCTAAGACCATGCCTCAGGACTACCTGGCCTGACGACTCCTCGCTGTCCCCAGTCCACCTGGTCGTGCTGCTGCTCCAGTTTCAACTGTTCTGCCTGCGGCTATTGAACCCTGACCTGTTCACCAGAAGTGCTACCTTGTACCGGACCTGCTGTTTTCAATTCTATCTCTACAGCATCTGCTGTCTCAAAAAGCCAATTGTCATTTACTCCTGAGGTACTGACCTAGGAGTAAGCATCTACAACCCTGCTGGTCATCTATGAACATTTTAACATCTTGAAGAACAATCTGGCCTTAATGGCCATGTACTCTTATAATCTCCACCCGGCACAGCCAGAAGAGGATCGGCCACCCTTCGAGCCTGGTTCCTCTCTAGGTTTCTTCCTAGGTTCCTGACTTTCTAGGGAGTTTTTCCTAGACACTGTGCTTCTGCATCTGCAATGCTTGCTGTTTTAGGCTGGGTTTCTGTATAACACTTTGTCACATCTGCTGATGTAAAAGGGGCTTTATAAATACATTTGATTGATTGAGGATATAGTCTATTTTCCCCCTCAATATATTTAATGATGTGTAATAACATGGGCACAATGATGTACCACATCTGCGATTTAGTGCATTATTGAGCTGTCTCAATATTTGCAGTCATACAGTATATACTGAACAAAAATATTAATGCAACATGTAAAGAGTTGGTCTTATGTTTCATGAAATGAAAAGATCTCAGACATTTTCCAAACGCAGAAAAAGCTTATTTCGCTCAAATTTTTGATACAAATTTGTTTACATCCCTGTTAGTGAGCATTTCTCATTTGCCAATATAGTCCAGCCACCTGACAGGTGTGGCATATCAAGAAGCTGACTAAACAGCATGATCATTACACAGGTGCACCTTGTGCTGGGGGCAATAAAAAGGCCACTCTAAAATGTGCAGTTTTGTCACACAACACAATGCCACAGATGTCTCAAGTTTTGAGGGAGCATGCAATTGGTATGTTAGCTACAGGAACGTCAACCAGTGATGTTGCCAGAGAATTTAATGTTAATTTATATACCATAAACCGCCTCCAACGTCGTTTTAGAGAATTTGGCAGTATGTCCAACTGGCCTCACAACCACAGACCCCATGTAACCAGCCCAGGACCCCCACATCTGGCTTCTTCACCTGCGATCAGCCATCCGGACAGCTGATGAAACTGAGGAGTATTTCTGTCTGCAATAAAGCCCCTTTGAGGGGAAAAACTCATGATTGGCTAGGCCTGGTTCCCCAGTGGGCAGGCCTGGCTCTCAAGTGGGTGGGCCTATGCCCTCCCAGGCCCACCCATGGCTGCGCCTCTGTCCAGTCGTGAAATCAAATGTTATTTGTCACATGCGCCGAATACAACAGGTGTAGACCTTACCGCAAAATGCTTACTTACAAGCCCTTAACCAACAATGCAGTTTGAGAAATAGATATAATAAAATGTTTATTAAATAAACTAAAGTTTTTTTTTAAATCGAATAAGTTTACATAACAATAACATGGCTACAGTGGGGCAAAAAAGTATTTAGTCAGCCACCAATTGTGCAAGTTCTCCCACTTAAAAAGATGAGGCCTGTAACTTTCATCATAGGTACACTTCAACTATGACAGACAAAATGAGGAAAAAAAATCCAGAAAATCACATTGTAGGATTTTTAATGAATTTATTTGCAAATTATGGTGGAAAATAAGTATTTGGTCACCTACAAACAAGCAAGATCTCTGGCTCTCACAGACCTGTAACTTCTTCTTTAAGAGGCTCCTCTGTCCTCCACTCGTTACCTGTATTAATGGCACCTGTTTGAACTTGTTATCAGTATAAAAGACACCTGTCCACAACCTCAAACAGTCACACTCCAAACTCCACTATGGCCAAGACCAAAGAGCTGTCAAAGGACACCAGAAACAAAATTGTAGACCTGCACCAGGCTGGGAAGACTGAATCTGCAATAGGTAAGCAGCTTGGTTTGAAGAAATCAACTGTGGGAGCAATTATTAGGAAATGGAAGACATTCAAGACCACTGATAATCTCCCTCGATCTGGGGCTCCACGCAAGATCTCACCCTGTGGGGTCAAAATGATCACAAGAACGGTGAGCAAAAATCCCAGAACTACACGGGGGGACCTAGTGAATGACCTGCAGAGAGCTGGGACCAAAGTAACAAAGCCTACCATCAGTAACACACTACGCCGCCAAGGACTCAAATCCTGCAGTGCCAGACGTGTCCCCCTGCTTAAGCCAGTACATGTCCAGGCCCTTCTGAAGTTTGCTAGAGAGCATTTGGATGATCCAGAAGAAGATTGGGAGAATGTCATATGGTCAGATGAAACCAAAATAGAACTTTTTGGTAAAAACTCAACTCGTCGTGTTTGGAGGACAAAGAATGCTGAGTTGCATCCAAAGAACACCATACCTACTGTGAAGCATGGGGGTGGAAACATCACCAAAGCATTGGGGCTGTTTTTATGCAAAGGGACCAGGACGACTGATCCGTGTAAAGGAAAGAATGAATGGGGCCATGTATCGTGAGATTTTGAGTGAAAACCTCCTTCCATCAGCAAGGGCATTGAAGATGAAACGTGGCTGGGTCTTTTAGCATGACAATGATCCCAAACACACCGCCCGGGCAACGAAGGAGTGGCTTCGTAAGAAGCATTTCAAGGTCCTGGAGTGGCCTAGCCAGTCTCCAGATCTCAACCCCATAGGAAATCTTTGGAGGGAGTTGAAAGTCCGTGTTGCCCAGCAACAACCCCAAAGCATCACTGCTCTAGAGGAGATCTGCATGGAGGAATGGGCCAAAATACCAGCAACAGTGTGTGAAAACCTTGTGAAGACTTACAGAAAACGTTTGACCTCTGTCATTGCCAACAAAGGGTATATAACAAAGTATTGAGATAAACTTTTGTTATTGACCAAATACTTATTTTCCACCATAATTTGCAAATAAATTCATAAAAAATCCTACAATGTGATTTTCTGGATTTTTTTTCTCATTTTGTCTGTCATAGTTGAAGTGTACCTATGATGGAAATTACAGGCCTCTCTCATCTTTTTAAGTGGGAGAACTTGCACAATTGGTGGCTGACTAAACACTGTATATAAACTCAGCAAAAAATAAACGTCCCTTTTTCAGGACCCTGTCTTTCAAAGATAATTCGTTAAAATCCAAACAACTTCACAGATCTTCATTGTAAAGGGTTTAAACACTGTTTCCTATGCTTGTTCAATGAACCATAAACAATTAATGAACATGCACCTGTGGAACGGTCGTTAAGACACTAACAACACCTTACAGACGGTAGGCAATTAAGGTCAGTTAAGAAAACTTAGGACACTAGAGGCCTTTCTACTGACTCTGAAAAACACCAAAAGAAAGATGCCCAGGGTCCCTGCTCATCTGCGTGAACGTGCTTTAGGCATGCTGCAAGGAGGCATGAGTACTGCAGATGTGGCCAGGGCAATAAATTGCAATGGCCGTACTGTGAGACACCTAAGACAGCACTACAGGGAGACAGGGCGGACAGCTGATCGTCCTCGCAGTGGCAGACCACGTGTAACAACACCTGCACAGGAACGGTACATACGAACATCACACCTGCGGGACAGGTACAGGATGGCAACAACAACTGCCCAAGTTACACCAGGAACGCACAATCCCTCCATCAGTACTCAGACTATCCGCAATAGGCTGAGAGAGGCTGGACTGAGGGCTTGTTGGCCTGTTGTAAGATAGGTCCTCACCAGACATCACCGGCAATAACGTCGCCAATGGGCACAAACCCACCGTCGCTGGACCAGACAGGACTGGCAAAAAGTGCTCTTCACTGACATCACCGGCAATAACGTCGCCAATGGGCACAAACCCACCGTCGCTGGACCAGACAGGACTGGCAAAAAGTGCTCTTCACTGACAAGTTGTGGTTTTGCCTCACCAGGGGTGATGGTCGGATTCATCGTCGAAGGAATGAGCGTTACACCGAGGCCTGTACTCTGCAGCGGGATCGATTTGGAGGTGGAGGGTCCGTCATGGTCTGGGGCAGTGTGTCACAGCATCATCGGACTGAGCTTGTTGTCATTGCAGGCAATCTCAATGCTGTGCGTTACAGGGAAGACATCCTCCTCCCTCATGTGGTACCCTTCCTGCAGGCTCATCCTGACATGACCCTCCAGCATGACAATGCCACCAGCCATACCGCTCGTTCTGTGCATGATTTCCTGAAAGACAGGAATGTCAGTGTTCTGCCATGGCCAGCAAAGAGCCCAGATCTCAATCCCATTGAGCACGTCTGGGTCCTGTTGGATCAGAGGCTGAGGGCTAAGGCCATTCCCCTCCAGAAATGTCCGGGAACTTGCAGGTTTCTTGGTGGAAGAGTGGGGCAATATCTCACAAGAACTGGCAAATCTGGTGCAGTCCATGAGGAGGAGATGCACTGCAGTACTTAATGCAGCTGGTGGCCACTGACTTACTTTTTGACCCCACCTTTGTTCAGGGACACATTATTACATTTCTGTTAGTCACATGTCTGTGGAACTTGTTCAGTTGATGTCTCAGTTGTTGAATCTTGTTATGTTCATACAAATATTTACACATGTAAAAACGCAGTTGACAGTGAGAGGACGTTTCTTTTTTTGCTGAGTTTACAAGGGGTACCGGTACCGAGTCAATGTGCGGGGGTACAGGTGAGTCGAGGAAATCCATAGATTAGGGCCTACTGCATTTATTTCATTTGACTGATTTCCTTATATAAACAGTAAAATCGTTGAAATTGTTACTTGTTGCCTTTATATTTTTGTTCAGTATATACAGTACCAGTAAAAAGGTTGGACACCCCTACTCATTTAATGTTTTTTTCTTTATTTGTTACTATTGTCTACATTGTATAATAATAGTGAAGACATCAAAACTATAAATAACACATATGGAACCATGTAGTAACCAAAACAAGTGTTAAACAAATCAAAATATATTTTATATTTGAGATTCTTCAAAGCAGCCAGCCTTTGCCTTGATGACAGCTTGGCACACTCTTTGCATTCTCTCAACTAGCTTCATGGGCTGGTCACCTGGAATGCATTTCAATTAACAGGTGTGCCTTGTTAAAAGTTCATTTGTGGAATTTCTTTCCTTGCTAATGCGTTTGAGCCAATCAGTTGTGTTGTGACAAGGTAGGTGTGGTATACAGAACATAGCCCTATTTGGTAAAAAGTACATATTATGGCAAGAACAGCTCAAATAAGCAAAGAGAAATGACAGTCCACCGTTACTTAAAGACATGAAGGTCAGTCAATGTGGAACCAACAAGCGTTATGATGAAACTGGCTCTCATGAGGACCGCCACAGGAAAAGAAGACCCAGAGTTACCTCTGCTGCAGAGGATAAGTTCATTAGAGTTACCAGCCTCAGAAATTGCAGCACAAATAAATGCTACAGAGTCCAAGTAACATACATATCAACATCAACTGTTCAGAGGAGACTGTGTGAAAATCAGGCCTTCATGGTTGAATGGCTGCAAAGAAACCACTACTAAAGGACACCAATAAGAAGAAGAAACTTGCGTGGACCAAGAAAAACATGAGCAATGTACATTAGACCGGTGTAAATCTGTCCTTTGGTTTGATGAGTCCAAATTTGAGATTTTTGGTTCCAACTGCCGTGTCTTTGTGAGAGTGGGTGAACGGATGATCTCTGTATGTGTAGTTCCCACCATGAAGCATGGAGGATGAGGTGTGATGGTGTGGGGGTGCTTTGCTGGTGACACTGTCTGTGATTTATTTACAATTCAAGGCACACTTAACCAGCACGGCTACCACAGCATTCTGCAGCGATACACCATCCCATCTGGTTTGCGCTTAGTGGGACTATCATTTGTTTTTCAACAGGACAATAACCCAACACACCTCCAGGCTGTGTAAGGGCTATTTGACCAAGGAGAGTGATGGAGTGCTGCAACAGATGACCTTGCCTCCACAATCAACCGACTTCGACCCAATTGAGATGGTTTGGGATGAGTTGGACAGCAGAGTGAAGGAAAAGTGCTCAGCATGTGGGAAATCCGTCAAGACTGTTGGAAAAGCATTCCATGTGAAGCTGGTTGACAGAATGCCAAGAGTGTGCAAAGCTGTCATCAAGGCAAAGGGTGGCTACTTTGAAGAATATAAAATATATTTTGATTTGTTTAACACTTTCTTGGTTATTACATGAGACCCATTACAGGATGTCAAGTTATTTGTTTATTTGTGCAGAGACAAAAATTGGAGAGGCCACCTAGAAAAGGTCTGTTGGTAAGCTATATTCCTAATATTCAGGAAACTAGATCCTGAAGTCTGGTTCTCAGCCATTACCATAACATTATAAATACTTTCCATAAGCCTAAAAGTCTAAAACGTGACAATGTATGCTAAAATTCAGCCCATTGCTATTACTCCTCTATATCAAACAACTCAAGGTGTTCTTAATTGAAAATGGTTGTCATCAATAAGAGTGAGTTGCACTGTGATGTAGTCAAAGTTTTTCTATTATATTGACAAGATATTCGAGTGACCGCTCTAACAATGTCCTCAAAGATGGAAGGAGGCGAGATCAGGTGGGATTACTCTAGCCAATGAGAGGGCAGATACATGTGTAAAGAACAGGCCATAGAGATAGATAGAGGACTCATCTTTGTATCTGTGCCATTATAGTGTCTGTGACAGCATGGGCAGCACCATTGAGGATTATAAAGCAGTACAATTTTCATATTCATTGGCTGACTGCTCCCAAATTATAGGAATCCCCACCCAGTTGACTACTTTAAAAATGGTGGAAGCCCTCAATGGCAATGTCCATGCTAAAATGGGTTATATCCATGAGTCCTCTATCTATCTCTATGACAACAGGCAAATCTCTGATATAAAGTCTGGGTTTTTTAAGTTGACAAAATGCCACGTGTCCACTTATAATCAGAGCATTCGTAACAACCTAACCATTATGAAAGTTCTATTTGATCAAATAAGCCTCGTGTAGCAAATCAGTGTTGACCAAATTCAACACTCTCTCATTGACCTACATACAAAAAAGATATATATAAACCTCTCGCTTCCCCTCAGATGTAGACAAGATGTGCTCAGGAAAACAGACTACGGGGTCATTTCATTTCAGCAAGCCATGTCACCCACCATCTCAGATTTTTTTTAAATACTTTTTTTGTTGTTGTTAGAAACGTAAGATAAGCACTCCGGCAACATTATTTTGCTGAAATATAATTTGATCTCTGAGAAATGAAGCAAACTGATTGCACCCAAATTGGCCATTTTAATTTATAGGATTCATACATATAATATTCAATCATTATACAACCTAACAACCAATTTGCCCCAAACTTTTTTCTAACAATGAGTAAGATGAGGAATTCAAAGAAATGGTCAAAAGCCGCACATGGATATAGCATCAGCTCTGTGTCTGACGAGAACCCCCCCCCCCCAAAAAAAATCTGTAAGTAACATCATTGAGTTGTCCATAGACTGTTTATTCCTTTACATTGAGGGAGGGGGGACAAAAAAAACTGGCAATATCTGGATGTTGGATGGGACATAAACCTAACAACTTCAATGACTCATTTCTCTGAACAGGAGAAAAATAAATCACAAAGAATAAGTTACATAGGATGAAGAAACAATACTCCAAGCCTCAGCTCCATACTACTTGTCAGACACACACAAACTGACACTGTATACTTTTTGTTGGTGTGGGACTTCGTTGTTGTTCGACCAGTTCTTTTGGATTCCTCATGTCTAAGTCATTGTTAAAAAAAATAAAAAAAGTCTGGTCCAAATCAAATGTTAGTTACTATATTTATTGAATATTATATTATAAATTAAAATAGCCAATTTGGGTGCAATTAGTTTCTTAGAGATCAAATTAGAATTCAACAAAATAATGTTGAAGTAATGCTAATCGGATCTGTTTCTAACAACAAAAAACGATTTCAGAACAATCTGAGATGGTGGGTGTCGAAAATCCTCTTTCTTGTGTTTTTGGAGGTGGAACGACTCTACAATTGTTCATTGACTCATTTCACTGTATTGTCAAAAAAGCATTTGGGAGAATTCTACTAGAATCAAATCTGTCCATATTCAAGTCAAACAGGAATAGGCCTACTATTACATAAAAAAATGCCTCCCATCCACACGTCCCCACCCTGACATTAGATGGGGGTGGCAGAAACCACATGCAAAGCTGCATGCAGCTGCAGCAGAGGACAAGCACAGAGGGCCAGGGCAGTGAGTGACTTCAAATCTCTCCCACATTCACCTTCCCAAACTACATACCATACTTGGCATCAACCCACTGAAACCACTCAGGATGCAAAATAGCCTAGGGCGATCTGTTTGTTCAGATGATGCTTTTCAATGGTAGCACTGTGATTCTCTGGGTGGAGCCCCATTCACACACAGCATAGCTCATAGAATTACCAGTCTGACAAAGACAACATCTCAGAGGAATGCCCCTCAGTGTCCTGTCAGAACAGGTTCCAATAGGAAACAATGCCCATTGTTCGGGCTGACCTGCAGTGGATGAATGGTCAAAATAATAATGTATGCAAACAAAACATGAGGAATAGTTGTCACATGATACTACATTCCTGTAGTAAAAGGCCAAGAAATAAAACTGCTGTTCCTTGTTTCATCAGCGAAATGACAATGAATAACTGGGACATCTATGACAAACAAAAGTTGCTCTGATAGATGTGCACTCCACAATGGAATGTGAATTCCATTCCAATTACACAGTCATTCAATAGTAGCTTATTAAGGGCTGTGGTACTGGCAGTCTGACAAAGCAAGCTAAACCTAAACAACCCATACCATTTTCTTGTAAGGTGTGGCGTAAGAATGTTGCACTGCAAGTGAAACAGTTCTTAGTAACAATGAACCTCGAAATAACATTGTAACTCTGACCTGTCAAAATGAGCAGCAAGCACCTCCGGTGCTTGGAAACCACTCATACATTAGTCAGTCTCAGTCCTAAACACAAGGGTCCAAACTAATGAAAATAAAACAAGTATAATTATTTAGGCTTAATGCTATCAAAAGCATACTTCATACAAGGTAACATGATTTTTATGAACCACGCTGGTCCTTACAGTAGACACTAATATATATATATATATATAGTATCATTGACACTGCAAAGGTGAACGACCGTGGACGCCACTGCCTACCTGAGCTTTAGGTTAGCCATGAATTCCTCCAAAGAAACGCTGTCCAGCAGAACAAAGTCAGCCTTTCCAAACTCCAGACTCTCGTGTTCTGCCATGTTGTATTTTGGTCCAAAAAAATCGGGTCAGGGGAAGAAAATAAATTGTTGTAAAAGACAACTTGAAGCGAAGTGCTCCTCCGCGACACCAGGTAACTAACGATGGTGAGCTAGTCAGTCCGCCGATTCAAGCGCTAAATGATCGACGAGCATCGTCTTCGTTCATTTAAAATCAGCAGTACGCGTCATACATTGTTATTTTTTTGACTCATTTTGAGTGAGCTGAACAAATAAGCATGCTAGGAAACGACACAAAACAGCCAAACTAAACCAATAGCAAAACGTATATCTAATTATTTTATCTCAATACTCTACCCGGTGTGAAAAAGTCATGTTATTCCAGAATATGTATTCACATCCAGACAGACTTGTTGCTTTCGGCGAAAAGGGATGGTTACACTAACGCCTGTCCGTAGAGCCCTTTCCTTGAATTTCTCGTCTCGACTTTATACATACGAATGGAATCCTACCCGCCTCCCGACGCTCCTCCTCCTGAACATGTCGCGTGTGTAAGTTTGAAAATATCACACAAATCCCCCAAGACCAATACTGAACAGTTTAATACATTTCTCGGGGATGGCGAGTCATTTTGACGAGTTCTCCAAAGAAAAGTCGGGTACGGTCACGGCCTCAACTGATGCCCTGTAATTATACAGCATAAGGAAACATTCATAGCCTACAATTTATCTTACATGCAGGCCTACCATTTGTGACATTGGGTAGTTTGTGTGTGTCAAAAAGAATAAGATGTAAAAAGACATAGCCTAATAAAGATATAACAGGTTAGAAATTGTTAAACTAACTCAACTCCCTGTCACAGAATTTGGACCACTAACTGACCATATCATATATATGATGAGGATGAACGTATGACAAAAACACTTTAGGCCTACTGAACGGAATTAGACCTACTGAACACTGCCAAAATAAACTCAATACATAGGTTTATGAGAGACAGCTGACGCTGCTGTACAATCTGGTTTATCACTTCACTGATGCTGCTGCAATCTGCCTACTAATGGCAATTGTATACGCTAGTATGCCATCTTGTGTTTCAGAGAGGTATTAATTTATAATATCTTACTACTGTAATCGTATTGAAATGCAGAAGGCCCGTCTTAGTGACATACAACACATAATTTTACTCTGAACGTCACAGGCTGGAAGTATTTTTGCTGGTGCCTTTTGCCTCTCGGCAGTTCCACTGTAAAGGAATTACGCTTTGAATCAGATTGAAAATGTTTGCCAAACCAAAAACCCTGATTTCAAAGTTTAACAAACCAACTCTATGCACAAGGACTACTTTGAACAATTGAACACAGAAATCTTCACAAAAACACATTTACTGGAATATCTGTGCAAATGCAAAGTTTGGTAACAGAATTTGGGTACAATCTCCCTCAGTTTTTTATGCAACCACAGCTTTGAATTAAGATTAAAAGATGTCTGCAGAAAGAATGGGGTGTCAGCTTTGACATGACACCTTGCTTTTGAACAAAACATATTGTTTGGATATTGTACTAGAGTACTAGATATTGTACTAGTCGAAGTGGATTTACATCGGGTAACAGAGTTACGGGAACAGAATTACATCATGGGTCCCTGATCTGTACTATACAAAAATGCATAACTATGGATATGAATATTATTCTCTTTATGGGGATGTATCCTGAATAAGTACACAAAAGGTAGAAATATGCAATATCCTTATTTTGCATATTTGGTTATTATTCTACACACTGGCTATTATTGTATTGATCTCTGCTCCCAAACAAGACCACATTTGGTTGTTCCGGACCAGACCAAATCTGAAATAATCATAGACGTCTATGTTTCACAAGTTTGGACAACACAGTACAGGACAGCACAGCACAGAGTAGAGTTCTTTACAGTAGAGTACATTAGATATGTTCAGTACAGTATAATACAGTACATTATACTCTACTGTGGTGTGCTCTACTGTACTCTACTTTTCTTGACTCTACTGTTCTGTACTGTACTGCTGTGCTATACTGTACTTTTCTGTCCAAACTTATGAAACATAGACTTCTATAAATGTTTCGGCCAGGGAGGACTGGCCAAATTTCGAGTACTTTTTAACATCCATGGATGTGCGGTGTCGGTCGGTGCTCAGTGGGTGAGGATTCTTGTTACAGTAAATGGAAAGGGTAGGTATCATGGTGGTAGGTGTCAGTAATAGCCAGGAGAGGTGACATGAAGTGGAGAGAGAGAGAGAGAGAGAGAGCGGGACTGAGAGGGAGGGGTTGTCCAGACTGTTTTCACAGTCTCACTTTGACCACCAGATGACAAAAAAAGAAAAGAAAAAACAGTTATGAGCTGAACATAACAGTATGCCAGTTGGAGGACAGTAGCAGGTGACCAAACTGTAGTTTATGACTACTATGATTTCCCATTGTAGCTAATTAAATTACAGTAATTCCTTTACCGATTTGGTTACAGAATTAAGAGTTTTAATCACATAGTAATTTATAAACAAACTTGATATCAGTAAAAATACTATAACGAATTGGTAGGTCTACCTCTACTTGTTATTACTGTGAACTTTCATTATCCTCCTTAAAGTATCTTAAATATCTTAAAGATGTGGGGTTTTGTAATGGAATTACAAGGCACAAGGCAATGTTTCTTACACTTTTAGAGGGCAAATAATTTCTTCAAAACTAAATATGTGTTGATATTATACTGGACAAAAATATAAACACAACATGCAACAATTTCAAATATATTACTGAGTTACAATTTATAGGAGGAAATCATTGAATTGAAATAAATTCATTAGGCCCTAATCTTTGGATTTCACATGTCCCAAATTTGAGTAGAAACTTTTAGAGAAATAAGCTTTTTATGCGACTGAAACATTTCTGGGATCTTTTATTTCAGCTCATGAAACATGGGATCAACACTTTACATGTAGCGTTTATATTTTTGTTCAGTGTAGTTTGCAGGGGACTTTACTTCAACATTGTGTTTTGATGTATATCTACTACCTTTTAAGACTTTTTCTGCTAGATGTTTAAGACCCCTTTTCCATCTGTTTGGCCAGAAATCAAATCCTTAGAAATGTCATCATCTAATATTCCAGGAATTCTTTAAATAATGTGTCTTTAACATCATAGTTTAGTTTTCTAATTTCTTATTTTTGAAGTAAAAATTGTTTTTGCATCACTCCCAAGTTTTCATACTTTATGTGGGTCAAATTTGACCCGTATGTATTTCCTATGGAATTCGCTGCATTGCACTCGTCAAACTGACCTTTCTTTTTGCTACAACAATAAAATACATGTAATTAATTAAGTATTTATTAAACATCTTGTTTTTAATGTTCATTAATCACTGTTTTCATTTCTCCTTTTTTATTTTTTTAGGGGGTAGATCAGCTTTAATATTGCAGATAGATTGTATCTTCCATCAATGTAATTTTGTGCATCACTTCCAATCCCCCATATATTTTTTTGCAAATATATATATATTTGCCAATATAGATATCCATCCATCCATCCAGTTGAAGTCAGGAGTTTACATACACTTAGGTTGGAGTCATTAAAACTCGTTTTTCAACCACTCCACAAATTTCTTGTTAACAAACTATAGTTTTGGCAAGTCGGTTAGGACATCTACTTTGTGCATGACACAAGTAGTTTTTCCAACAATTGTTTACAGACAGATTATTTCACTTATAATTCACTGTATCACAATTCCAGTGGGTCAGAAGTTTACTGTGCCTTTAAACAGCTTGGAAAATTCCCGACAATGACGTCATGGCTGTAGAAGCTTCGGATAGGCTAATTGACATCATTTGAGTCAATTGGAGGTGTACCTGTGGATGTATTTCAAGGCTTACCTTCAAACTCAGTGCCTCTTTGCTTGACATCATGGGAAAATCCCCCAAAAATCAGCCAAGACCTCAGAAAAAAAATTGTAGACCTCCACAAGTCTGGTTCATCCTTGGGAGCAATTTCCAAATGCCTGAAGGTACCACGTTCATCTGTACAAACAATAGTACGCAAGTACAAACACCATGGGACCATGCAGCCGTCATACCACTCAGGATGGAGAAGCGTTCTGTCTCCTAGAGATCAACGTACTTTGGTGAGAAAAGTGCAAATCAATCCCAGAACAACAGCAAAGGACCTTGTGAAGATGCTGGAGGAAACAGGTACAAACGTATCTATATCCACAGTAAAACGAGTTCTATATCGACATAACCTGAAAGGCCGCTCAGCAAGGAAGAAGCCACTGCTCCAAAACCGCCATTAAAAAGCCAGACTATGGTTTGCAACTGCACATGGGGACAAAGATCATACTTTTTGGAGAAATGTCCTCTGGTCTGATGAAACAAAAATAGAACTGTTTGTCCATAATGACCACCATTATGTTTGGAGGAAAAAGGGGGATGCTTGCAAGCCGAAGAACACCATCCCAACCTTGAAGCATGGGGGTGGCAGCATCATGTTGTGGGGGTGCTTTGCTGCAGGAGGGACTGGTGCACTTCACAAAATAGATGGCATCATGATGGAGGGAAATTATGTGGGTATTATGAAACAACATCTCAAGACATCAGTCAGGAAGTTGAAGCTTGGTCGCAAATGGGTCTTCCAAATGGACAATGACCCCAAGCATACTTCCAAAGTTGTGGCAAAATGGCTTAAGAACAACAATGTCAAGGTATTGGAGTGGCCATCACAAAGCCCTGACCTCAATCCTATAGAAAATGTGTGGGCAGAACTGAAAAAGCGTGTGCGAGCAAGGAGGCCTACAAACCTGATTCAGTTACACCAGCTCTGTCAGGAGGAATGGGCCAAAATTCCCCCAAATTATTGTGAGAAGCTTGTGGAAGGCTACCCGAAACGTTTGACCCAAGTTAAACAATTTAAAGGCAATGCTACCAAATACTAATTGAGTGTATGTAAACTTCTGACCCACTGGGAATGTGATGAAAGAAATAAAAGCTGAAATAAATCATTCTCTCCACTATTATTCTGACATTTCACATTCTTGTGAATCCAGCCATCATTTCTGATTTTTAAAATGTTTTACAGGGAAGACACAATATGTAAATCTATTAGCTAACCACGTTAGCAAAAGACACCACTTTTTTTACTCCACCAGTTTTTTACTCCATCAGTAGCTATCACAAATTCGACCAAATAAAGATATAAATAGCCACTAACCAAGAAACAACTTCATCAGATGACAGTCTGATAACATATTTATTGTATAGCATATGTTTTGTTAGAAAAATGTGCATATTTCAGGTATAAATCATAGTTTACCATTGCAGCCACCATCACAACTCTCACCAAAGCGACTAGAATAACTACAGAGAGCAACGTGTATTACCTAATTACTCATCATAAAACATTTCTTAAAAATACACAGCGTACAGCAAATGAAAGACACAGATCTTGTGAATCCAGACAATATCAGATTTTCCAAGTGTTTTACAGCGAAAACACAATATAGCGTTATATTAGCTTACCACAATAGCAAACATCACAACAGCATTGATTCAAGCCAAACATAGCGATAACGTATAAACCACCAAAATATATTAATTTTTTCACTAACCTTCTCAGAATTCTTCAGATGACAGTCCTATAACATCATATTACACAATGCATATAGAGTTTGTTCGAAAATGTGCATATTTAGCGGCACAAATCGTGGTTATACAATGTGATTAGTGGCCAAAACTTCAAGCAATCTGTCCGGCGCCATCTTGGAGAGGCACCTAATCTAATCGAAAACTATTCATAAACTTGACTAAAAAATACAGATTGGACAGCAAATGAAAGATAAATTAGTTCTTAATGCAATCGCTGTGTTAGATTTTTAAAATTAACGTTACTGCGCAATACAGTGTGCGCTAAAGCGAGACCGCACCATAATTCATGGCGGAATTATTATTTGACATTTGTCAACATAAGTATGAATTAACAGCATAAAGACTGCTTACTATTTGCTGAGCTTCCATCAGAATCTTGGGCAAGGTGTCCTTTCTCCAGAACAATCGTCTTTTGGTTGAAAGATGTCCTCTTGTCCTGTCGAAATAGCCCGCTAACGTTAGCCATCCACTGGAGAGGTGTCCAACTCGTGAAAGCGCATGACAAAGAAATCCCAGAAAATCGCAATAAACTGATATAAACTGCTATAAGTCGGTTTAAATTAACTACCTTATGATGTCTTTAACAACTATAACGAGTAAAAACATGACCGGAGATACAGAACTGCTAAAACGAAAGCTTTGCAGGAGGCCATAGTGATGTCCCTGATGCGCCAGGCGCACCGTTGAAAAGAACGGTACTTCCGTTCCACGGTCTTATATAGGGCCCCAGATTGCGCAATCGACTCCATTCAAATTCTCCCCGCTTACTGACATCTAGAGGAAGGCGTATGCAGTGCATGTAGCCCGATGGCTTACATGGGGACTTATAAACTGACCTCAGAACAGGGACCTCGATTTCTGAAATCTCACTCCCTGACAGGAAATGTGCTGCAGAATGAGTTCTGTTTCACTCAGAGAAATAATTCAAACGGTTTTAGAAACTAGAGAGTGTTTTCTATCCAATAGTAATAATAATATGCATATTGTACGAGCAAGAATTGAGTACGAGGCAGTTTAATTTGGGAACAAATTTTTACAAAGTCGAAATGGCGCCCCCCTAGGCTCAAGAAGTTATGTCCCCCTAATTGCCCTGAATACCTCTGTTGATCCTATAGCAATTGTATGCAGTAATCATGAGCCTATGAACTAGATTTATTCTGTTAGCACTGCGGCGGTGTGCCCTAGTAGGAACACCACCTTGTGCAGCTCACCCTGCACTATCAGCTACAATATAAATAACATGAGCAAGTCTACTTCTGATAAGCATTAAAAACAATCAAGCAACCCAGAAAAGTGCAAAAGAATTGTCCATATTAACATATGCAGCCTGAGAAACAAGGTCCATGAAGTCAATAACTTGCTTGTAACAGATGACATTCATATTGTCACTATCTCTGAAACTCACTTAGATAATACCTTTGATGATACAGTGGTGGCAATACATGTTTATATCATCTACTGAACCACATTCCTGTAAAGCTTAGAGACGGTCTCATGTTAAATACTGTAGAAGTAATATGGCTACAGGTTAATCTGCCTCACCTTAAGGCCATTCTTGTGGGTAGCTGCTATAGACCACCAAGTGCTAACAGTCAGTTTCTGGATAACATGTGTGAAATGCTTGATAATGTATGTCATATCAACAGAGAAGTATATTTTCTGGGTGATTTAAATATTGACTGGCTCTCATCAAGCTGCCCAATCAAGAAAAAAACGTCAAACTGTGACCAGTGTCTGCAACTTGGTTCAGGTTGTCGGTCAACCTACCAGGGTATTTACAAACAGCACAGGAATTAAATCATCAACATGTATTGATCACATCTTTACTAATGCTGCAAAAATGTAAAACAGTATCCAAATCCATAGGATGTAGTGATCGCAATATAGTAGCCATATCTAGGAAAACCAAAGTTCCAACGGCTGGGCCTAATATAGTGTCTAAGAGGTCATACAATAAGTTTTGTAGTGATTCATATGTTGATGATGTTGAGAATATTTGCTGGTCTGTGGTGTGTAATGAGGAGCAACCAGACGCTGCACTTGACACATTTATGAAATTGCTTATTCCAGTTACTAATAAGAATGCACCCATTATTAAGAAAATGACTGTAAATCCCCTTGGACTGATGAGGAATTGAAACATTGTATGTTTGAGAGGGATGAGGCAAAAGATATGGCAAATAAATCTGGTAGCCCAACTGATTGTCAAACGAACTTCAAATTAAGAAATAATGTTACTAAACTAAATAAAAATAAACTATACTTTGAAACAAAAATCAATGATACAAAGAATGATAGTAAAAAGCTTTGGAGCACCTTAAATGACATTTTGGGAAAAAAGGCTAACTGTGCTCCATCATTCATTGAATCCGATGGCTCATTCATCACAAAACCGACTGATATTGCCAACTACTTTAATTACTTTTTCATTGGCAGGAAAAACAAACTTAGGTATGACATGCCAGCAACAAACGCTGACACTACACATCCAAGTACACTACCGTTCAAATGTTTTAGAACACCTACTTATTCAAGGCTTTTTCTTTATTTTTACTATGTTCTACATTGTAGAATAGGGAAGATATCAAAACTATGAAATAACACATATGGAATCATATATTTTATAAATTGAGATTCTTCAAATAGACACCATTTACCTTGATGATAGCTTTGCACACTTGGCATTCTCTCAACCAGCTTCACCTGGAATGCTTTTCCAACAGTCTTGAAGGAGTTCCCAGATATGCTGAACACTTGTTGGCTACTTTTCTTTCACTCTGCGGTCAGAATCATCCCAAACCATCTCAATTTAGTTGGGTCTGACAATCAGGAAGGAAAATTACTGAGGATAATAGCGGACGATATTGCCACTCCTATTTGCCACATATTCAATTTAAGCCTACTAGAAAGTGTGTGCCCTCAGGCCTGGAGGGAAGCTAAAGTAATTCCGCTACCCAAGAATAGTAATGCCCCCTTTACTGGCTCAAATATCCGACCAATCAGCCTGTTACCAACCCGTAGTAAACTTCTGGGAAAAAATGGTGTTTGACCAGATACAATGCTATTTCACAGTAAACAAATTGACAACATACTTTCATCCTGCTTATAGGGAAGGACACTCAACAAGCACAGCACAGAGAAATTGATGATACAATGATTCTGGGGGCTGCCTTGTTAGACTTCAATGCAGCTTTTGACATGATCAATCATAGTCTGCTTCTGGAAAAACACATGTGTTATGGCTTTACACCCCCTGTTATAATGTGGATAAAGAGTTACTTGTAATAACAGAACACAGAGGGTGTTATTTAATGGATGCCTTTCAAACAAAATCCAGGTAGAATCAGGAATTCCCCAGGGTAGCTGTTTAGGCCCCTTACTTTTTTCAATCTTTACTAATGACACGCCACTGACTTTGAGTAAAGCCAGTGTATATATATATGTATGTGGATGACTCAATACTATACACGTCAGCTACTACAGCAACTGAAATGACAGCAACACATAACAAAGAGCTGCAGTTAGTTTTGGAATGGGTAGCAAGGAATCAATTAGTCCTAAATATTTCCAAAACTAAAATCATTGTATTTGGGACATTCACTAAACCCTAAACCTCAACTGCATCTCGTAATGAATAATGTGTAAATTGAGCAAGTTGAGGTGACTAAACTGCTTGGAGTTACCCTGGATTGTAAACTGTCATGGTCAAAACATATTGATACAACAGTAGCTAAGATGGGGAGAATTCTTTCCATAATAAAGCGCTGCTCTGCCTTCTTAACAACACTATCAACAAGGCAAGTCATACAGGCCCTAGTTGTCGCACCTGGACTACTGTTCAGTCGTGTGGTCAGGTGCCACAAAGAGGAGAGTTAACATTAATGACATGAATGTCAGTCTCTCATGGCTCAAAGTAGAAGAGAGATTGACTTCATCACTACTTGTTTTTCTAAGAGATGTTGACATGCATACCCCACAAGACATGCCACCAGAGGTCTCTTCACAGTCCCCTAGTCCAGAACAGACTATTGGAGTCACACAGTACTACATAGAGCCATGACTACATGGAACTCTATTCCACATCAGGTAACTGATGCAAGCAGTAGAATCAGATAAAAAACAGGTAAAAATACACCTTATGGAACAACGGGGACTGTGAAGAGACACATACAAAGATACTGACACATGCATTGTGATATTGTTGTATGGTGGTATCAAACATTTTGTATTGTAGATACAGTTGAAGTCAGAAGTTTACATACACTTTAGCCAAATACATTTAAACTCAGTTTTTCACAATTCCTGACATTAAATCCTAGTAAAAAATGCCCCTTCTTAGATCAGTTAGGATCACCACTTTATTTTTAGAATGTGAAATGTCAGAATAATAGTAGAGAGAATGATTTCTTTCAGCTTTTATATCTTTCATCACATTCCCAGTGGGTCAGAAGTTTACATACACTCAATTAGTATTTAGTAGCATTGCTTTAAAATTGTTTAACTTGGGTCAAACGTTTTGGGTAGCCTTCCACAAGATTCCCACAATAAGTTGGGAGAATTTTGGCCCATTCCTCCTGACAGAGCTGGTGTAACTGAGTCAGGTTTGTAGGCCTCCTTGCTCGCACACGCTTTTTCAGTTCTGCCCACACATTTTCTATAGGATTGAGGTCAGGGCTTTGTGATGGCCACTCCAATACCTTGACTTTGTTGTCCTTAAGCCATTTTGCCACAACTTTGGAAGTATGCTTGGGGTCATTGTCCATTTGGAAGACCCATTTGCGACCAAGCTTAACTTCCTGACTGATGTCTTGAGATGTTGCTTCAATATATCCACATAATTTCCCTCCCTCATGATGCCATCTATTTTGTGAAGTGCACCAGTCCCTCCTGCAGCAAAGCACCCCCACAACATGATTCTGCCACCCCCGTGCTTCACGGTTGGGATGGTGTTCTTCAGCTTGCAAGCATCCCCCTTTTTCCTCCAAACATAACAATGGTCATTATGGCCAAACAGTTCTATTTTTGTTTCATCAGACCAGAGGACATTTCTCCAAAAAGTACGATTTTTGTCCCCATGTGCAGCTTCAAACTGTAGTCTGGCTTTTTTATGGCGGTTTTGGAGCTGTGGCTTCTTCCTTGCTGAGCGGCCTTTCAGGTTATGTCGATATAGGACTCGTTTTACTGTGGATATAGATACTTTTGTACCTGTTTCCTCCAGCATCTTCACAACGTCCTTTGCTGTTGTTCTGGGATTGATTTGCACCTTTCACACCAAAGTACGTTCATCTCTAGGAGACAGAACGTGTCTCCTTCCTGAGTGGTATGACGGCTGCATGGTCTTTATACTTGCGTACTGTTGATTGTACAGATGAACGTGGTACCTTCTGGTGAAAACAGACAAACAATCAACAAGGACAGTTTAAACTTCTTCTAATTGGGCTAAATTGAAATGGAATCAGAACAAAACAGATACTAAGATCAATATAATAGATCAACATATAGCCACAAATATGATGCTGTTCATTAAATAAAATAAACCTGATACACTGATCTGAAAGGTAAAATCAGCAATGGGTATTCAAAGGAAAAGGTTAAGTTAGGGTTAGGTTTGAGACATGTTCCGTAGGTAAGCAGCTAAAGGGGTAGGCAGCGCATGTGTAAACCACATGCAAGATATGATTGGCTGAAGCTATGGGGTGGGCACTATGTTTTGCCAGCATCGGCACAATTAAGAGCAGCAACATAGGACGCAGTATGAATCTAAAAACACTATCAGCATTTTCCATTCAGTCATATGTGGGCAAAACATGTGTTAAACACATTGATACTTAAAACATAGATCGCGTTAATGTGTGAAAGTGTTGCACGTGGTACTATTTCATATTTCCTCTCCTCTGTATTTAAAATGTCCAGTTTTTACATGTTGAAATGTTAGCAATTCACTCAGCACTGTAATACCTGAGAAAAAAAGGCTCTTCCTATGCTTTGCTAGACTGAGGGATGCAGCTGCGTATGATGTTTGAGAGCATGCTGCTTTGGTGCTTGTAATGCCAGGATAGTGGGTTCGATTCCTGGGACCACCCATACATAAAATGTACGCACGCATGACTGTAAGTCGCTTTAGATAAAAGTGTCTGCTAAAGCCCCCACACACAGAAATGTCACACATACATGCAGGCTGTATCTGAAATTGCAGCGGGGCCATTAGTTTGGAATGCTGTACGTAAACAGAGGTTTGATTGCCTTATATGGACAGGCTGGCTGAGAGCACAAACAATATGAGACTAACTATAAAACAAGCCTCACTTGACTATGCCACCCTTGATTCCATTCAGTCAAGACAGACAACAGGCTTCCCCAAACTAGAAATCCCTATGATGTCAAGGCTAGCTGTTGTCAGGTAAATTTGTCTGCTATGTCAAATTAGCATCACTTTAGTGGTAATGCTAAACATATACAGCATATACAGCATTATAAAAGTTAACAGAGGGAATCTATTAATAGTCCTGTGTAGGTACTCTGAAAGTAGCCAGAGCGAGTCACTGAACCCTGTGATTTTTCCCAGCCACTTGTTTATTCTGGGCCCACTGTAGCGGCCACCTCTCCCATACTTGACATTGGACCAACTCAGGACAACCACAACCTGGCTGGCTGCCAATCACTTTTATTTCAACTCAATAATACTACATATTGAAATATGAAATGATGATATCAATACAGGCATCAGGACCAATACTCATACAGCCATCAAGACACATTGTAGAACAGTACTTAACAATATTATTTTAGAATCAATGAAATAGACTGCATTCAATGGCACTAGTTAGTAAATAGCACCCTTCTCATAGATTGAATACTACATTGTTAATAATTAACATGTTTCCAGTAAATAAACTTGTCACGACTGATGATTGTGGACATTTTTTCTTTGAGCACCTAAGACTGAAGTGACATTTTCTGGCAGTCAGTGATTCAGAGAGGAGATCTAATGCCCACCAGGACATTCAATTATTGGTTCATCTGACTTTTAACACACCTAAACATCTACACCTCATCTCCATTAACAGTACATAAAGAGCCTCGCAGAGAGGTCAAACAAAAACATTGCCTTGTCTTTTCGACCTGGGTCACTTTCAGAAGGACGTAACGTTCTGAATGTCGCAGATAGTGATGTAATATATAGAGATGCCATGATTCTTTAGTCGACATAATAGAAAAAGCATGGCTGTTCTACACAACATGTTTCTACCTGAATGTTCTATATATTATGCCGTACTGAACGCTACCCTGGTGTTACATATTCCCACTCTTCCACTGTCACACTACACCGACTCGGTAATGTACTGGGCACAATGTCTGGGTCTTCAGACCCACTCTGCCACATCTCTCCCCCCAAAATGAAGCATGATTTTGAGGCCTCCCCACCCGGCAACCTCCCATGTGGGCCCTGGGTGTATTTCATCAACATCTGACACAAAGACCCTCATGAGGTGGACAAAGATGAAAGATTTGTTCCTTTTTTAAAGTGCCATTATGCGTTTTTACTCTTCATACGTCCATATGTCCCCAATCTACACTCTAGAAGCAAACCATGACGAGCAGGCATCCTTGTGAGGACAGCAGAATACGTGCTAATGGCAAAACCTGGATGGAAAACACATTATCATCATCCAGCTGGCTGCCTTTGCTGCTGGGGGAAGGGGGTTAGCATACAGATTGACAGGCCTCAGTCAAAACCAGGGTGGCATCACCATCATCCTCATTTGGCTACCCTGTAATTGGTCAGGTCCAGGGGTTATCTACTGGGCACACGCCAGCAGTGGCATGTATTCATGGATGTCAAGAAAAATTGACCAAGAAAAAAATGTGATTTTTTAAAATCTTTCGTCCCTCTGTGTTTCATAGTTTTCCTTCAATTAGCAAAAGGCTGAATGTATCTCACCAGAGAAGGCATCCAAGTGAGCGAAACAGCACCCCTCTGTCTCTATGTGTAGGCCATCTATCTGATGCTGTCTGGTCCAAAATAATATGACATTGTTGCTGCCCATAGCATTGAATGCAAGGGAAGCCAGCGATCATTTGGACTCCCTTGATAATTAAAAAATAATAATAGCCAATCAGCATTCAGCTAAACTGAGTGAGCTCAACTATGAATGGTCTTGGCGTATCAAAAAAAAGTGTCAAGGGAAGCCAGTTTGGATTCGGCTTCACTCCAATCACATTGCATTGAGAGCATACGTCACCGACAGAAACTCGTTGTGCATCTCGTTGTGCTGTTGTCCTCCGGTGGCTAGCTAGCTAGCTAAAATCGGCCCTTTCCTAAATTAACCATGGATGGAGATAGGGATTTGGACTTGTGGTTTTACTTAAATTTCCGTTTTGACCAATGATTTTAATGTCAATTCTGATCTAACCATAAATTCATGCATTGTGCCCCTGGCCTGAGAGGATGGAAGTTTAATATGTAGCTAGATGTAGAAGGCTAATGTTAACTAAATAACGTTGCCCACGAAAAGGAAATTATGCTAGCGAGCAAGATTTTTAGTCAGGTAGCCTAGGACAACAAAAAATGTAAGTGTGTACTGTATGACAGAGTGATTTGATGATGTTGAAATATTGAAGTTGAAATGGTTCTGGAATAGTGGAGGCCGCTCCTGTTTTCTTTGTGACTTGCGGTAACTCTCCGTGGTTCTAAATCCATAGTTGTTTAGTGGTCCAAAATTGGCAAAAACATTAACTAGCTTAACCATGTTGTAGGTTATGTAACTGTTTGTTACATGCAATATGCTTTGTGCTCATCACCGGACAGAGGTTGCTCTCCACTTTTGTGATGAAACAAAGGTGTTGTTGAATTTATTCTGCCACTGTGTCTTGTTATTATCTCAGCCTTAGGTCTATATATCACAGTCGCAAGGCATATGATCTAAGAGGTTATAGAGCAAATAACGCAATTATCACAACACAAAGGTTGTAATATGGCTTTTTTTTCTGGCTTCCCCAGTGATTTTACCCACGCACCGCTACTGCACGCCAGTCGTCTGCCTCCTGGCTCACCTTGTAGTGCCTCAGAGCCGTCTTGTTGTACACCGTGAGCCTCTCCACAGAGTCTGTGGACAAGGCCTGTGGAGGGAAGGAGATTGGGTTGTATTGCATTGTGTTTTAATCATCGGGAGAAATACACAATTGTGAAATGACACAATTTGAGTCTTTGGGTATGAGTGAGTTTCCAGAAATGAATCCATAGCAAGATGATTTATATGAGAATTACATAAGTCCCATTGTCTTAGTATGCTCCTGTAAATTGCTCTGGATGAGAGCGTCTGTTAAATGACAATGTCAAATGTAAATGATGTACAGTAGCTGACCTTCATGTGGATGACAGCGTCAGTGCTGTATTCCTCCATAGAGTAGAGCTGCAGGTCTTCCTGGAAGTATTGAGCGTAGAGGCGGGAGATGAGCAGGCAGTAACCAAAGCCAGCCTGGAGATGTGACACACAATAGGGTTAAACCATGGCTGCTTCAATACTCTGATAAACATGGGGGTGAGTGAAAACACTTGGAAGACTGGGCTGGGCTCAATGTTTTGGATAGAAATATATTGTGCAGAACGGAGACAGACATGCCTCTCTGACATTAGAGTAAGGAATCATGTCAGCTCTATTTCTTGCCAATTCTATCTGCGATGTTCACTACGTTGCACCCTTCTGAATACGACCCTGGTCTATGAAATAGACTTGGCAAAGAGTGTAGACACTCACTAATGGTGTCTGCGAGTGCTTGCCCATCTCTGGCGTGGGGGCCGTAGAGTATATGTAGCCGGCATTGGAGGAATCGTCAGTCATAAAATGACGGAGATGCTACAAGGAAGTCATGTGGGTGCCCCTTGTGCCATTTGCTCAAATTCAACGGCCTGCCTGACGATAGGCCAAGCCAAGTCATTTATTCTGCATATCGTCAAGGTAACCGGACAACAAGGCCCCTCAGTTTCCCCTGTATTGTATTATGTCACTGCCAGGTGCACCGTCAGATCTCCAAAAGAACAAGCAGTACTGAGATCAAGTTACTGCAATACTAGGTTATGGGCTCATAGTATGGAATTCAAAGCAGGCCCAATCGTGTTAATCTTATCAGGGATTAGCAGCTTGGTTTAACATTAAACACAGAATGAGTAAGGGTAAAATCTTACACAACAGGTTTAAATAAGGATTTACTATACCTTAATTGACAGGTCCTCTCCTCCAATGGCCACCATGACTTGAATGGGTGGTAGACTGTTGCTGACTTCATGGTTCTCAATTGTGGCCCTTATGGCATTCTGGAAGATGGACCAATAGACATGGTCAGATTAAAAATGTACCATACGTTGAAAAGCTCAAACATGTGGTCAAGATAGGAGGGCACATGACAAGGCTTATGGGTTGTCTAAAGCGAAAGACAAGAAATTCATACACAACTTCTGCAGTTTAATTAAAATTCAAAAGCCATTAGTATGTTATGTGTCAATTACTGAGATTCTGTTGACATTGTCGTGTCTTTGCTATCATTAAATTAAGACTTAGTTTTTATCAAAGATTCTCTGTAATTAGTATTACGTAATCAAACTGATTAATCATGTAACTGTAATTAACTAGGAAGTTGGGGCATCAAGGAAAATATTTCCTAATATAATTTCCTAATATAACCTTTTAGATATTTTCATATCTGATCCATAGTCTTCTTAATTCATGAATTATTTACTCTACCTCACGTTAGTCTCATTCCAAATGTCGTAAATTGTTGGTTATCTGCACGAACCCAGTCTTCACTATGAGTCATCCATACATCAATTGTCTTAAATCATGTATTTATTACTAAGTAATTCACAGAAATGCATAAACAAACAAAAAGTAAATATGGTTACAAGAAATGATAGGAGAATATGCCCTAGTGGGCTAAACCGGCATGGCGGCTTATTAGACCAAAGGGAAGTGGGGGTCGACTGAGAAGTCACTACAGAGTTAATAATTATAACAATTGAAATGCTAATCCTTTGCACATGAACGCTCACTCATTCGGGAACAATTGCAATCAATATATATATTTACGCTCAGTGTGTCGTCTTGATCGCTGTAGAAAAGTTAGTTTCTGTTGGAGAGTTTCCGTCCTTTCTCTCGCTGTCGTAGGTAGTTCAGAGTGACATTCATTCGTGTTGTTGTAGGATGGATGTTTCGGCGGTTGTCGTTCTTCGCGTTCAATGATACCGAATTCCTAGCTGCAGACTAGTAATTAATATCAAAGACTTGTTCTTATTCTGTGGTATGGTTAAAAGATTCAGCAATGGTCTGCAACCTTTGTCCTCCCGGGATTGAGAGAAACATAGTCTACTTGAGGAATTCTCAAGATTGGGGTTTTATTCGGAATTGCAGAAAAGGGGCTGTTCCAGGATGCCTGACCCTAACTGGGTTCATGGGCGGTCCTCTGATTTAGTTCAACTCAAAAGGGAATTGGAGTTTCCTTCATTAAACAGTCCAAAATCACATTACACAATTTTACAAACAGTATCATACTCACTCATTCATCTTATATCAAATCAAATTTATTTATATAGCCCTTCCTACATCAGCTGATATCTCAAAGTGCTGTACAGAAACCCAGCCTAAAACCCCAAACAGCAAGCAATGCAGGTGTAGAAGCACGGTGGATAGGAAAAACTCCCTAGAAAGGCCAAAACCTAGGAAGAAACCTAGAGAGGAACCAGGCTATGAGGGGTGGCCAGTCCTCTTCTGTCTGTGCCGGGTGGAGATTATAACAGAACATGGCCAAGATGTTCAAATGTTCATAAATGACCAGCATGGTCAAATAATAATAATCACAGTAGTTGTCGAGGGTGCAGCAAGTCAGCATCTCAGGAGTAAATGTCAGTTGGCTGTTTTAGCAAGTCCGGAGAACAGGTCAGGTCAGGTTCCATAGCCGCAGGCAGAACAGTTGAAACTGGAGCAGCAGCAAGGCCAGGTGGACTGGGGACAGCAAGGAGTCATCATGCCAGGTAGTCCTGACGCATGGTCCTAGGGCTCAGGTCCTCCGAGAGAGAGAAAGAAAGAGAGAAGGAGAGAATTAGAGAGAGCATACTTAAATTCACACAGGACACCGGATAAGACAGGAGAAATCCACCAGATATAACAATAACAATTATACAACAATTAGATGTAAACCTCATCTCTGAGGCTATTATATAAACCGCGTTATGGTATGTGGCCGCACCGTCTCCCATGAGCTTCCCCAAGTTGTAACAAACGAACCAGTTCGTAGCTGGATTCTTCACCGATCTTTTATACCTTCTCCGGAACGCAAATGTTGTTCGGACCTCAAGTTCTGTGAGGTGGAAGAAATTCCTTTGTTCTCTATGAAACTTCACTCTATCTCTATACTGTGTGGTCTTCCCTAGGGATTTATGACCTCACTGACCACAGCAGCCTAGTTGTAGGGGGCAGGGAGAGGCAGGGAGAGGCAGGGGGATGGGGCTTGCTGTACCCAAAGAGGGCAACGTCATGACAACATCCATTATCATTATTCTGAGAACAAAGGAGAATTTAGTCAGTGTCAATATTGTCCGAGGCATCGTCACTTATCCATTACTTCTGCCCCGCTGGAATAATTACTTGGCCCTCAGGTCCAGATGTTGGAGAGATTGTTTATACACACAGCGGTGGTGCTCAGACAATTTCATTCAAAACTCCCAAATGAGCATAAATTGATCATCCATCTACATGCGTCCTTCACAGGTGGTAATTGTGGGATAGTTGATTGATTAATCTTGGCTTGGTTCTTACCATTAATTTCTTGCAGCATCAGGTCTGGCGAACTCAGATAGTACCGATCATACGCCATTTTGGCACTCTGTTAAGCATCTGGAAACATACTGTCACGTACAATGTTAGGAGACAGGCGCAGGAATACAATTTTTTTTACATTTTATTTCCCTAATCAAAATAGAGTACGTCATTATATATATATATATATGCACACGCACACAAGGATGTAACTCAAACGAAAGAGTGAGGTGAAACCTCTAATAGACAGGATGAGACCAGTAAGAACAATACAGGGGATGAGACCCGTAGAACCTTAATACAATGTACAGTAAGCGTAGCACGAAAGCCGATACCACAGAACTGTCAATCCTGTGGGTAACTGGTGATAGGAGTCAGGCGCAGGAGAGCTGAGATGCGTAGACAAGGTATTTAATACAAGATAACACCAGTATAAACACAATACTACGGTGCGGGAAAAATAACGGTACCACGAAATAAACGGGCGTAATAACAAAACCCGGCAACAAAATACCAGCCATCAGTAACAGCCTGAACAATAGAACAAACACGCACACAAACATGGGCGAAACCAGAGGGTTAAATAATGAACATGTAATGGGGGAATTGAAACCAGGTATGTAGAAAAGAAAGACAAAACAAGTGGATCGGCGATGGCTAGAAGGCCGGTGACGTCGACCGCCGCTCGAACAAGGAGAGGGACCGACTCCGGTG
The DNA here is from genome assembly GCF_016432855.1 of Salvelinus namaycush. Lineage (NCBI taxonomy): Eukaryota > Metazoa > Chordata > Actinopteri > Salmoniformes > Salmonidae > Salvelinus > Salvelinus namaycush. Next base: position 33,032,867 of record NC_052341.1, read on the forward strand.
TAAGTCGTGACAAGAGCACAGGTACTCACAAGACCAATGGACGTGGAACAATCGACAAGGACAAAGGGGAACAGAGGGCACAAACTCAGCAAAAAAAGAAATGTCCCTTTTTCTGGTCCCCGTCTTTCAAAGATATTTGTACATTTCCAAAAAACTTCACAGATCTTCATTGTAAAGGGTTTAAGCGCTGTTTCCCATGCTTGAACCATAACCAATTAATGAACATGCACCTGTGGAGCGGTCGTTAAGACACTAACAGCTTACAGACGGTAGACAATTAAGGTCACAGTAATGAAAACTTAGGACACTAAAGAGGCCTTTCTACTGACTCTGAAAAACACAAAGATAGATGCCCAGGGTCCCTGCTCATCTGCGTGAATGTGCCTTAGGCATGCTGCAAGGAGGCATGAGGACTGCAGATGTCGCCAGGGCAATAAATTGCAATGTCCGTACTGTGAGACGCCTAATACAATGTGACAGGGAGACAGGACGGACAGCTGATCGTCCTCGCAGTGGCAGACCACGTGTAACAACACCTGCACAGGATCGGTACATACAAACATTACACCTGCGGGACAGGTACAGGATGGCAACAACAACTGCCCGAGTTACACCAGGAACGCACAATCCCTCCATCAGTGCTGAGACTGTCCGCAATAGGCTGAGAGAGGCTGGACTGAGGGCTTGAAGGCCTGTTGTAAGGCAGGTCCTCACCAGACATCACTGGCAAAAAACCCACCGTCGCTGGACCAGACAGGACTGGCAAAAAGTGCTCTTCACTGACGAGTCACGGTTTTGTCTCACCAGGGGTGATGGTCGGATTCGCATTTATCGTCGAAGGATTGAGCGTTACACCGAGGCCTGTACTCTGGAGCGGGATCGATTTGGAGGTGAAGGGTCCGTCATGGTCTGGGGCGGTGTGTCACTTCATCATCGTACTGAGCTTGTAATTGCAGGCAATCTCAACGCTGTGCATTACAGGGAAGACATCCTCCTCCCTCATGTGGTACCCTTCCTGCAGGCTCATCCCGAGATGACCCTCCAGCATGACAATGCCACCAGCCATACTGCTCATTCTGTGTGTGATTTCCTGCAAGACAGGAATGTCAGTGTTCTGCCATAGCCAGCGAAGAGCCCGGATCGATATCCCATTGAGCTAGTCTGGGACCTGTTGGATCGGAGGGTGAGGGCTAGGGCCATTCCCCCCAGAAATGTCCGGGAACTTGCAGGTGCCTTGGTGGAAGAGTGGGGTAACATCTCACATTAAGAACTAGCAATTCTGGTGCAGTCCATGAGGAGGAGATGCACTGCAGTGCTTGATGCAGCTGGTGGCCACACCAGATACTGACTGTTACTTTTGATTTTGACCCCCCCTTTGTTCAGGGACACATTATTCCATTTCGGTTAGTCACATGGCTGTGGAACTTGTTCAGTTTATGTCTGTTGTTGAATCTTGTTATGTTCATACAAATATTTATACATGTTAAGTTTGCTGAAAATAAACTCAGTTGACAGTGAGAGGACGTTTCTTTTTTTGCTGAGTTTATATACACATACTAGTCAGGGGGAATGGGAACCAGTTGTGGGTAATGAGACAAGACAGTCCGGGATAGGCCAGTGACGTAGACCTCCGGAGCTGGTGAACAGAATGAGCAGCAGTACTGTGGGGATCCGTAACACATACAGGGATACTCATGAGTGGGATATCAAAAGGTGCATGTAAACAGCTTATTCCAAATAAGACCTTAAGGCAGGATATTAAATCAAATCAAATTGTATTTGTTACGTGCTGAATACAAAAGATGTAGACCTTACAGGGAAAATGCTTACTCGGACCGCTCAAGGATTGTGTACATCATAACGCTGTTGTCCAGAAGGGCACTCACCTGGGCCACGGCGGTGTGGGAGCAACAATCCGCCATCTGTCTCAGTCTGGAGGAGTTCGTGGAGGAGGTTCAGAAGGTGTTTGATTCTCCATTGTCCGGGAGAGAGGCTGTTCGCAAGCTGCTCCAGCTACATCAAGACTCCCATAGTGTGGCAGACTACGCGGTGGATTTCCGCACGTTAGCAGAGTGTTTTGGAACCCGGAAGCGCTGTTCGGCATGTTTCTACACAGAGTATCGGAGGAAGTAAAGGACAAGCTGGCAGCTGGGGAACTACAGACGGATCTCGACTCGCTCATCACCTTGACTATTCGGATTGATGGGTGACTACGGGAACGAAGAAAGGAGAGGAGATTCGATTTCACTCGTCCGTCCAAGGATTCCACTTCACCTCCGAGGTATCCCGGGAAGTCCCCAATGGCTCCATTGCCGAGAGAACCCGAGGCTACCCGAGTTCCCCCAAGAGCCTCCGAAGACTGCCGATTCACCTCTTTCCGAGCCCATGAAACTAGACAGAGCTAGGCTGTCTCCAGCTGAACGGCTATGCAGGCTTCACACTAAGAGCTGCCTGTATTGCGGGACTACTGGTCATTTCGTCTCCACCTGTCCACTAAAAGACCAGGCTCACCGGTAGGAGCGAGTACTCTGGTGGGCCATACGGAGAACTTTTCCTCTCCCCTTACTCGCATCCCTTTTCATGCCATGTTGCTGTGGGGGAACCAGTTGAAATCTCTCCGGGTACTCATCGACTCTGGGACCAATAACAGCTTTATGGATGCTACCCTGGCTTCTGAGCTTGATATCCCCACTCAGCTCCTCTCCATTCCCATGGACGTTAGAGCACTGGACGGGTGCTGTATAGGCCGGGTTCTGTCCTTGAGCTGTTCTTGTCTAATGATGTTCTGCATTATGTTCTGGTCTGTATTATGTCATTCTGTATTATGTTTCATGTTTTGTGTGGACCCCAGGTAGAGTAGCTGCTGCTTTTGCAACAGCTAATGGGGATCCTAATAAAATACCAAATATCAACCTACGTGTGTCAGGGAACCACAGCGAGATGATCCAATTCCTGCTCATTAACTTCTTATGGCTGAAGGGGCAGTATTGAGTAGCTTGGATGAAAGGTGCACAGAGGTGCCCAGAGTAAACGGCCTGCTCCTATGTCATAGTTGCTAATATATGCATATTATTATTAGTATTGGATAGAAAACACTCTGAAGTTTCTAAAACTGTTTGAATTATGTCTGTGAGTATAACAGAACTCATATGGCAGGCAAAAACCTGAGAAGTTCCACTTCCTGTTTGGATATTTTCTGGGGGTGCCAGATTTTCAACCAAGCTCTCATTGAAAATACAGAGAGATATGGATGGGTTTTCACTTCCTACGGCTTCCACTAGATGTCAACAGTCAATAGAACTTTGTCTGATGACTCTAATGTGAAGGGGGGCCGAAGGAGACAGGAATGAGTAATCACTTCCATGAGGTGCCCACGCATTGAACTGGCGCGTTCATGTGAGAGGGAGCGCCGTTCCATCGGTCAATTGAAGTCGATGTAATTCTCCGGTTGGAACGTTATTCAAGATGTATGTTAACAACATTCTAAAGATTGATTCAGTACATCATTTGACATGTTTCTACTGACTGTAACGGAACTTTTGGACATTTCGTCACGTTATAGTGGACGCGCTTTGAGACTTTGGTTAGGGAGTTTGGTAAACAATTCGAAAGTAGCTAATTGGACATAAATAACGGCCATTATCGAACAAATCAAGCATTTATTGTGGACCTGGGATTCCTAGGACTGCATTCTGATGAAGTTCATCAAAGGTAAGGAAACATTTATCATGTATTTTCTGGTTTCTGTTGAGTCCAACATGGCGGCTAATTTGGCTATTGTTCTGAGCTCCGTCTCAGATTATTATGTGGTTTATTTTTCTGTAAAGTTTTTTTGAAATCTGACACAGCGGTTGCATTAAGGAGAGGTATATCTATAATTCCATGTGTATAACTTGTATTATCATCTACATTTATGAGTATTTCTGTTGAAACGATGTGGCTATGCAAAATCACTTGATGTTTTTGCAACTAGTGAATCTAACGCGCCAATGTAAACTCAGATTTTTTGATATAAATATGAACTTTATCAAACAAAACATGCATGTATTGTGTAACATGAAGTCCTATGAGTGTCATTTGATGAAGATAATCAAAGGTTAGTGATTCATTTTATCTCTATTTCTGCTTTTTGTGAAAGCTATCTTTCGCTGGAAAAATGGCTGTGCTTATTGTGGTTTTGTGGTGACCTAACAATTGTTTGTAGTGCTTTCGCTGAAAAGCATATTTGAAATCGGACACGTTGGTGGGATTAACAACAAGATTACCTTTAAAATTATATAAAGACACGTGAATGTCTGAGGAATTTTAATTATGAGATTTCTGTTGTTTGAATTTGGCGCCCTGCACTTTCACTGGCTGTTGTCATATCGATCCCGGTAGCGGGATTGCAGCCATAAGAAGTTTTAAGTCTTCTCAGGTTCCCGTGGTATTGGGATTCTCCATGGTCAAGCGACACAATCCCCTCATTGACTGGTCTGCCGGTGCCATCATGGGCTGGAGCCCGTTCTGCTAAGCCCATTGCCTGAAGTCTGTGCAGCCTGCCCCGGGAACTCTTCCTGGGGGCTCGGAAGTTGCCACAGACCTCTCTGCCATTCCAGCAAAGTACCAGGACCTCCAGAAGGTGATCAGTAAGGCCTGGGCCACTTCGCTGCCCCCTCACCGACCATTTGACTGCGGGTTTGATCTTCCCCCAGGCACCACTCCTCCCCGGGGACGACTGTACTCTCTGTTGGGTCCGGAGTCCAAGGCTATGGAGACCTACATTGAGGACTCCCTAGCTGCAGGGTTCATCTGTCCTTCAGCCTCCCCCGCCGGCACAGGGTTCTTGATGTGTAGAAGGACAAAACCCTGCGCCCGTGCATCAACTTTCGGGGGCTCAACGACATCACGGTAATGAACCACTAGCTGTTACCTCTCATCTCCTCGGCCTTCAAGACGCTCCAGGGCAGGAGGTCACCGTGTTCTCCAAGCTGGACCTAGGGAATGCCTACCACCTTCACCATGGCCAGCGGTCACTACGAGTATTTGGTCATGCCATTTGGCCTCACCAATGCCCCTGATGTGTTCCAGGCTCTGGTTAATGATGTTCTCCGCGACATGTTGAACCGGTTCATCTTCATCTACCTCGATGACATCCTCGTCTTCTCCTGCTCCACCCAAGAACACGTGCTCCATGTCCGACAGGTTCTCCAACGCCTCCTGGAGAACCAGCTTTTTGTAAAAGCAGAGAAACGCAAATTCCATTGCTCCACCATCCCCTTTCTGGGTTACATCATCGCTGCAGGGAGTGTACAGATGGATCCCGGGAAGGTAAGTGGTGGATTGGCCCCAGCCTACTTCCAGAGTGCAGCTGCAACGTTACCTGGGATTCACCAACTTTTATAGCCGATTTATCCGAGGCTACAGTACCCTAGCTTCCCCCCTGTCTGCACTCACCTCTCCCATGGTTCCGTTCACGTTGTCCCCAGCTGCTGCCCGGGCATTCCGGGATCTCAAACACCGCTTCACCACAGCTCCCATCTTGGTTCATCCTGACCCGTCCCGCCAGTTCGTGGTGGAAGCCGATGCTTCGGATTTCGGAGTGGGGGCTGTCCTATCCCAGCAGTCTGCCCTGAACCTCAAGTTACATCCCTGTGCCTTCTCCCACCACCGCAAAGCCACAGAGGAACTACGATGTGGGGAATCATGAGCTTCTCGCGGCGAAGATGGCGTTGGAGGAGTAGAGGCACCGGCTGGAGGGGGAGCAACATCCTTTCATTGTCTGTTCTGACCACAAGAACCTGGAATACCTCCGCACCGCCAAGTGCATCAATTCCAGGCAAGCTAGGTGGGCCCTACTGTTCACCCGGTTCAACTTCCCCCTCTCATACCGGCCGGGATCCAAGAATGTCAAGCCGGACGCACTGTCATGCCACAATAGCCCCACGGCTACTACCCCGGAACCTGACACCATCCTTCCCACCTCGTGCCTGGCGACGGCACTCAGCTGGGGAATAGGAAAGCAGGTTCGTGAGGCACAGCGTACCCAGCAAAACATTGGAGGGTGGCCCAGATAACCGGATGTTCGTTCCTGACGCGGCCCACTCCTCAGTCCTGGAGTGGGCCCACTCCTCCAGGCTTGCCTGCCACCCGGGCTCCCATCGGACCCTGGCTTTTGTGTGACAACACTTTTGGTGGCCTACCATGGTTCCCGAAGTATCCGCATTCATCGCCGCTTGCACGGTCTGTGCACAGAACAAAATTCCTCAGTTCTAGTCCCGGTTCTTGAAGGCGTTCTGCACCCTCATTGGGTCGTCAGCCAGCTTGTTCTCTGGGTTCCACCCCCAGTCCAGCGGCCAGTCAGAGCCAGCCAACCAGGACCTAGAAATTACTCTGCGCTGCCTACACTCCACCAATCCCACCAACTGGAGCCAGTAGCTTGTGTTGGTCGAATACGCTCGCAACACCCTTCCCTGCTCTGCCACGGGCCTATCACCCTTTGAGTGTTCCCTGGGGTATCAGCCCCCGCTCTTCCCTTAGCAAGAAGAAGAGGTCGGCATACCTTCAGCCCAGATGTTTGTCAGCCGCTGTTGTCGGACATGGAGGAGAGCCCGGTCAGCCCTCAAGACCACCTCCAGGTATCGATGACAAGCGGATTGCCACCAGACCCCGGCATCGACTCGGGCAGAATGTATGGTTGTCCACCTGGGATCTGCCCCTCCGGGTGGAATCCCGCAAACTCTCCCCCCGGTTTATCTGCCCTTTTCCCATCTCCAAGGTCATTAGCCCCTCTGCTGTTTGTCTTCTGTTTCCCCGTACCCTCTGTATACATTCCACCTTTCATGTGTCCAGAGTTAAACCCATGTCTCACAGCCCTTTGTCTCCTGTCTCCATTTCCAACACCGGCACCCCTTTCAACCAGGTATGCGCCCAGGTAGTACGCCAGGTGGCGCCCCTAGAGTAGGGTTTACTGTCACACCCTGATCTTTTTCACCTGTCTTTTTGCTTGTCTCCACCCCCCTCCAGGTGTCGCCCATCTTCCCCATTACCCCCGTGTATTTATACCTGCGTTCTCTGTTTGTCTGTTGCTAGTTCGTTTTGTTTTGTGAAACCTACCAGTGTTTGTTCCCCTGCTCCTGTCTGTTCTTGCTCCACTTTTCTAGTCCTTCCCGGTTTTGACCATTCTTCCTGCCCTGACCCTGAGCCTGCCTGCAGTTCTATACCTTGCACCAACTCACTGGATTAGCGACCACTGCCTGCCCTGACCCTGCCTGCCTATCTGGACCTTTTGCACCATCTCTGGATTACTGACCTCTGCCTGCCTTTGACCTGTTGTTGACCTGTACTAGAAATAAACTTTTGTTTCTTTGACACCGTCTGCATCTGGGTCATACCTGAAACCTGATTGAATCATTCAACTGTAGCCTTTGCAGTTCTAGAAAAATCAGCTGTTTTTGCGTCTTCTGATATTAAAATCTCACGAAGAATTGCTGCAAAAAAATACAAAACACAAAGAATACACATTTTAAAACAAAATGGTTGTACCCATTAAATTGTTGGGAGCATATTTTGAGGGTGCAACTTTATTTATTTTCCTCCCTCACATGTAACACTTACTATCACACATTGACTGCTGCGGCAAAGGCTGCTGTTGAATGCTCTGGCTATCTAGTGGCTCAACCCTCACTGGTGTCTCTCCGCTACACTGTGTAATGACTGATGCAGGAGGTAAACTCTGTCCCGTTGTGGTCTTTTACTGGGTCTTCCTTGGTCAGTCCATTGACTCACTTTAATCCTCACGTTCAGTCTCACTGTTTATCTGCCTATTAGAGCCCCTGATGTTGAAAATACATAAGGCTTATTTCCCTCATAAGAAATGTTATTATAGTCAGGCAGATGGCAAACATATCAAGCAACTAATGCAGAGATATTTAGGCTATCATTTGGTTTTAAAAACATGAAGGCTGTCAGAATTATAGTTGACAACTCGCAGTTATACCTTTATTTTCTCTTCATGTATGCTGGGTGGTCATCTTCCTCTGTCTGAAGAACAGAATGGACTACAGCAATAAGCAGCTTAATTTTGCATTATTTTGTAACCTTGATTTAACTAGGCAAGTCAATTAAGAACAAATTATTATTTACAATGCCGGCCTTCTAAGAGGCAAAAGGCCTCCTGCGGGGATGGGAGCTGGGATTAAAAATAAAACTGTAGGACAGAACACACATCACGACGAGAGACACCACAACACTACATAAAGAGAGATCTAAGACAACATAGCATGGCAGCAACACAGCATGGAAGCAACTCAACATGAAAACAACACGTTAGCAATACAACATGGTAGCAGCACAAACATGGTACAAACATTGTTAGGTTCAGACATCAGCACAAAGGGCAAAAAGATCGAGACAACACATCACGTGACGCAGCCAAGTGTCAGTAAGAGTGTCCATGATTGAGTCTGTCTTTTGGGACGTTGAACGGGTGTCCTGACTCTCTGAGGTCATTAAAGATCCCATGGCACTTATCGTAAGAGTAGGGGTGTTAACCCCGGTGTCCTGGCTAAATTCCCAACCTGCCCCTCAACCATCACGGTCACCTAATAATCCCCAGTTTACAATTGGCTCATTCATCCCCCTCCTCTCCCCTGTAACTATTCCCCAGGTCGTTGCTGCAAATGAGAACGTGTTCTCAGTCAACTTACCTGGTAAAATAACGGATAAATAAAAATTTGAATGTAGAGATGGAGATAAAACTGTCCAATTTGAATATTTTTTTAAGCTCGTTCGAGTTGCTAGATGCAAATTGAATTGAGCGACCAAGGTATGTGTGTGCTTTGGGGACCTTTAACAGAACGTGACTGGCAGAATGGGTGTTGTATGTGGAGGATGAGGGTTGCAGTAGGTATCTCAGATAGGGGGGAGTGAGGCCTAAGAGGGTTTTATTAATAAGCATTAACCAGTGGGTCTTGCTTTGGGTAAACAGAGATGGCTAGTTTACAGATTAGAGTGCAGTGATATGTCCTATAAGGAGCATTGGTGGCAAATCTGATGGCCGAATGGTAAAGAACATCTAGCCGCTCGAATGGTAAAGAACATCCAGAGCAAATCAAATTTTATTAGTCACATGCGCCGAATACAACAGGTGTAGACCTTACAGTGAAAAGCTTACTTACGAGCCCCTAACCAACAATGGAGTTTTAAAAAATACGGATAAGAAATGAAAGTAACAAGTACTTAAAGAGCAGCAGTAAAATAACAATAGCGAGACTATATACAGGGGGGGTACTGGTACAGAGTCAGTGTGCGGGGGCAACAGTTGAGGTAATATGTACATGTAGGTAGAGTTATTAAAGTGACTATGCTTAGATAACAGAGTAGCAGCGGTGTAAAAAGGGGGGCAATGCAAATAGTCTGGGTAGCCATTTGATTAGATGTTCAGGAGTCATATGGCTTGGGGGTAGAAGCTGTTTAGAAGCCTCTTGGACCTACACTTGGCGCTCCGGTACCGCTTGCCGTGCGGTAGCAGAGAGAACAGTATGACTAGGGTGGCTGGAGTCTGACATTTTTTAGGGCCTTCCTCTGACAACGCCTGGTATAGAGGTCCTGGATGGCAGGAATCTTGGCCCCAGTGATGTACTGGGCCGTTTGCACTACCCTCTGTAGTGCCTTGCGGTCGGAGGCTGAGCAGTTGCCGTACCAGGCAGCGATGCAACCATTCAGGATGCTCTCGATGGTGCAGCTGTAGAACCTTTTGAGGACCCATGCCAAATCTTTTCAGACTCCCGAGGGGGAATAGGTTTTGTCATGCCCTCTTCACGACTGTCTTGGTGTGCTTCGACCATGTTAGTTTGTTGGTGATGTGGACACCAAGGAACTTGAAGCTCTCAAACCTGCTCCACTGCAGCCCCGTTGATTCTTTTTCCCGTAGTCCACAATCTCCTTTGGCTTGAGCACCCTGCAGTTCTTCATCACATGTTTCTGTAAGAGAACATTTTATGCATGTATGCTACCTGTCGCCTGCAGATTACAGATACAGACTGTTCTCTTATGAGATTGCTGTCAGTTTTACAAAAAATACACGAGTACAAATAGTTGACTGCAAATACAAACAAATTGTCAGTTTTAATACATTTTGCCACATGAGAATGGCTTCTTACATCTAGTGTACCTGATGTGAACATCAAATTAACCACAGCTTTCATCAGGCACCTCCTTTCTCTTCAAATGTATTTATAAAGCCCTTTTACATCAGCAAATGTCACAAAGTGCTTATACAGAAATCCAGACGAAAACGCCCAAACAGCAAGCAACACAGATGTCGAAGCAAGGTGGCTAGGAAAAACTCCCTAAAAAGGCAGGAGTTCACAGACCTTGTGCATCATTCTGTACAAGCATAGTGGGTCCAGTAGCTCTTGCCATCCTGGACCAGCTTCCCACTGCACTGAGACTAGGAAACACTGTCACCACTGATAAATCCACAATAAGAGAATATCAGCACTGCTGGCCATGCTTTCCACCTGGATACCCCAACCCCGGCCAACAGCTCTTCACCCCACATAGCAACTGGCCCAAGAACCCCCCCCCCCCCCCGCCGCTTCTCCATCCAAATCCAGACAGCTGATGTTCTGAAAGAGCTGCAAAGTCTGGATCCCCACAAATCAGCTGAGTTAGACAATCTGGACCCTCTATTACTAGTCTGTTCAACCTCTTTCGTATCGTCTGAGATTCCTAAAGATTGGAAAGCGGCCGCGGTCATCCCCCTCTTCAAAGGGCGAGACACTCTAGACCCAAACTGTTAGACCTATATCCATCCTGCCCCGCCTTTCTAAAGTATTCGAAAGACAACTGAACAAACAGATCACCGACCATTTCGAATCCCACCGTACCTTCTCCGCTATGTACTCTGGTTTCCGAGCTGGTCACGGGTGCACCTCAGCCACGTTCAAGGTCCTAAACAATATCATAACTGCCATCGATAAAAGACAGAACTGTACAGCCATCATCAACCTGGCCAAGGCTTTCGACTGTCAATCACCACATTCTTATCGGCAGTCTCAACAGCCTTGTTTTCTTTAATGACTGCCTCACCTGGTTCACTAACTAATTCTCAGATAGAGTTCAGTGTGTCAAATCGGAGGGCCTGTTGTCCAGACCTCTGGCAGTCTATGGGGGTGCCACAGGGTTAAATTCTCGGGCCGACTCTCTTCTCTGTATACATCAATGATGTTGCTCTTGCTGCTGGTGATTCTTTGATCCACCTCTACGCAGATGACACAATTCTGTATACATCCTTCTTTGGACACTGTTAACAAACCTCCAAATGAGCTTCAACACCATACAACTCCTTCCGTGGCCTTCAACTGCTCTTAAATGCTAGTAAAACAAAATGCATGCTCTTCAACCGATCACTGCCTGCACCCTCCCGACTAGCATCACTACTCTGGATGGTTCTGACTTAGAATATTTGGACAACTATAAATACCTAGGTGTCTGGCTAGAATGTAAACTCTCCTTCCATACTCACATTAAGGATCTCCAATCCAAAGTTAGATCTAGAATCAGCTTCCTATTTCGCAACAAAGCCTCCTTCACTCATGCTGCCAAACATACCCTCGTAAAACTGACTATCCTACCGATCCTTGACTTCGGCGATGTCATTTACAAAATAGCCTCGTACACACTACTCAGCAAATTGGATGCAGTCTATCAGAGTGCCATCCGTTTTGTCACCAAAGCCCCATATACTACCCACCACTCCGACCTGTATGCTCTCGTTGCTGGTATCACTACATATTCGTCGCCAAACCCACTGGCTCCAGGTCATCTATAAGTCTATGTTAGGTAAAGCGCCGCCTTATCTCAGCTCACGATAACACCCACCCGTAGCACGCGCTCCAGCAGGTATATCTCACTGGTCATCCCCAAAACCAACACCTCATCTGGCCACCTTTCCTTCCAGTTCTCTGCTGTCAATGACTGGAACGAATTGCAAAAATCACTGAAGTTGGCGACTATCATCTCCCTCACTAACTTTAAGCATCAGCTGTCAGAGCAGCTGTACACAGCCCATCTGTAAATAGTCCATCCAACCAACTACCTACCTCATCCCCATATTTGTTTCTCTGCTCTTTTAAAAACACAAGTACTTCTACTTGCACATCTATCACTCGTGTAAATTGCTAAATTGTAATTACGTCGCCAGTATTGGCCTATTTATTGCCTGCCTTACCTCATTTGCACACACTGTATACAGATTTTTCTTATGTGTTATTGACTACTTTTGTTTATCCCATGTGTAACTTGTTTTTGTCGCACTGATTTGCTTTATCTTGGCCAGGTCGCAGTTGTAAATGAGAACTTGTTCTCAACTGGCCTACCTGGTTTAATAAAGGTGAAATATTTGTTTTTCAAACCCATGATGCTGGCACACCTGTCTCCTTCCCTGCAGATATGAAATCCACGATTTGAAACATTGTGCAAAAATATATATTTTTAGATTTGATTATGGGAGTTAATTTAGTCCTTTACACTCACAGCCTGTATACGGTATGAAAGTGGCAGAGGTGGTTGATGGAGGGATGTGCTTGCCACAGTTCCTAATTGGCACAGCCAGGAGAGCTCAAAAAAGCAACTAATAGTTAAAGCCTACTTCATATAGGTAAATTCCTCCGAGTGTAAAGGGTTAAGTCACATGATGCAACTTAGTGATGTGATGTTTCAGTATGGGTCAAGTTCAATGTTGATAGTAATGCTTTTCAGCAAATTCTGTAATATGGAAAGTACTTAACAGCATTGATGGTGCATGTTTATTGCCATACCTTCATATTTCAATAGAGATGTGATGTAATGCTCATTACTTCAGACACTTCTTATTGCACTTAGATGTACAGGACTTACTAGGAGAGAGAGAGAGGATAGTGTCTGCTTGTGACGTTCGTTGGAATAAATGTCAGACCAAGGCGAAGCGGATGTTGAGTTCCACATTATTTATTTGAAAGTGAAACTAAGCAGACAAAAACAAATAAACAATAAACTGACAACGAACCGTGACTACAGAGTTGCTACGTGCACTAACTCAACACAATATCCCATAAACACATGTGGAAAAAAAGCTACCTAAATATGAGCCCCAATTAGAGACAACGATTACCAGCTGCCTCTAATTGGGAATCATACACAATCACCAACGTAGAAAAACAAACCTAGAACCCCACAGAAATGATAAACTAGACTATCCCCCCAGTCACACCCTGACCTACTCTACCATAGAAAATAAGGACTCTATGGTCAGGACGTGACACTGCTCTGCAGACAAGACAGAGAGAGACAGACACAGCATGTTGTCGTGTGTAGGCACAGCTCTGAGATGTACAGGACTTACTAGGAAGAGTTGCAGCAGCAGGTCAAGGCAGTGAGATGAGGGTTGTCGGGTCTAGGCACAGCTCTGAGATGTAGCTTCAGGACTTGCTAGGAGAGAAAGAAAACAACATTTGAATGACTATTGATTGACCATAGGCTTCTATAAAAACCTGTGGCGATTTTAGCATATAAATCTTGGGTGTTAAGAATCCCTTTGGCCCGGCAGTCTAGGGGGGGATGGTAACGAGACCAGTAACATAACTCATGCAAAGTATAATAGTGAAAAAGTAAGTGAGAACAAAACCAGACATTAAATCTACCGTCAAACACTCATGGTTTATTGGAGGGGGGGGGGGGGGGGGGGGTAGGAAAAGGGGCTGAGCTGGACCCAAGGAAAGAAACAAATAACCAAAAACACCCCTAAGCTAGACTAGCCTACTTCAATACAGCTAACTAACCAAAAATACAGTGGGTGGTCCACCCAGTTCTAACTAGTGTTCTTAGACAAAGTATTCCTACGGGTAGTGTATGCCCATGGGCGACTTGTCTTGGTACCCCCTTTTCCCACCATCAAAAAAACTGTCAAATAACAAAACAATACTCACAGGATAACGGACAAAGTGACATGTAGTTGCTAAACCAAATGAGAGATCTACAGAGAGATTGAAACACAGAGATCGAGCTCCAGAGAAAATAACTGAATGGGTTTTTAAACCAAGGGAAAGGGGATGTGATTGGGTAATGGAAACAGGAGGAGGTGTGTCTTCTGATTGATGACTGATTGGTGACTGATTGGGGAATGATGATTGCCACCTGTGAGGGGAGAGAAAAGATACACACACAGGATACACACACACAAACACAGGATACCGGTATCCGTAACAGTGGGGCAAAAAGTGTGATGCATGCCAGCAAAGCCACTGCACAACACAACACTAAACAATACATTAATTGCACTGTAACGGTGACAAACGGTGCCCACAAATGGCCTACATAAAGCTGTTCCAGCAGCACTCCCAACATCTTACAACTACTACACGCGGCTATCAGTGGAGCTTTGTCTGGCAGCGAAACAGTTCATTCAGCCTTTAAAAAAAATATAGCTGATATGGCTGACTTGCTTAATCAAATGTGGTTTCTAATGACAATTGAGATGTACAAACTATGGCATAAGGGGACAACAAGCGGATAAGAGGCAATCTGTATTTTCGATTAAGACATTAATAAGCGAGCTAGGACAGATGTAGTCAATATAACTATTTCTTTAGCACTTTTGAAATGTCAAGTGACAGAATTCAGAACATGGGCCGCTCTTACAGTGTTCTCCCTGTCCACCAAGTCAGAACCGTAGGATAAATATACGGGGCATATAAGCAGACAATGAAGGCTCCTACAATATTCGATGATTACATTTCTCTAAAACAGGTTATAGGCTACATGTGCACCACCAAGTCAGAACAGTAGGCGAAATTGAGAGGGGTAAATAGACCAAATTATTAGGGTGAGGCACATGGGCTACTGTACTAACATCTTACTACACAACATACACTTAGTATTACTTTCTTAGCTACAGTATACATATCTCCCTGGCATATTACATAATTTATGCAGCAGCATACAATTCATTTTTGGACTCACCTTGTTGTGCTGTGCTCACTTGAACAGAAAGGTGGCACAGCGGTCCTTTGTGGGCAAATTTTGTCATCAAAGTATGGCATTCTCTGGATTTATGGTACTTTCAAAACAACTGGGAACTCAGAAAAAAAACAAGGTATAATCATGATGACGTCATTGATCGTCAGGTCGTACCTCTAGAAAGAGGCCGGATTTACAATTCCGAGTTGGATGACCATTCAAAACGTATTTACCCAGTCGGCTCTCGTTTATTCCAAACTTCCCAGTTGTCTTGAACTCACTGAAGTCAAGTTTTGCAGTTCTGAGTTAACAGTTGTTTTGAGCGCGGCACTAATCATGCTTCATTGACAGCATGGCCAATGTTGAATGTTTATCATTTTAAACTTGGTAAAGAGACACTTAATCCCAGATTTGGGACCACACAGCCACTTTACTGAATAGCAGGCTAGTGATTGCTTTGCAATGCTTGCAACTAGCCACTGTCACTGATTCCTTCCAAACAACTCATTGTTGAATTTGCGATTTCCAACTTGTTGTGTAATGTTTTTATCCAATGGCCGATGAACACCGATACGTTTTATCTATAATTTCTCTTCAATATTTATCTTCATATGACAAGGATTAAAAAGGATTTGCCAGTAGATTGTCAACTTGATTCATGATGATGACTGCTAGCTAAGATTTTGAAAGTATGATGTTGACATGATCAGTCCAATCAAAGCTACTGTATCACGACGCAATGCTCCATATTTTCTGCTGGCTTGCCCCAAAACCACAGAAAGCACTGAGCTGGGCTGAAGCACTTGCATTTTGGAGCTGCCTTACTCAAGAAAACAAAAAGAGACCATGTTTGTATGCAGCTTTATTAACTCAATAATATATATATTTTACATTGTTTGTAAAGTGAAATGTGACACGTATAAAAATGTGGGGATCAAAACCCTGAATGACGGGTCGCCACTGATTTAAAAAAAATAACTGCCTAACTAGCTATATGCACTTGTTGAAATACTGATGGTTGTAACATTGTTATAACTGTTTTGTAAAGAGAATCAACTGCCTAACTATACACACTTGCTGAAATATTCATAGAGTAACTCACTCAGAGGATAGAAGACATGGGTCTTCAATAAAAGACTAATAGAGATGAATCGACAACTTTTGAAGGACTGCGCAGCTTTAACTTAACTTTGAGACAAATCAAATAACTATCTAGCTAGCTACTGTACCTACGTAACATTAGCTAGACTAGTGTCTGTTCTGCACACAAGACAGAGAAAGAGACAGTAGACAGCATGTGCATGACTGACTAAGTGGTAGAAAGCTAGCTAAGTTAAGTTACACGTGGTGGTTTAAGAAACTAGCTAGCCACTTACCATTGTCTATAGCTAGCTAACGTTACGTTACTTACTCTTTCAGGTCCGATGGCGTACGGTAAGCTGTCCAATGTTAGCCTAGCTAGCTTGGCTAACTTAATGTTCTGGTCGGTAGCTAACTTGTACTGACTCACGACCGCTAGCACCATCATGAAAAGGGGCATGAGGGAAGCCCTACAATACTATGTCTTTCTAAGTAGTGAGTATGCTCGGGAGCAGACAATGTTGAAAAGTAATCTTTCGACATGCTGTACTTTTCTTATATGTAGTTTTGTAATTGACTAAAACAAAGAAAATTGCATTTGAAAAAGGTGAGGTTTTTGCTGTGAGCCAATGGTGTAAACAAACACAGGTTGTTTTCCCCACAGGCGGGCTGGGCCGCGACGCTCTATCCAATACAGACTAGGAGTATCAGTCTAATTTGCATAAACATTGTGATTGGATGATAGCTGTGAGGGTTATCAAATCAGGATCAAATCCTCTGATCTCCTCGAGCTCATTAATGATAGAATGTTCATATTTGAAGATTGACAAAAGGCCAGTCTCTTTGGCAATGAAAAGAAGTGCCAAGGAGTGGAATGTTAGCTAAAAAAACTGGCACCCAGGCTAGGGTCATGCTGTTCCACCATCAAATCCATCATGACATAAGCGACAGCTATGCCAACAAGGTGCACATTCATATGTAGTGTTTTCTCCCTCAATCACCTCATAAATTGTGCTTTTAGATAAACTGGGCTATTTAAAACACCTCTCCAAAGATTGCACTGAGCTGTGTGATTAAAAGGTTGGAAAACATACATGCTTGAGTGTGATTCAATTACTATAAATGGTGCACGAGATTCAGCCAAGTCACGGCTGGGGAAATGATTCTGCTACACCTATGCCTGTATAACTTTTCTGTATTCCTTTTGGCAGCAGTTTGCTAACTCATGGTCAATGCCTAAACACAGTTTAATCTGTTGTGTTGTCAAAAATGTAATATTAGTCACTCGTGAAAATGCCATGTAAAGCAATTCCCCATATGATTATACACCCCCATGTGGTGATCATAAGAACATCATCCAGCTTTATGTTCTAATCTACAACCCTTGCTCTTATGAGTAACGATGTAATTACTAGTGCCTAACGGCTAATATATTCTTGCATAGTAATTCAGGGTTTGGCCGGGGTAGGCCGTCATTGTAAAATAAGAATTTGTTCTTAACTGACTTGCCTAATTAAATAAAGGTACAATTAAAATAGTCCTGGCTGCATTCCATTCTGCAGTCCCCCTTGTAAATAACAGGCCGTTATGTGACCCCTGACTGGGGAGCTGATGGCCTACTTAGCACAACTGAACAACCACTACTCCAAATGGACCAAAGCACCACTTAGCCACTTAATGAGATCAATCAGTTCCCGTTGCATTGTGGATGGATGTGGCTGTTTGGGGTACCGCTCCAACATTCACCTTTAGAGGGCATTACTGACATGCCAACATCATGTTGTGCTATGCCCTAAACAGAGTGCATCGTTGAAGTGCTACTTGTGAACAATTCATAAGTGTAATTAGGAAGGTGAACAACAGTACAGAATCTGCTGTCATGTACGTTTTTTTGCTTGTTGTTTTTGGAGGATGGTGGTGCAAAGGATAGAGAGAGAGAGAGAGAGAGAGAGAGAGAGAGAGAGAGAGAGAGAGAGAGAGAGAGAGAGAGAGAGAGACAGAGAGACAGAGAGACAGAGAGAGAGAGACAGAGAGACAGAGAGACAGAGAGAGAGAGACACAGAGAGAGAGACAGAGAGAGAGACACACAGAGAGAGACAGAGACAGAGAGAGACACAGAGAGAGAGAGACAGAGAGAGACACAGAGACAGAGAGAGAGACACAGAGACAGAGACAGAGAGAGAGACACAGACAGAGAAAGAGACAGAGACAGAGACAGAGACAGAGACAGAGACAGAGACTACTGTTGATGAGGATACACACGGGCACACCTGAGACCACAACCAAAACATCATCAATTTACAATAAGCTTGACCAAATAGTTTTTTTTTATGCATCTGTTATTTTGCTCATTGCAATTTCTAGGCTACGGCCCAGACAACACTGGTCTCTTGTGAGTCAGATGACTAACGGCTGTTGGTTTTCATGATCAACTTATCCAAATAAACTTCTGCAGATGACAGCAGCAATGAGCTACTAAAATAATGGTCTTTGGAAATATGTGAATAGCAAGATATTGGATGATTGGAATAGACCAAGGAGTATAATACTGTATATAATGACGGATGTTATTAGAATACTCTTATAAGAAATTCATTTTTTGATCATCTGAAAAATACATTTTATTTTGACAGATTAAGGGGGTGCAATTTAATATTAGGAAGGTGTTCCTATTGTTTGGTATACTAGTGTAGTTTTCTTATAATAGATGACGCAAATTACTTATTAAAGTGTTGAGAGCTCAGTGATTGAGAGACGTGATTAGTCCAGCAGATAGGTGAAATAATTGTTCCATTTTATGATACAAGTACCAAACTTGGTACACTAACGCTAGATACCTTAAGGAACATTTTAAAGATTGGAGACAGTCTGGGAAGCCTGTCAGTCAATCCGAGCAGCCATTTTAATAATATATTTGCCATCTGGATTTCCCGTTTGAAGAAAATCTGGTAAAATCAATCAAAACAATATAACAATGACTTTATAATGTTATCTACCCAATAAATCATCCCCACAGATAATATAAACAATAATTATCATCATGAAAAACTCTTAAGACCTTCATGGGGTCCACATTGAGGTCATTTTGACCATAGTAGAGCAGCTGCGTGAAAACTTTTTCACTTTGTGATAGAGCCACCAAATTTCACACACAGCTAGGGCATGTCTAAAGAAGTATTTTTGGCAATTTCCCACCTTGCAGTCGTTTCCAATAAGCAGATGACAGAGACAGCTCCAAAGTTCACATACACTACGTGACCAAAAGTATGTGGACACCTACTTGTCGAACATCTCATTCCAAAACCCACCACAAGGACTAGCTAGAGCGCGATGAACCAATAAAAGACCCCAGGCCAAACCCTCCCCTAACCCAGATGACGCTGGGCCAATTGTGCGCCACCCTGTGGGACTCCCGGTCACGGCCAATTGTGACACAGCCTGAGATCGAATCCCAGTTTGTAGTGACGCAGCAATACTGCGATGCAGTGCTTTAGACCGCTGTGCCACTTGGGAGGCCCGACATTGTCATGCTGAAACAGGAAAGGGCCTTCCACAAACCGTTGTCACAAAGTTGGAAGCACAGGATTGTCTAGAATGTCGTTAAGATTTCTCTTCACTGGTCCAAAGCTGCCTAGCCCAAACCATGAAAAAGAGGCCCACACAATTATTCCTCCTCCAAACTTTACAGTTGGCACTATGCATTCGAGCAGGAAGCATTCTCCTGGCATCCGCCAAACTGAGATTCATCCGTCGGACTGCCAGATGGTGAAGCGTGAGTCATCACTCCAGAGAACGGGTTTCCACTGCTCTAAAGTCCAATGGCAGCAAGCTTTACACCACTCCAGCCGACACTTGGCATTGCGCATGGTGATCTTAAGCTTGTGCGCAGCTTCTCGGTCATGGAAACCCATTTCATGAAGCTCCTAACGAACAGTTCTTGTGCTGACGTTGCTTCCAGAGGCAGTGTGGAACTCGGTAGTGAGTGTTGCAACCAAGGACCGACGATTTTTACGCGCTTCAGCACTCGGCAGTCCCGTTGTTGCTCCTAGACGTTTCCACTTCACAATTACAGCACTTACAGTTGACCGGGGCAGCTCTAGCAGATCAGACATTATACGAACTAACTTGTTGGAAAGGTAGCATCCTATGACGGTGGCACTTTGAAAGTCACTGAGCTCTACAGTAAGGCCATTCTAATGACAATGTCTGTCTATGGAGATTGCATGGCTGTGTGCTAGATTTTATACACCTGTCAGCAACAGCTGTGGATGAAATAGCCAAGTCCACTAATTTGAAAGGGGGTCCGAATACTTTTGTATATATAATGTATTTATTAAGGACATGTGGTTGGATTTGTGGTTCTGCAAAAAAGCAGAGACATTAGCAGGTTGCATAACATAAAAGGTGATAAGGATGGGTCTATTCAACCAATATACTGCATCTCAAATAAGAAAAATATTCAACTTCATATTCATCATCTCTAGCACAACCCCAACATCATTCGGAAAGTATTCAGACCCCTTCACTTTTTCCACATTTTGTTACATTACAGCCTTACTCTAAAATGTATTAAATAGTTTTCCCCCCTCATCAATCTACACACAATACCCCATAATGACAAAGCAAAAACAGGTAAAACATTATTTGCAAATTTATTAAAAATAAAAAACTTAAACATTTACATAAGTATTCAGACCCTTTACTCAGTACGTTGTTGAAGCAACTTTGGCAGCGATTACAGCCTCAAAGTCTTCTTGGGTATGACGCTACAAGGTTGGCACACCTGTATTTGGGGAGTTTCTCCCATTCCTACCTGCAGATCTTCTCAAGCTCTGTCAGGTTGGATGGGGAGCGTCGCTGCACAGCTATTTTCATGTCTCTCCAGAGCTGTTCGATAGGGTTCAAGTCCGGGCTCTGGCCGGGCCACTCAAGGACATTCAGTGACATGTCCCGAAGCCACTCCTGCGATGACTTGGCTGTGTGCTTAGTCGTTGTCTTGTTGGAAGGTGAACCATCTCCCCAGTCTGAGGTCCTGAGAGCTCCGGAGCTCTCTGTACTTTGCTCCGTTCATCTTTCTCTCGATCCTGACTCGTCTTCCAGTCCCTGCCGCTGAAAAACAGCCCCACAGCATGCGCTGACATGCACTGTCAACTGTGGGACCTTATACAGGCAGGTGTGTGCCTTTCCAAATCATGTCCAATCAATTGAATTTACCACATGTGGACTCCAATCAAGTTGTAGAAACATCTCAAGGATGATCAATGGAAACAGGATGCACCTGAGCTCAATTTCGATTCTCATAGGAAAGGGTCTTTATGACATAAGTATTAAGATATTTCAGTTACTTTACTATTCATTTTTTTAAACAAAAATGTCTAAAAACTGTTTTTCACTTTATCATTATGGGCTATTGTGTGAGGGAAAAAAATATGAATTCAATTTTAGAATAAGGCTGTAACGTAACAAAATGTGGAAAAAGGGAACGGGGCTGAATAGTTTCCGAATGCACTATATGTGAAAATAGCACGTTTTTATGTTTTGCAGTCAAAAAGATAGAGGTGTAACGCTCGTCGTAATCCTCCTCGTCTGAGGAGGAGCAAGGATCGGACCAAAGCGCAGCGTGGTTTGAATACATACTTTAATTATTTAACCTCTACTTCATCACCATCCCTGATCCGGGAGCATCCTCATCAGTAAAAAGCTGACTAGCATAGCCTAGCATAGCGCCACAAGTAAATACTAGCATATAAATATCATGAAACCACAAGTCCAATACAGCAAATGAAAGATACACATCTTGTGAATCCAGCCATCATTTCCGATTTTTAAAATGTTTTACAGCGAAAACACAATATGTATTTCTATTAGCTAACCACAATAGCAAAAGACTCAACCGCATATTTTCACCATTTTTTTACCGCATAGGTAGCTATCACAAAACCGACCAAATAGAGATATAATTAGTCACTAACCAAGAAACAACTTCATCAGATGACAGTCTTATAACATGTTATACAATAAATCTATGTTTTGTTCGAAAATGTGCATATTTGAGGTATAAATCATAGTTTTACATTGCAGCTACAATCACAAATAGCACCGAAGCAGCAAGAATAATTACAGAGAGCAACGTGAAATACATAAATACTCATCATAAAACATTTATGAAAAATACATGGTGTACAGCAAATGAAAGATAAACATCTTGTGAATCCAGCCAATATTTCAGATTTTTTAAGTGTTTTACAGCGAAAACACAATATAGCATTATATTAGCTTACCACAATAGCCAAACACACAACCGCATTCATTCACCGCAAAGGTAGTGATCGCAAAAAAACAGCAAAAGATATAAAATTAATCACTAACCTTGACCAACTTCATCAGATGACAGTCCTATAACATCAGGTTATACAATACACTTATGTTTTGTTCGAAAATGTGCATATTTTGAGCTGCAAACCGTGGTTATACATTGTGAATATGTAGCATCCATTCACCAGAATCTCCGGAGATATTTTGGACAGTCACCTAATCTAATCAAAGAACTCATCATAAACTTTACTAAAAAATACATGTTGGACAGCAAATGAAAGATACACTAGTTTTTAATGCAATCGCCGTGTTAAATTTAAAAAAATAACTTTACCATAACAAACAGCTTACGTTATAGTGAGACAGCGCCCGCAAAAAGGAAGGAAAATACGACTAAACATTTTCCACAGAAATACGAAATAACATCATAAATGGTTTTTACTTTTGCTGAGCTTCCATCAGAATCTTGTACAAGGAGTCCTTTGTCCAGAATAAATCGTTGTTTGGTTTTAGAATGTCCTCTTCTCCTGTCGAATTAGCAACCTTAGCTAGCCAAGTGGCGCGAAGATGTCCATCTTCACCTAACGCAGAGAACGGAAAACTCCAAAACTCCCGATAAACGTTGAATAATCTGATAAAACTATATTGAAAAAACATACTTTACGATGATATTATCACATGTATCAAATAAAATCAAAGCCGGAGATATTAGCCGTCTATACCGAACGCTTTTCAGAAGCCAATGCTGATGTCCTTCCCGCGCCTTGGTAGACAAAGGAAATAGTGGTCACGTCATTCCAAGAGCTCTTGTTCGACCTCAGATCAAGCTAGACACCCCATTCCACCTCCCACTGCCTGTTGACATCTAGTGGAAGGCGTATGAAGTGCATGTATATCCATAGATTTCAAGCAAATGAATAGGAAAGCCCTGGAACAGAGCCTCGATTTCAGATTTTTCACTTCCTGTCAGGAAGTTTGCTGCAAAATGAGTTCTGTTTTACTCACAGATATAATTCAAACGGTTTTAGAAACTTGAGTGTTTTCTATCCAATAGTAATAATAATATGCATATTGTACGATCTAGAATAGAGTACGAGGCAGTTTAATTTGGGCACGATTTTTTACAAAGTGAAAACAGCGCCCCCATATTGACAAGAAGTTTTAAACGAAGACGAAAAACACTTGACAAAATACAAAACAATAAACGACGTGAACAAACGAACGAAAACAATACCGTGTGGCGAACAAACAGAGACACGGCAACAATCATCCACAAACAAACAGTGAGAACAGCCTACCTTAATATGGTTCTCAATCAGAGACAACGTAAAACACCTGCCTCTGATTGAGAACCATATCAGGCTAGTTAGACAACCCTAAACCAATGAAAACACATAACATAGAATATACCCACCCAGCTCACGTCCTGACCAACTAAACAAAGACTAAACAAAGGAAATAAGGTCAGGAACGTGACAAGAGGAGCATAAGTGTTTCCAGTTACATCGTCAACCAATTAGTAGGCAGTTCTGATAATTAGTGACAAGTGTGTTGTAATGAGAGAGAGTCAACGGGTAAAATCAACTTGGTTGATCAAGCTCATCTTACTAGTATGTTGCTCCACTCTGAGGGCTTTTGTACAGCCGCCAACCAGCTACTTGGGGTGTATTGGACATAGTTCACATGGCCATATCTCCATAAATAATAAAATGGCCCAAAGATTCCATATATACTTATCCTTTAATATTTTAGTAGAAAAGTGGTGAAAACATGTGCAAACTTACTGTTTAAAAAAATATTTAATGGCTAGTTCCAATAGTTTACATGTAAACACTCAAAAAAGTATATGGGTGTTCCATGAAGTCTATCATTGCAATGATATTTAATATGATATTCTGTTTTGTGTCAATTTTAAGAAATGTGACAGGAAACCTGCCCTGTACACATCACTTTAGGTAAAATCCTATAGGAGTGCATGATGTCCAGCAGAGAGACAGGTAACCCATTTTAACAAAATACTTTTATAATGAGACCTTTCAGCCTTTACACAAAGTAAGTAAAGTCTAAACAAAGAGGTTTAGCTGTAGTGCCATTGCAGATTTAAACTATTATACTCAGTGGTATATATTTTTTTAGGTGCCGGAGAAAAAAGGAGAAAGTCATCATTTCTCAATCACAATTTGCACCGAAACCTGTTGAATAATATCATTTTATATGAATAAAGCATATCTTCCAAATTCAACTCATCATCTTATGCCTACACACATTGACTTGAATAAATGTCATAATTGGGCTGTATGTACCAATTAATTATGGAGATATGGCCAAGTGAATATAGTTCAATATTGCCCCATGCAGCTGGTTGGCAGCTATATTGGAAATGGCTGCCAGGGGGGGTAACAGACTAAATCTGTGATGGCTCCATAGCCAAAAATGCTTCTTTAGACATGCCCCAGTTGTGTGTGAAATTTTGTGGCTCTATCACAAAGTCCACAATTTTCTCCCGTAGCTGCTGGACTATGTCAAAATGACCTCAATATGACCCCCATGAAGGTCTTAGGAGTATTTGATGATCAGGATTATTGTCTATATTAACTGGGGGGTTTATTTATTTGGTAGATATCATTTTGATATTGTTTGGAATGATTTTACCTTATTTTCTTCTAACAGGAAATCCGAGACTGCCTCCAATACCGAGTTGCACAGGAGTCTAAGACACTGCATCTCAGTGCAAGAAGCGTCCCTATCCCTGGTTCGATTCCAGGCTGTATCACATCCGGCCATGATTGGGAGTCCCATAGGGCGGCACACAAATGGCCCAGCGTCGCCCGGGTTTGCCCGGGGTAGGCCGTCATTGTAAATAAGATATTGTTCTTAACTGACTTGCCTAGTTAAATAAAGGTTACAATCTGTAGAATGTTCCTTAAGGTATCTAGTATTAGTGTACCAAGTTTTATACTTGTATCATAAAGTCGAACGATCTCAGCATATTTGGTTCTTATGCGCTGGACTACATGTGCTGCTGCTGCGTGTTGGAGCCATATGAAGCTCCTATTGCCGCGACAAGAATCCACCCCAATCGAGAACAAAGTGTTTGATCTCCAGTTATAGCAGCAGTTACAGATCTGTGGAAGGAGAGAACAGAAGAACACTGGCTACTATCAACGGACATTGGGACTCGCCGCAACCTTGCGCTTTTTTGGGTGTACTGCCCCTCTTGAGCAATGGCATCTCTAGATCGATCAAAGTTAGCGTGTGAGGATGGGGTCGCCTTTTTTATTACCATGTATTATCAGTAGATTAGATGTATCATACAGTGATACTAGAGTATTCCATAGCCTCTGATGTGAGTGCATGGAGACACATAGGCAGACAAGGTTGGGAATGTGAAAGAAGCAGCGCGCTCCGTGTATACGCGTGATCCTACAGATTGCACAGAAAAAAAGCACAATATTTCCCATGCATGTTTTTGTTAGTAGACTTCGTAACACATGGGTGAAATATTGATTAATCGTCAGCTGCTAATGAACACACCATAAATTAGCAGTGTTCTTGAACAAAGCTGATGCATCTTAAAGGAGACGCGCGTGTTTTGACAGCATCATCCCCACCTCAAATGGATGGAGTTATCGTCTGATCCTGGTAACAGAAATCGCCCAACTTCAAGCGCCACGTAGGTGAGGGATGCTCATACAATATTTTGAATGGATGATCAAATCATTTGCTCTGGGCAAATTTAGATTACATGAACTAAAAGGTATAGCTTGCAATTCAATTGTCAAAACCGTGCAGGTTTATTTAACCGTAGACCACTCATTTAGGTGGCTAGACTAATTACAATTCTATACCAATACATACATGAAGATAGTGTTTTATTGATCATTTGTACACTGTTGAAAGGAAGGCACCTTTAGGCTATGTGGGCAGCAGTATAGGCATGGGGGCGTCTGTTGGATCTTGATGTAGATCGACTTTCGTTCTCCAGTTTTGTCAGAAGTGTTTGGTAGGCTGTAGAACAACCATAACATAATGACGTGCAACTAACAACAGACCGTGTGATCTTGGAATGAAATTAGTCGAATGGAAAACCACGGTAGCAAAATCTGGAATTTAAAGAGGAATGTGACATGACACAAAGTGAACTTGGATAGATACGGTCGTTCATTCTGAGGTGAGCCAAAGGCATTTTTAATCATGGATAGGCCTTAAGTCCCAATAGTGCATGTAATACTGGCATATACTGTACCGTTTATCTAAAGATGAAATACAATTGCAGTCTCTTACAGGGATGATGCATGATGTTTGGGTCTTTCTGGTGTCAGTCATTGAGGAAGCCTGTATGAAGTGCCTAGCTTGATAACAAATTCAATTAAACTACTGTAGGCACTAGAGATTTAGGGGAATCAGAGGTTGCCTTGAGATGATAAAGGACTTATTGTCCAGTAGACTGTTGTGGGGTGGACTGGAGAGTGGGCTGCAGTGTCTCTACAGTTGCAATGAAGAGGACAGCACCTTGGTGCTGAAATACTTCATTATCGTTTTACATGAATTGACGAGTTTAAATAGGACTTTTGGTTTCAGAAGAGAGAGAAAATGTTTGTGGAGTTTATCTCAACTGTAGATTGATTGTGTTTTAGGTTGTGGTTTGGGGTTCTCTGACAGCCAGGGTCCTTATGAATTAGTAGTCATGTATAGCAAATGGGAATGACAGACTTCCTGCCAGACTTACAGAATATGTGCTTTAAAAGCAGAATTTAAGTAGGCAAAAAATACAGTGCTGTGATGGAAACATTTGCCTAATTCACACATTTCAGAAATATCAAAAATATGTCTGTCAAAGCCAAAGGCATTTTACTTAAATTATGTCTCTATCTAACTGATCTTCTACCCTGGTGGAGAGTTGTGTAAGATCTCCCCCAGATCTCCATCAGAGAGATGGAAAAATACATCTTTGATCCAATCTTACTAGCTGAACGGCATGCATCTCATGCTTTTAAACTGGCCTCGCAATTCACTATGTAAATAATACTTAGTCCATGCTGTGTTGGTGGCTCAACAGTGAACGATTAAACGCTCATTCAATTAGCCAGTTAATAAGAATCTGATAACCCATGGCACTGAGAGGAGGGAGGCGGTACTGTAGAATGACCCCCACCACTCCAACCACCACCACCTAGCCTGTTTCCCTGCAGGCCCTTGTGTTGTCAATGGTGTTCTGGGCCAGAGCCTAACTTGATTACTGTGCACTTAATTTGCAGCGCGGCTCTCCGCTGGTCCCGCCAGGGCCTGTCTGTCTGTGTGCAGGGGCTCATTTAAGTGACTGAATCACTGTGTGTGTTAGCCTACCTGCTAATCGCCAATCACATACAGTGGCAAGAAAAAGTATGTAAACCCTTTGCAAATACCTGGATTTCTGCATAAATTGGTCATAACATTTGATCTGATCTTCATCTAGGTCACAACAATAGACCAACACAGTCTGCATAAACTAATAACATGTCTTTATTGAACACACCGTGTAAACATTCACAGTGCAGGGTGGGAAAAGTATGTGAATCCTTGGATTTAATAACTGGTTGACCCTCCTTTGGCAGCAATAACCTCAACCAAACATTTTCTGTAGTTGTGGATCAGACCTGCACAACGGTCAGGAATTTTGGACCATTCCTCTTTACAAAACTGTTTCAGTTCAGCAATATTCTTGGGATGTCTGGTGTGAACTGCTCTCTTGAGGTCATGCCACAGCGTCTCAATTGGGTTGAGGTCAGGACTCTTACTGGGCCACTCCAGAAGGCGTATTTTCTTCTGTTGAAGCCATTCTGTTGTTGATTTACTTCTGTGTTTTGAGTCATTGTCCTGTTGCATCACCCAACTTCTGTTGAGCTTCAATTGGCAGACAGATAGCCTTACATTCTCCTGCAAAATGTCTTGATAAACTTGGGAATTAATTTTCCCGTCGATGATAGCAAGCTGTCCATGCCGTGAGGCAGCAAAGCAACCCCAAACCATGATGCTCCCTCCACCATACTTTACAGTTGGGATGAAGTTTTGATGTTGGTGTGCGGAGCCTTTTTTTCTCCACACATAGTGTTGTGTGTTCCTTCCAAACAACTGTAGTTTCATCTGTCCACAGAGTATTTTGCCAAAAGCGCTGTGGAACATCCAGGGGCACTTTTGCAAACTTCAGACGGTCAGCAATGTTTTTTTGGACAGCAGTGGCTTCTTTCGTGGTTTCCTCCCATGAACACCATTCTTGTTTAGTGTTTTTACGTATCGTAGACTCGTCAACAGAGATGTTAGTATGTTCCAGAGATTTATGTAAGTCTCTAGCTGACACTCTAGGATTCTTCTTAACCTCATTGAGCATTCTGCGCTGTGCTCTTGCAGTCATCTTTGCAGGACTGCCATTCCTAGGGAGAGTAGCAACAGTGCTGAACTGTTCCCATTTATAGACATTTTGTCTTACCGTGGATTGATGAACATCAAGGCTTTTAGAGATACTTTTGTAACCCTTTCCAGCTTTATGAAGGTCAAGGAGTTCACATACTTTTTCCAACCTACACTGTGAATGTTTAAATAATGTATTCAATATAGACAAGAAAAATACAATAATTTGTGTGTTATTAGTTTGAGCACGCTATGTTTGTCTATTGTTGCGACTTAGATAAAGATTAGATCAAATGACAAATTTATGCAGAAATCCAGGTAATTCCAAAGGGTTCACATACTTTTTCTTGCCACTGTAACACTGTAGACTCTCACGGGGCTGTTGTTGTGTTTCGCTTTGTTTTCTCAGCTACCCATGTTTTGCTTTTCTCACCCTTAAATTGGATTGTGGGAGCATCTCGGCTTGTTTCTGATGTCTTATGTAAAGTGTTGTGTTTGAGCTGTAATTATGAGTGCAGAACTGTATTATGGTTGTCACTATTGGTGTATCATGAATGATGCATACTGTGGAGATGATGTACCTGTTAGTATGTCTATTTTGAGGATTAATTGCTCCCTTTAAGGGAAACAAAGCACAATCATACTCTAAAGCAGAAAACCAACAAGGAATCCATAGGGAGCCTTGGTGAGAAAGATATACCTCCAAACAACCATGGGGACATGTATTTACCAGTTACCTCATCATGTGTGAAAGTGATGTGGCCATTTGCTGGTCCAGACCCATGTTGCCCAACAGAGGTCCCATAGTACACAAATCTCTCCAGTTTCTGGCCAAAGTAGCAGTCTGTCCTGTCTGGCTTTTAATGGATCCCCCATAATCAGAGGCCTTACCAATCAAGCAACTGATTGCTTCATTCGATTAATTAAGACTGTTTGCGCTACAGTGTGCAGTGTGACCTTCACCAAGTGTCCTTACTCTCCAGTGGTAACAAAGGGCTGATGCACATAGATTAAAGAGAGTGAGCAATTTGGCACCATACAGCTGGAGTGCTGAATTGAACAGTGTTTTTCTCTGAAAGGTAGCCCGCTGAGGGTGAGTAACACATTGAATTAGCCAGTTTAAGCATGACTCGTCGTTAAACTTCGCATTTCTAGCTCAACTGGAATCTAATTGGTCTGGAAATTGCAGCTTCTCTTCCCTGTCATCCGAGTCAACTCTTTCCCTTAGAATTCAAACTCTATAGGCAATCTATGAGGGCCAGTGGGTGCAGACTTTTGTTCGAGTCAATCAGTAACACACCTGATTCTAACAATCTAGCAACTAGTTATCAATCAATACTTTCGAATTGGAACACCCAATACCAGGAGGAGGCAGTCTTACCAGCATATGCTTGGTGTACAGTAGGTGCAGGCTTTTTTTTCATCTTTCCAATCAAAACTTTGACTATTAGAGGTGTCACCTCTTGGCTGCCCAACACTGCCCTAAACCCATATTGCAGTGAGATGAGATCAACCGCTGCAAAGCCTACCACCATAGAGTAGATCTGAGTGATGTGTCTTTAATACACCCAATACCTGCAAGACTGCCTAGCACACTAGCATATTGTGGCCATTCATTTTCACTCCATGGCCTCATCACCCGAGACCTGAATTTGCTCTACCTCTGGGCTCTCTGCTTAACTGTACATGTGTAATGCCTTCATAAGCACGGCTGACTACCAACTAAGAAACGGCACTTATGTGACTCACAGCATAGCCTGACCATGTATATAAAATGAATTCCATGTCTCTCCAACATATCTCTTACTCATTTCTGCCTCGCCCATTCAACAATGATGTTGCTGTACATTTATGTAAGCCACTCACACTGTCAAATTTAGCTGATGATGAGGGAGGAGGGAGAGCAGGAACTCTGCTACATGATATAATATTAATGGGCTGTTTTTAAGGGTCGCAAGGGGTGAGAGAGAGAGAGAGAGAGAGAGAGAGAGAGAGAGAGAGAGAGAGAGAGAGAGAGAGAGAGAGAGGGAGAGGGAGAGGGAGAGGGAGAGGGAGAGGGAGAGGGAGAGAGAGCCTGCAGTTGTGGCACTGATCTCTTCCCATTCCTTCTTCCTTCAAAAGTACTGCATAACAACACACCTAGCAAATCTGTAAAGGTGCTTGGACACTTTCTTCTCCGTGTTTCCAACTTCAACCCGAGGTGACCCAGTATCAACGGTTTATAACTTCTGTCGAGTTGTGCGGGAAGGAGGAACATTCTCTCTCATTCAGTTGCTGTCCGATGAATATTGGGTAAACGAGGGTCATTGTCACGTTCCTGACCTGTTTTCTGTTAGTTTTGTATGTGTTAGTTGGTCAGGACGTGAGTTTGGGTGGGCAGTCTATGTTTTGTGTTTCTATGTTGGTTTAATGGGTACCTGATATGGTTCTCAATTAGAGGCAGGTGGTTTTCATCTCCTCTGATTGAGAATCATATTAAGGTAGGTGGTGTCACATTGTTTGTTTGTGGGTGGTTGTCTCCTGTGTCAGTGTCTGTGTATGTTACGCCACACGGGACTGTTTCGGTTTGTTTGTTCGTTCGTTCGGTTTATGTAGTCTGTTCCTGTTTCATGCGTTCTTCGTGTATATGTAAGTTCGTTAGTTCAGGTCTGTCTACGTGCGTTTGTTATTTTGTAATTATCAAGTGTATTTCGTGTCAGTGTTCGTCTTGTCAAATAAATCATTATGTATTCATCACCCGCTGCGCCTTGGTCCACTCTCTCACCGAAAGACGACCGTTACAGAACCACCCACCAACAAAGGTTCAAGCAGCGGTGTAACGGGAGAGAGAGACAGCGCACGAAGGAGGAATGGACATGGGAGGATGTTTTGAACGGCAAGGGTTGCTACACATGGGAGGAGATCCTGGCTGGAAAGGATCGCCTCCCATGGGAACAGCTGGAGGCAGCTCGGAGAGCGGAGGAAACCGGAGAGAGGAACCGGCGTTATGAGGGGACGGGAAGCCTGTGAGTAAACCCCAAAAATTTCTTGGGGGGGGGGCTAGAAGGGAGAGTGGCGAAGTCAGGTAGGAGACCTGCGCCCACTCCCTGTACTTACCGTGGAGAGCGAGAGTACGGGCAGACACCGTGTTACGCAGTAGAGCGCACGGTGTCTCCTGTACGTGTGCATAGCCCGGTGCGGGTTATTCCACCTCCCCGCACTGGCAGGGCTAGATTGAGTATTGAGCCGGATGTCATGAAGCCGGCCCTACATATCTGGCCACCAGTACGTCTCCTCGGGCCGGCTTACATGGCACCAGCCTTATGCATGGTGTCCCCGGTTCGCCTACATAGCCCGGTGCGGGTTATTCCACCTCCCCGCACTGGTCGGGCGACGGGGAGCATACAACCAGGTAAGGTTGGGCAGGCTCAGTGCTCAAGGGAGCCAGTACGCCTGCAAGGTCCGGTATTTCCGGCGCCACCTCCCCGCTCCAGGCCAGTACCACCAGTGCCTACACCACGCACCAGGTTTCCAGTGCGTCTCCAGAGCCCTGTTCCTCCTCCACGCACTCTCCCTGTGGTGTGTGTATCCAGCCCAGTGCCTCCAGTTCCGGCACCACGCACCAAGCCTCATGTGCGTCCTCAGAGCCCTGTACGCACTGTTCCTTCTCCCCGCACTCGCCCTGAGGTGCGTGACCTCAGCCCGGTACCACCAGTGCCGGTACCACGCACTAGGCCTAATGTGCGTCTCCAGGGTCCAGTATGCCCTGTTCCTCCTCCCCGCACTAGCCCTGAGATGCGTGTCCCCAGCCCGGTACCACCAGTTTCGGCACCACGCACTAGGCCTAATGTGCGTCTCCAGGGTCCAGTATGCCCTGTTCCTCCTCCCCGCACTAGCCCTGAGATGCGTGTCCCCAGCCCGGTACCACCAGTTCCGGCACCACGCACTAGGCCAAATGTGCGTCTCCAGGGTCCAGTATGCACTGTTCCTTCTCCCCGTACTCGCCCTGATGTGCGTGCCCTCAGCCCGGTACCACCAGTGCCGGTACCACGCACCAGGCCTATAGTACGCTTTGAGAGTTCAGTGTGCCCTGTTGTTGTTCCCCGCACTAGCCTGAAGGTGCGTGTCCTTAGCCCGGTGTCTCCAGTTCCGGCACCACGCACCAGGCCTACAGTGTGCCTCATCCGGCCAGAGCCATCCGTCTGCCCAGTGCCATCTGAGCCATCCGTCTCCCCAGCGCCATCTGAGCCATCCGTCTCCCCAGCGCCATCTGAGCCATCCGTCTCCCCAGCGCCATCAGAGCCATCCGTCTCCCCAGCGCCATCTGAGCCATCCGTCTCCCCAGCGCCATCTGAGCCATCCGTCTGCCCAGTGCCGTCTGAGCCATCCGTCTGTCCCGAGCCATTAGAGCCGCCCGTCTGTCCCGAGCCGTCAGAGCCGTTAGTCAGTCAGGAGCCACTAGAGCCATTCGTCAGTCAGGATCTGCCAGAGCCGCCAACCAGACAGGATCTGCCAGAGCCGCCAACCAGACAGGATCTGCCAGAGCCGCCAACCAGACAGGATCTGCCAGAGCCGCCAACCAGACAGGATCTGCCAGAGCAGCCAACCAGACAGGATCTGCCAGAGCCGCCAACCAGACAGGATCTGCCAGAGCCGCCAGCGAGCCATGAGCGTCCAGAGCCGTCAGCCAGCCATGAGCATCCAGAGCCGTCAGCCAGCCATGAGCGTCCAGAGCCGTCAGCCAGCCATGAGCGTCCAGAGCCGTCAGCGAGCCATGAGCGTCCAGAGCCGTCAGCCAGCCATGAGCGTCCAGAGCCGTCAGCCAGCCATGAGCGTCCAGAGCCGTCAGCCAGCCATGAGCGTCCAGAGCCGTCAGCCAGCCATGAGCGTCCAGAGCCGTCAGCCAGCCATGAGCGTCCAGAGCCGTCAGCCAGCCATGAGCGTCCAGAGCCGTCAGCCAGCCATGAGCTACCCCTCAGCCCAAAGCTGCCATTAATCCTGAACTGCCCCTCAGTCCAGAGCTGTCTCTCTGTCCGGAGCTGCCCTTCAGCCCGGAGTTGCCCCTCTATCCTGAGCTACCTCTCTATCCTGACCTACCTCTCTGTCCTGAGCTACCTCTCTGTCCTGAGCTACCTTGTCCCGGTGCTGCCCCTTATCTTGATGTTGCCCTGTAAATTAAGTGGGTGTAATAGGAGGGTGGTCAGTTGGAGGGGGAGACGTAAGCTGGGATTGACTATGGTGGGGTGGGGACCTCGCCCAGAGCCTGAGCCACCACCGTGGTCAGATGCCCACCCAGACCCTCCCCTAGACTTTGTGCTGGTGCGCCCGGAGTTCGCACCTTGAGGGGGGGGGTTATGTCACGTTCCTGACCTGTTT
This sequence comes from Salvelinus namaycush, assembly GCF_016432855.1. Lineage (NCBI taxonomy): Eukaryota > Metazoa > Chordata > Actinopteri > Salmoniformes > Salmonidae > Salvelinus > Salvelinus namaycush. Next base: position 33,066,983 of record NC_052341.1, read on the forward strand.
TCTGTTAGTTTTGTATGTGTTAGTTGGTCAGGACGTGAGTTTGGGTGGGCAGTCTATGTTTTGTGTTTCTATGTTGGTTTAATGGGTACCTGATATGGTTCTCGATTAGAGGCAGGTGGTTTTCATCTCCTCTGATTGAGAATCATATTAAGGTAGGTGGTGTCACATTGTTTGTTTGTGGGTGGTTGTCTCCTGTGTCAGTGTCTGTGTATGTTACGCCACACGGGACTGTTTCGGTTTGTTTTTTCGTTCGTTCGGTTTATGTAGTCTGTTCCTGTTTGATGCGTTCTTCGTGTATATGTAAGTTCGTTAGTTCAGGTCTGTCTACGTGCGTTTGTTATTTTGTAATTATCAAGTCTATTTCGTGTCAGTGTTCGTCTTGTCAAATAAATCATTATGTATTCATCACCCGCTGCGCCTTGGTCCACTCTCTCACCGAAAGACGACCGTTACAGTCATTGTCGTTGCTAGCTCCTCCACAGAGCTTTACCAACTACCAGAGACCGTGGATGCTCTGTTTCTCTTACTAACTGTTAGTCATTAACCATTAAGAAGGGCACCAGAATCCAGTTAACCGTAAGAGATCCTCAGGCATAGCCACTGGGAGAAATTGAAACGCAATGACGCCTTTTAAAGTGTGACCGATAATAGTGTTTGTTGGATGATTACACAACAGTGTTGCCGGGTGCTTGACTTAATATGAGCACAATAAAATACCAGTCGGTGTCCAGCCGAGTGTTGTTTCCCAAGAGCGCAATAATTCCCAACCAACTAGCACACTTCATGCCATGGGTGTTTGTGCCTCTGTCCTTTTCACTGCAAGACATAGACGTTAGCTCGAGGTATCCTGTTTCTATTGCAAAGCTTTCACAATGCTTTGCTTGATATGAGTGTAACAAATATCTGCCAATGTCCAGCCAATTTGTTTCCCCAAGAGCATGCTGTCAATTTAGGATCACCCCGTGCTGAAAAAAACAGCGTAGACTAGCATAGACTGTTGTGTTTTCGCTGGTGACCAGCCTTTGTTGTGTTTTCGCTGGTGACCAGTCTTTGCTGTGTTTTTGCTGGTGACCAGGCTTTGTTGTGTTTTCACTAGGGGGAGAGCCTTCATTGTGTTTTCACTAACGACCAGCCATCATTGTGTTTTTGCTGGTGACCAGCCTTCGCTGTGTTTTGGAGACTGGTCACAAGCGTACCAGAATTGTTGGTCACCCGCAAAACCAGCATCAAGTGATTTGATTTGAAGTAACATTATGCTGGCTTGCAAATTGATGTCTATTGGAATCCAGCCTGAGTGGGGATATCCAACAATTGGAAATGTTATTCACCCACAATCTGCATTCAGAATGACTGCCAGGGTTAGAAAGATGAGTAAGATGAGTAAACCATCTAAACTGGAACAACCATTTCAGTAACGAGTGCAATAAGTCCAAATAACAGATTGGATTACTTTAGAAACATTTACATTATTTATTTTTGTGTAACATAAGATAAATGAATTAAGTGCCTTCAGAAAGTATTCACACCCCTTGACTTTTTCCTAAATATTTTGTGTTACATGGATTCAATTGAGATTTTTTTTGTCACTGGCCTACACACAATACTCCATAATGTAAAAGTGGAGTTATTCTATGTTTTTTAATTTTATTTTTTACAAATGAATTAAAAATGAAAAGTTGAAATGTCTTGAGTCAATAAGTATTCAACCTCTTTGTAATTGCAAGCCTATAAGTTCAGGAGTAAACATTTGCTTAACAAGTCACGAAATACGCTTCATGGACTCACTGTGTACAATAAGTGTTTAACATGATTATTGAATGACTACCTCATTTCTGTACCCCACACATACAATTATCTGTAAGGTGCCTCAGTCGAGCAGTGAATTTCAAAGAACAGATTCAACCATAAAGACCAGGGAGGTTTTACAATGCCTCACAAAAAAGGGCACCTATTGGTAGACAGGTAAAAATATAAAAAAACAGACATTGAATATCTATTTGAGCATTGTGAAGTTATGAATTACACTTTGGATGGTGTATCAAAGCACCCAGTCACTACAAAGATACAGGTGTCCTTCATAACTCAGTTGCAAGGTAGAAGGAAACCAGTCAGGGATTTTCACCATGAGGCCAATGGGAACTTTAAAACAGTTACAGAGTTGAATGGCTGTGATAGGAGAAAACTGAGGATGGATCAACAACATTGTAGTTACTCCACAACAGTGTTGGGGGTAACACATTATAAAGTAATGTTTTGAGGGAGTGTGCAATTGGCATGCTGACTGCAGGAATGTCCACCAGAACTGTTGCCAGAGAATTGATTGTTCATTTCTCTACCGTAAGCCGCCTCGTTTTAGAGAGTTTGGCAGTATGTCCAAACGGCCTCACAAACGCAGACCACATGTAACCTCGCCAGCCCAGGATCTCCAACCTCGCCTGAGACCAGTCACCTGGACAGCTGTTGAAACTGTGTGTTTGTACACAGCCTTTGTAGTTCTGCTGAACCAGTCAGGGATTTTCACCATGAGGCCAATGGTGAGTACTAAGTAGGCAAGCCATTCTAAGGTAGTGTACGCCCTCTACAGGACATAACAATGACCAACACACGTAAGTCATTTCCAGAGGGTTTTCTGTTTTTGGTAATGCAAAAGTAATGTAACAACTAAAGAGTTATTTTCCACAGTAATGTAAAGATTTAGTTTTAATTGCAGTAACGTTGTAACCTAACGAGTTACTTCCCAACACTGCTCCACAATGCTAACCTAATTGACAGAATGAAAAGAAGGAAGCCTGTACAGAATAAAAAATATTCCAAAACGTGCATCCTGTTTGCAACAAGGTACTAAACTAATACTACAAAAAATATGGCAAAGCAATTAACTTTTTGTCCTGAATACAAAGTGTTATTTTTGGGGCAAATCCAATACAACACATTACTAAGTACCCCACTCCATATTTTCAAGAATAGCAGTGGCTGCATCATGTTGTGGGTATGCTTGACGCTAGGGGGCAGTATTTTTATGTTTGGAAAAATAACGTTCCCAAAGTAAACGGCCTATTTCTCAGGCCCAGATGCTAGAATATGCATATAATTGACAGATTGGGATAGAAAACACGCTAACGTTTCCAAAACTGTCAAAATATTGTCTGTGAGTATAACAGAACTGATTTTGCAGGCGAAAACCTGAGGAAATCCAACCAGGAAGTGCCTCTTATTTTGAAAAATCCCTGTTCCATTGCCTGCCTTTCCTCCATTTAAAGGGATATCAACCAGATTCTGCTTCCACAGGGTGTGAACAGTCTTTAGACATAGTTTCAAGCTTTTATTCTGAAAAATGAGCGAGATTTATCAAATCACATCAGTGGACTGCCAGATGTCCTTCGATTAGTTCCTGTGCGCAAAAGTGGTAGCTCCACATTTTCTTTATCTCTTGTATTGAGTAGTTTACCGTCCGGTTGAAATATGATCGATTATTTATGTTAAAAACAACCTGAGGATTGATTATAAAAAACGTTTGACATGTTTCTACGAACTTTACGGATACTATTTGGATTTTTCGTCTGCCCTTCATGACCGCTCGAGCCTGTGGATTTCTGAACATAACGCGCCAACCAAATGGAGGTTTTCGGATATAAAAATAATCTTTATCGAACAAAAGGAACATTTATTGTGTAACTGGGAGTCTCGTGAGTGCAAACATCCGAAGATCATCAAAGGTAAGCGATTATTTTTTATTTATTTTCTGACTTTCGTAACCAATCTACATTGCTGCTAGCTGTTTGTAATGTTTTGTCTAGTGATCGATAAACTCACACAAACGCTTGGATTGCTTTCGCTGTTAAGCATATTTTCAAAATATGACACGACAGGTGGATTAACAACAAGCTAAGCTGTGTTTTGGTATATTGCACTTGTGATTTCATGAAATTAAATATTTTTTGTAATTTCTTTTGAATTTGGCGCTCTGCAATTCAGCGGATGTTTACGAAAATGATCCCGCTAAAGGGATCTGTGCGCCAAGAGGACTGGGGAGTTTTTCAGGATAAAAAAAGAAACAGAATGGATCTAAGCACAGGCTAAGTCCTAGATTCAGTCTGCCTTCCACCAGACATTGGGAGATGAATTCACCTTTCAGCAGGACAATAACCTAAAACACAAGGCCAAATCTGCACTGGAGTTGCAGAGTTACAGTTTTTACTTAAATCTACTTGAAGACCTGACCTGGTTGTCTAGCAATGATCAACAACCAAATTGACAGAGTTTGAAGAATATTGAAAATAGTCATGTGCAAATGTTTCCAGGTGTGGAAAGCTCGTTTTACTTAAATCTACTTGAAGACCTGACCTGGTTGCCTAGCAATGATCAACAACCAAATTGACAGAGTTTGAAGAATATTGAAAATAGTAATAGGCAAATATTTCCAGGTGTGGAAAGCTCTTAGAGACATACCAAGAAAGACTCACAGCTGTAAGGTGTGTCTATAAAGTATTGACTCAGGGGTATGAATACTTATGTGAATTAGATATTTCTGTATTTCATTTTTTACAAATTTTCACTTTGCCATTATGGGGATTTGTGTGTAGATGGGAGAGGAAAAAACTATTTAGAATTTTGGAATACAGGCTGTAACACAACAATGTGGAATGAGGTATAAATACTTTCTCAAGTACAAATACTTTCTCAATGTATGTACATGTACGCATGCATGCAAAAACACAGATATTGAAACAAATAATTATACAAAATCAAACTGCAGTAGAGCATGCTGAGAAATATGATAATAATGGGCGTGGTTTTTCAGACCAGCTTGACCAGAGCTAGACCAGGAGTTCTCAAAGTAGGGGTCCGCGGATGTACTGCTGGGAATCCACGGCCAGATCAACAAAAAGTGTTATATATTTTCAATCAATATTACTAACAACAACAGATTAAACACATTTTGCCCAAGAGTTTATACGTTTATACGGTGTAATACAGTACAATACAATGTAATAATATTAAAGGTTATATATGTAATATTTATGCATTGTAATTTAAGAAAATGTTATTAATATGTCTACAGATTCAGATCACGCCTCCATTCTGTGCCTCCCTTCCTGTAGGCAGAAACTCAAACAGTAAGAACCCGTAGTAAGGACTGTCCAACGTTGGTCTGACCAATTGTAATCTATGCTTCAAGATTGTTTGATCTGGACTTGGATATGTTCTGGGTTGCCTCTGAGAATAACATTGACGTATATACTGACACGATGACTGAGTTCATCATGAAGTGTATCGGGGATGTCGTTCCCACTGTTACGATTAAAACCTATCCAAACCAAAAATTGTGAATAGATGGCAGCATTCGCTCAAAACTGAAATCGCAAACCACCGCATTTAACCACGGCAAAGTGACTGGGAATATGGTCAAATACAAACGGTCCAGTTATATCTTCTGTAAAGCAATCAAACAGGCAGAATGTCAGTACAGATTCAAAGTGTAGTCGCAATTCAACGGTTCAGACACAAGATGTATGTGGCAGGGACACCAGACAATCACGGATTATAAAGGGAAAACCAGCGACGTCGTGGACACTCAAGTCTTGCTCGCGGACAAGCTAAACACCTTCGCCCGCTTCGAGGAAAACACAGTGCTGCCAACGAGGGCCTCCACTGCTCACGAGGATGGTGAGCTCTCGTTATCCGTGGCCGACGTGAGTAAGACATTTAAGGGTGATAACCCTCGCAAGGCTGCCGGCTCAATGACATCCCCAGCTGCGTCCTCAGAGAATGCGCAGATCATCTGGCTGGAGCATTTATGGACAAATTAATTAATTAATTATATCTTTCCCAATCCCAGTCTGTTGTCCCCACTTGCTTCAAGATGTCCACCATTGTTCCTGTACCCCAGCAAGCGAAGATACTGTAACTGAACTAAATGACTATCACCACATAGCACTCACTTCTGTCATCATGAAGTGCTTTGAGAGGCTAGGTAAGGATCATATCACCTCCACCTTACCTGACACCTTAAACCATCTGCAATTTGCATACCGCCCCAATAGATCCACGGATGATGCAATCGCCATCGCACTGCACACTTATCCCTATCCCATCTGGACAAGAGGAATACCTATGTAAGAATGATGTTCATTGACTACAGCTCAGCCTTCAACACCATTGTACCCTCCAAGCTTATCATTAAGCTTGGGACCCTGGGTCTGAAACTCGCTCTGTGCAACTAGGTCCTGGACCTCCTGACGGTCCACCCCCCAGGTGGTGAAGGTTGGCAACAACACCTCCGCTACACTGATCCTCAACACAGGGGCCCCACAAGGGTGTGTGCTCAGCCCCCTCATGTACTCCCTGTTCACCCATGACTGCGTGGCCACGCATGTCTCTAACTCAATCATCAAGTTTGCAGTCGACTGATTAACAACAATAACAAAATAGCCAACACGGAGGAGGTGAGGGCCCTGGCGGAGTGGTGCCAAGAAAATAACTTCTCCCTCAATGCCCCCATCCACATCAACGGGGCCGCAGTGGAGAAGGTGGAAAGCTTCAAGTTCTTCAGCGTATACATCACTGGCAATCTGAAATGGTCCATCCACACAGACAGTGTGGTGAAGAAAGCGCAACAGTGCCTCTTCAACCTCAGGAGTCTGAAGAAATTTGACTTGGCCCCTGTTCACCCCTCTATCATCGAGAAGGCGAGGTCAGTACAGGTTCATCAAAGCTGACACAGGGAGACTGAAAATCAGCTTCTATCTCAAGGCCATCTGAGTGTTAAATAGTCATAGCTTCCGCCCAGTACCCTGCCCTGAAATTTAGTCACAGTCACTAGACGGCTACCACCCAGCACTCAACCCTCCACCTTAGAGGCTGCTGCCCTATGTACATAGTCAGGGAACACTGGTCACTTTAATAATGTTCACAAACTGTTTTACCGACTTCATATGTACAGTGCCTTTGGAAAGTATTCAGACCCCCACATTTTGTTAGGTTACAGCCTTGTTCTAAAAATGATTAATTCGTTTTTTCTCCTCATCAATCTACACACAGTACCCATAATGACAAAGCAAAAACTGTTTTTTTTTTTTTTAAATTTGCTAATTGATAACAAATAAAAAACTGAAATATCACATTTACATAAGTATTCAGACCCTTAACTCAGTATTTGTTGAAGCACCTTTGCAGCGATTACAGCATTGAATCTTCTTGGGTATGACGCTACAAGCTTGGCACACCTGTATTTGGGAAGTTTTTCCCATTGTTCTCTGCAGATCCTCTCAAGCTCTGTCAGGTTGGATGGGGAGTGTTGCTGCACAGCTATTTTAAGGTCTCTCCAGAGATGTTCGATCGGGTTCAAGTCCGGGTTCTGGCTGGGCCACTCAAGGACATTCAGAGACTTGTTCCGAAGCCACTCCTATGTTGTCTTGGCTGTGTGCTTAGGGTCATTGTCCTGTTGGAAGGTGAACCTTCACCCCAGTCTGAGGTCCTGAGCTCTCTGGAGCAGGTTTTCATCAAGGATCTCTCTGTACTTTGATCCGTTCATCTATGCCTCGATCCTGACTAGTCTCCCAGTCCCTGCCGCTGAAAAACATCCCCACAGCACGATGCTGCATAGAACTATCCTTCACCGTAGGGATGGTGCCAGGTTTTCTCCAGACGTGACGCTTGGCATTCAGGCCACAGAGTTAACCTTGATTGCATCAGACCAGAGAATCTTGTTTCTCATGGTCTGAGAGTCTTTGCCTTTTGGCAAACTCCAAGCAGGCTGTCATATGCCTTTTTCTGAGGAGCTTTCGTCTGGCCACTCTACCATAAAGGCCTGATTGGTGGAGTGCTGCAGAGGTGGTTGTCCTTCTGGAAGGCTCTCCCATCTCCACAGAAGAACTGTAGAGCTCTGTCAGAGTGACCATCGAGTTCTTGGTCACCTCCCTGACCAAGGCTCTTCTCCCCTGATTGCTCAGTTTGGCCGGGTGGCCAGCTCTAGCAAGAGTTTTGGTGGTTTGAAACGTCTTCCATTTAAGAATGATGGAGGCCACTGTGTTATTGGGGATCTTCAATGCTGCAGAAATTGTTTGGTACCATTCCCCAGATATGTGCTTCGACACAATCCTGTCTCGGAGCTCTACAGACAATTCCTTCAACCTCATGGCTTGGTTTTTGTGCCTGACAGGTTTGTGCCTTTCCAAATCATGTCCAATCAATTGAATTTACCACAGGTGGACTCCAATCAAGCTGTAGAAACATCTCAACGATGATCAATAGAAACAGGATGCATCTGAGCTCAATTTTGAGTCTCATAGCAAAGGGTCTGAATACTTACGTAAATAAGGTATTTCAGTTGTTTTTTTTGTTTTTTTTATTTGCAAAAATTTCAAAAACCTGTTTTCACTTTGTCATTATGGGGTATTGTTTGTAGATTGCTGTGAGTTATAATTTTGTAATCCATTTTAGAATAAGGCTTGTAACGTAACAAAATGTGGAAAAAGTCGAGGGGTCTGAATACTTTCCGAAGGCACTGTATATACTGAATTCTAGTCTGCCTATCCTACTTAACTTTTGCTGTACATATACTATTATATCGTACAAATTCTACAGATATACAACATATTTTGTCCATATACTGTCCATAATGTCTATACATTCCATCATATACAAATATACACTACCGGTCAAAAGTTTTAGAACACCTACTCATTCAAGGGTTTTTCTTTATTTTTGCTATTTTCTACATTGTGGAATAATAGTGAAGACATCAAAACTATGAAATAACATATATGGAATCATGTAGTAACCAAAAAAGTGTTAAACAAATCCAAATATATTTTATATTTGATATTCTTCAAATAGCCACTCTTGACAGCTTTGCACACTCTTGTCATTCTCTCAACCAGCTTCACTGGCACTGAATGCTTTTCCAACAGTCTTGAAGGAGTTGAGCTGAGCACTTGTTGGCTACTTTTCCTTCACTCGGCAGTCCGACTCATCTCAAACCATCTCAATTTGGTTGATGTCGGGGGATTGTTGAGGCCAGATCTTCTGATGTAGCACTTCATCACTCTCCTTCTTTGTCAAATAGCCCTTACACAACCTGGAGGTATGTTGGGTCATTGTTCTGTTGAAAAACAAATGCTAGTCCCACTAAGTCCAAACCAGATGGGATGGCGTATCACTGCAGAATGTTGTGGTAGCCATGCTGTTTAAGTGTGCCATGAATTCTAAATAAATCACAGAAAGTGTCACCAGCAAAGCACCCCCACACCATCACACCTTCTTCTCCTTCATGCTTTATGGTGGGAACCACACATGCGGAGATCAGCCGTTCACCCACACCATATCTCACAAAGATGCGGTGGTTGGAACCAAAAATCTCCAATTTGCACTCCAGACCAAAGGACAAATTTCCACCGGTCTAATATCCATTGCTCATGTTTCTTGGCCCAAGCAAGTCTCTTATTATTATTATTGGTGTCCTTTAGCAGTGGTTTCTTTGCAGCAATTCGACCATGAAGGTCTGATTCACACAGTCTCCATTGAACAGTTTTTTTTTTTTTTTTTTTTTTTTTTTTTTTTTTTTAGGGGTGGATCAGCTTAATATTGCGGAAAGAATGTTGCTTCCAATGTAATTGTCTGCATCATTTCCAATCCCCCATATTTTTTTGGGTAAATATATATATCCATACACGCATGCATACATATATACATATATACATACACATACCTATATAGACATACATACTTTTTTAAAGAATATACCTTTATTATTATTCCCCGCAACCCTACCACCGCTCCCCCAATTGGAGTAAACTAATAAACACTTCTGCTTTTACCTTCAATTTATACATCTTATACCTATTTTACAGACACAGACTACTTTATAATAGTTCTCTCTTGTTTGTTCTTAGTCCTTCCTCTATTTCTGTTGTCCATCCAATTTTATTTCCACTTGTAACTGTGCTATTTCACAAAAGCTCCGCACCTATACACATTTCACAGATCCCGTATGCCCTACATTGTTTATCTTGTTATTAGTCCCACCCTTCAGTTCCACTCAACCCTTCCCATCTATCTTCCAACATCATCCATTTCGGATTTTTATTTGCCATATATTTTTCAACTGTGCTGTGATGCTTCACAAAAGATTTGAACCTTCCTATTCTCATAGCTTCTACAGATTGTAAATTAAAAATAAACATTTTTGCTAAAATAATTATTATATTATTGATTGATTGACTATGGCTTTTCAAATCCCCCAGTATTGCTATCTGTAGCGTTAGTTCTAGGCAAATGTTGCAATTCTTCAGCCATTCCTGGACCTGTGACCAAAAACGAGCTACATATGGACAATACCAAAATAAATGATCTAATGACTCTGCCTCCTCACAACAGAATCTGCAGAGCTGGGAAGATTGTATACCCCATATATATAACATTCTATTAGTTGCAAGAATTTTGTACAGTAATTTAAATTGAAAAATTCGAAGTTTTGAATCCGGCGTTGTTTTGCGTATCAATTCATAAACCATGTGCCATGGAATGGGTACATCGAAAATCTCTTCCCAACTATTTTGCAATTTATATGGCACAGCTGTCAGTTTTTTGGTCCTTAAATGAAATTGGTATATGTTTTTATTTATCACACTTTTCTTTAACCATTTATGTTCTTTAATACAGGGCCGACATACAAGTTCCTTACTTTTTTCCCCTTCTACTTGCCTCTTCCATTTTTGTGGTAATGCTGCAATTAATTGGTTGTAATTTTGGGTAGAGCAGACATTTCCATATGTCTGTGTTAGCTGCATGTGTGACATAACTCCACCAGTCCTATTTATGATATCATTCACAAAAATTATACCTTTTTTAAACATTTCTTCGATAAATACAGTTTTTTTATCAATTACTATATTTGAATTTAACCACAAGATTTGTTGTACTATTTGTTCCGTCCTTTCAGGTGGATTAAACTGAAATTGCAACCAACTTTCTAAGGCTTGTTTAAAAAATAAGGATATTTTGGAGATTATTTCCTTTTCAAACAACCGAAAGTGAGCAGGTGTAATCTGAATAAAGGGAAAAAGGCCCTTCTTGAACATAGGATGAGACATTCGTACCAATTTACTAGAGAACCAGTTTGGATTTAAGTATAACTTTTGTATGACTGATGCCTTTAGTGAGAGGTCTAATGCTTTAATATTTAATAATTTCTGCCCTCCGAATTCATATTCGTTATATAAATAGGCCCTTTTAATTTTATCTGGCTTGCCGTTCCAAATAAAATGGAATATTTTTTGTTCATATAATTTAAAAAGCAGGTCACTAGGTGTAGGCAAAACCATAAGCAAATAGGTAAACTGTGATATGACTAAAGAGTTAATCAGGGTGATTTTTCCACAAATAGACAAGTATTTTCCTTTCCATGGTAGCAAGATCTTATCTATTTTTGCTAACTTTCTATAAAAATTTATTGGAGTGAGATCATTTCTTTCTTTTGGGATTTTTATACCGAGTATGTCCACATCTCCGTCAGACCATTTAATTGGTAAACTACATGGCAATATAAAATGTGTATTTTTTAGTGATCCAATACGTAATATGGTACATTTATCATAATTTGGTTTTAATCCAGAGAGGATAGCAAAGGTATCTAGATCCTCTATGAGGCCGTGGAGAGACTCTAGTTGTGGTTTTAAAAGAAAACATGAATCATCAGCGTACAATGACACCTTAGTTTTTAAGCCACGGATTTCTAATCCATTAATATTAATGTTTGATCTAATTTTAACAGCTAACATTTCGATGGCAATAATAAATAGATATGCCGATAGTGGACAACCTTGTTTTACTCCTCTAGATAGTTTAAAACTTTCTGAGATGTAGCCATTATTTACTATTTTACACCTAGGGTTACTATACATAATTTTAACCCATTTTATAAGAGATTCCCCAAAATTGAAATATTCTAGGCATTTATATATAAACTCCAGTCGTACTTTATCAAAAGCCTTTTCAAAATCAGCTATGAAAACCAGACCTGGTGTCCCCGATATTTCATAGTGTTCTATTGTTTCCAGTACTTGCCTTATATTATCTCCAATGTATCGTCCATGTAAAAAACCTGTCTGATTAGGATGAATAATATCTGACAAAACTTTTTTTATTCTATGCGCCAAGCATTTTGCTAGGATTTTTGCATCACAACACTGAAGTGTAAGAGGTCTCCAATTTTTTAATTGGACTGGATCTTTATATATACCACTTGGGTCCTGTTTCAGTAATAACGATATCAGACCTTCTTGTTGCGTGTCTGATAATCTACCATTTATATAGGAGTGGTTAAAACAAGCTAATAATGGTCCTTTGAGTATATCAAAAAAAGTTTTGTATACTTCCACTGGTATGCCATCCAGCCCTGGAGTTTTCCCATCCTTAAAGGCCCCAATTGCATCAAGCAGTTCCTCCTCTGTAATTTGGCCTTCACATGAGTCTTTCTGTACAGATGTTAATTTTACATTATTAATAGGAAAAAAATCCATACAATTAGTTTCAGTTAGTGGAGATGGAGGAGCCTGAAACGAAAACATATTCTTAAAGTACTTTACTTCCTCTTTCAAAATATAATTTGGTGAATCATGCGTGACTCCATCATTTGTAACAAGTTTTAATACATTTTTTTTGGTAGCATTTCTATATTGAAGATTGAAAAAGAATTTGGTGCATTTTTCCCCATATTCCATCCAGTTCGCTTTATTTTTATAATATATTACACTGGATCTTTCTTGAATAAGTTCCTCCATTTCTTTTTGTTTTTCCTCTAACTTATTCTGTGCCTCTATGGTACCGTTTTTATTGCTATCTAACTGTACTGTTAGTCCTTCAATTTCCTTTGTTAATATGGACTCTTTTGATCTAAAATTCCCTTTGTTTTATAGATGAGTACTGAATTGCATGGCCTCTAAAGGCACACTTAAAAGTGTCCCATACAATATTGAACAGTTGATGTCCATTGATCTCCATTGAACAGTTGATGTTGAGATGTGTCTGTTACGTAAACTATGTGAAGAATTTATTTGGGCTGCAATTTCTGAGGCTGGTAACTCTAATGAACGTATCTTCTGCAGCAGAGGTAACTCTGTGTCTTCCATTCCTGTGGCTGTCCTCATGAGAGCCAGTTTCATCATAGCGCTTGGTGGTTTTTGCAACTGCACTTGAAGAAACGTACAAAGTTTTTGAAATTTTCTGTATTGACTGACCTTCTTGTCTAAAAGTAAAGATGGACTGTTTCTCTTCGCTTCTTTAAGCTGTTCTTGCCATAATATGGACTTGGTCTTTTACCAAATATCTTCTGTATACCCCCCTACCTTGTCACAACACAACTGATTGGCTCAAACGTATTAAAACCTCTTTGCGCTAGGGAAAAGCATGCCCAAAGTAAACTGCCTGTTACTCAGGCCCCGAAGCTAGGATATGCATATAATTGGTCGATTTGGATAGAAAACACTCTGACGTTTCTGTTCGAATAATGTCTGTGAGTATAACAGAACAGATATGGCAGGCGAAACCGCGAGGACAAACCATCCAAAAAGAAAAATGTTCAGCCTACCACTGTTTCCAATGGCTGTCATGTTTATTATGAGGCGAAATCCTCTCAGATTGCAGTTCCTAGGGCTTCCACTAGATGTCAACAGTCTTTAAAAAGAGTTTAAGGCTTGTTTTACGAAAAATGAGCTAGAATTTGTAGTATTTCCTAAGTGGCTCCCATTTTGGCTGTAGTGTTTTCATGCTGTCACGATCGTCGTAAGAAGCAGACCAAAGCGCAGCGTGGTTTGAATACATTCTTCTATATTTAATGAAGAACACTTAAACAAAAAACAACAAAACGAATAAGACGAACGTGACCGCTATAATAAACACTGTGCTAACATGCAACATAACATAGACAATAACCCACAACCCACAATACAAAACAGGCTACCTAAATATGGTTCCCAATCAGAGACAACGCAAAACACCTGTCTCTGATTGAGAACCATATCAGGCCAAACACATAGAAATATACAAACCAGACATACAACATAGAATGCCCACACAGATCACACCCTGACCAACCAAAACATAAAACATACAAAGCAAACTATGGTCAGGGCGTGACACATGCGCAAGGATGAGAGCGCGTTCTTTGTTGCTCATCTCCGGTAAAGACAATAGCGATTCTCCGTCTTAAACTGTATAATTTATTTACGTATTAAGGTACCAAAGGTTTGATTATAAATGTTGTTTGACTTGTTTGGAGAAGTTTATTGGTAACGTTTGGGATTCATTTTGTATGCATTTTGAAGGAGGGAAACCGGTGGATTATTAAATGAAGCGTGCCAGCTAAACTGAGTTTTTGGGGATATAAAGAAGGATTTTATCGAACAAAATGACCATTTGTGATGTAGCTGGGACCTTTTGGAGTGCCAACAGAAGAAGATCTTCAAAGGTAAGCATTTATTATATCGCTATTTCTGACTTTCGTGGCGCACCTGCCTGGTTGAAAAATGTTTTTCATGCTCTTGTATGCGGGGCGCTGTCCTCAGATAATCGCATGGTGTGCTTTCGCCGTAATGCCTTTTTGAAATCTGACACAGCGGCTGGATTAACAAGAAGTTAAGCTTTATTTTGATGTATGACACTTTCATGAATGTTAAATATTTCTACTTCTGTAATTAGAATTTCGCGCTCTGCAATTTCACTGGATTTTGTCGAGGTGGGTCGCTAGCGGAACGCCTGCGCCAGAAAGGTTAATGAAATGCATTCCAGGTAACTACCACATAAAGCTGGTTGATAGAATGCCAAGAGTGTGCAAAGCTGTCATCAAGGCAAAGCGTGGCTATTTGAAGAATTTGTTTAACACTTTTTTGGTTACTACATGATTCCATGTGTTATTTAATAGTTTTGATGTCTTCCATATTATTAGAAAATAGTACAAATAAAGAAAAACCCTTGATTGAGTAGGTGTTCTAAAACTTTTGACCGGTAGTGTATTTATACTATGAATTCCAACATTGTTCGTCCTAATACTTCTATATTTTTAATTCCATTCTTTAACTTTTTAGATTTGTGTGTGTTGTTGGCATTCTAATTCATCCCAAAGGTGTTCGATGGGGTTGAGGTCAGGGCTCTGTGCAGGCCAGTCAAGTTCTTCCACACCGATCTCGGAGAAAAAAAAAAAAATCCGCTCCAAATTCGCTCCATTCATTAAAATCACAACCAACACCCATCTATTTTTGTGACGACCTGGACCTACCATTTGGTTTTGAAGCATTCAAACCAAAGCATATGGATTTGAATGTAAAATATTTGAATAAATATGAGATGAATGTAAGAAGCACACAATTTCAAATAGGCTACATGTCATTTTAAACAACTGTCGTGGCAGAATCAGATTTAGCTAAGTAACATAGATAGATAAGATGTTATTTTCATCATATACTTGTGAGATACTTGTCATTAGAATCTTCTGAGCTAGGGATTGGTAACTTGGGGCCAGAGAGGGGAGAGGTCAGGCTTGTCTTCATAAGTCAATGTATCTGTTAAACCATGTGGTACTAAGTAGAATATCAGAAGGGGAGGAGGACAGAGTGGAACGTTGGTTTCTTATGGGAATGTTGTTTGTAACTATTCCTAAACCATGTGAAGGGATGGAGTTATTAATTGGGGAACCAGTTAGTTATCTCATACAATGTCTGTACGCCAGTCACTCCCTACTTTTCTCATAGGGGGAAGGAGTTTGGCCGTGTTTGGAACCATTGTATGTCCCCTCTGAGGTTGCCCTTATCTTGACCTAGTATTTGACCTAAGGGGCTCACTGTCTGATTTTGAGTTTGTCCAGGTTTGGGAATATCTAGAAATGACAATTGATATATGCCATTGGATGAGGTAATGGTTGGTAGACAGTGAAGTACCAAGCATGAGACTTAAACCTTGTCTTGGGAGATCAAACTGAACGATGATTTATAGCTGATGCTGTCTAGCGATAGGATACTCCTCTTTCGGGTAAAGCATTCTTTGTAAGTTGAGAGGGGTGTATCTTGGCTATAAATGAAACTAAGAATTGTTTTGTAAGCACTCTCAGAGAATTCATTTATAGACACTGAATTGATCTGAGAGTCATTAAAGGGCTTTGGTGAAGCTTGTATATATATTAAAGATGGAATATATCATTTAACTCTGACTTGTGTGTGGTTGGCTCTCTCTCTCTCTTTATTGAGTAATACAGGAAATTACCACGACACAACATATAAACACTCTAAATAGGTCAGGAGTCAGACAGGGAACCTAAGAAAAAACTAAAATGAATTATTTTGGTTATATTATTTCAATTATTTGAAGGCTATAGCCTACAAATAAATACATTGTGAAGCATTTGCGAGTGCGACACAATTTGCAGGTAGGGACATAATGCGATCAACATTTAAACAACACTTTGTTTTATTAAATCATTATAGTCTAGAATTTGCGCATATAGGCTTTGACTTACTAATACTTACTTATTAGTGCCTTTGAATACATGTTTGTAATACATTTTTAGAAAGATGAGTTTGGCCAGTTTGTGGTTTCATGCTCATGCGATGGTGCCTGGAGAGCAGGCCAGCAGCTGAGAATATTCTCTCCACACTTGCAGAGATCCCTTTGGCCACTCATGCCAGGCTGAGCAGAGATTCAGAGTTGTTTAAAAAGAAAATCTATAGGTAGGCCTAAATGTTTATAGGCAAAATAACTCGATCAAAATGGAAAGCTCCTTGAATGTGGAAAAATGCCAGGCCTATTGGTCCAAAATCAATGATGGCCTATTGTAGTGTATGTTTATTTGTACAAACCGTTAGTGGAAGTGTTTTAACACTGTAACATGAAAGAACTGCACTATTAAGAGGTTACTGTGCATTTCACAGTAACTTTATGGAAGTTAGTTGCCTGGAAGTTGCTGTGAATTTTGTGTTAGTGAGTTGTCAACCAGCTGTCAATAAGTTATTGTACAATTCACAGTCTCTTAATAGCCAGTAACTGCTAGTAACTAACTGCTAGTCTTTGGCAACTTAAGTGTCAGTAAGTTATTGTAAAATGCACAGTAACATACTTGCAACTAGCTGCAGTAGCTCACTGCACCTTCAATTACCTTTTCTGATTACAAGAAAGCTTATGACATTAGGTGACAACTGTTAAGCTTTATTTGTGGTGAGCACACTTGGGACCCAGCCTCACCAGGCCTCAACCTCTATATTGGCAGCGAAATTACCTTCCTGCCACACCATCAGGTCAGTGAGTGTGACAGAGATCAGCCACAGTAAGTTATGGTGATTTTTACAATAACTACTTGCAGCAAGTTGACAGTAAGTTTTCTGGACCTCACTAGTGTTATTCCCATTTACTAACTGCTATTACGTTACTGGACAATGCACAGTAACCTCTTAACAGTGCAGCGCTTGGTCATTCCAAGCTCTTACAAAGATTGTAGAACTGGCATTGGACAAATTAGGTGTTTAACCTTCATCAACATAAGGATAAAACCACTTATTAAACTGGTACAACACTTGGGCCACATGACGTCGGCCGAGTCTGACTCTCAGCCGAGTGCTCTGACTCTCAGACGGAATCGTCCCAGATCCACTGTGCTAGCTGGGTAGGGCTTGCCACGGGCTGACACAGTGCTCCTCCATCAGAACGCTTGCTTCAGATGAGTCTCTGCTATGACTTATTCATTCTGGATGGGAGAGGCCTCACCTTTCCTTCATTCTCCGTTTTGCTACTCTTAATAAGAACCAACTCTACTGCTTGTCCAAGCTGTTTTGGTAACTGCGTACAGGCTACTTCGCTAATAGCTCCATTCTAGTTTGTGGTTATCATTCTGGAACATACTTTCATACAGGGGGTAACATGCTGACCAGACCGGACATGTCGCATGCGCGAGCGTCGCAAAATAAATGTAGAAATCCATGTTATTCAATTATTGCACCCACACTGCTTGCGCGCGCCAACGTGCGTCTGCGACACCAAGGGCTAAAATAGATGTCGTTCCTATTTCTGACGCAGATCGCGCCGCAAGTCCTGCCTCTCCCATCTCCTCATTGGTTTATAGAAGCAGGTACCCACGTGCCATCTTCTCATTGGTTTATAGAAGCAGGTACCCATGTGCCATCTCCTCATTGGTTATACCCACGTGGGTGATAGGAAGGCGAACTGTTTTGCCGGTAGTCGTGGTAATACAATGAAAGTTGTACTTCCACTTGTGTGAAGAGGTGGGTGGAGCAATAAATACATGGATCTGGAACAATAATGGCATACTGTGCTCTCTCTCTTTGCATGTAAATGCATTGTGTAATATTTGTAAAATGGATTTCCAACATTTCCAGTTGACCAGATTACGTGTGCCCTTATGTTAAAATACCAAGTGTGAAGTCTTCGTGTCAACAGTAAATCTATTTTAGTTTAGAAAACGTTCTAAATCGTGCAAATGTTTCTTTCTCATATCACTCAATTGATCTCTGCTCATCGATCCATGCACTTAGACCTCACTCGTGTCAAAAATTAGTATTGAGCCTAACCTAAAGAGTGTGTTGTGTTTTGTATAGAACTCACTGGTGGTTGCATTCTTTCCTGACCAGTCTCTTCATGGCAGTCTACCTATTTGTCTACGACGTGCACTATTTCTTCTCCAAGCTGCAGATCATTAGTGCAGCCATTACCATCCTCTACTTCACCATGATCATGGTGCTCATATTCTTCCTCTTCACAAGGGAGTCAACGACAGAGCCACACTACGGAAGGCTAGACTCTGTAACAGGTTTTTGTAGAGGAGCTCAAACAAATGGGGTATCTCCTGATTTTCACTTTAACAAACACAGTGCTGGAGCTTTTGGCAGACTTTGGCCGATTAATCGGCTGTTTCGCAATAGGAATTCTATCCGCCTTTAATAAATGGAAATTGGCGGTGCTGTGATAGCAAGCCGAGCCAGTTGAAAATATTGATGCCAGGGATATTTTTGATGTCTGTGTGTTCCTGAAGTGCCTTGGCTCTGTGTTCTTTTTCATTCGTTTTGTGTTTTTATTCATTTATTTCTGGTACCCTCCTACCTGAGCGGCATGAGGCCTGTGTGGCATCTCATTGTTAACATCATCCCAGTGTTGAGATGAAACACCTGTGTGTTGCAAAGCCACATGCTCTCTAAGTCCTCTCTGCTCTACCTAGGTGTTTTAATGGGCTGATGTGGCTAATACTAATACAGAGAACCATTGTACATGTATTTTCTCATCTTTTATGACATTATGTTTACCACTTCAATGCCCTTACATCTGTAGTTTGAAGCATATATAAAACATTTTGTTTCACTTTATAACATATTCAACAAGAAACATATGACACAACACTTTAGGGTGTCTGTGATGATTCTTGCCATCCAGTTATGTTTGTCAGCTATCTCTCCTGGTCAATTAAGTTTTATACGTTTTGGTTTTCAGCACTCAAGTCCACTTCACATCCATATTTAATACAAATCCGTGATTGACGAGTGCTAATTTCACTCAACTTTTTAAAAAGAGGAGACATTTACAGATCAGTGTCTAGCCCAAAACTAATGAGACTGTTTCAGCATGTGAATCCAACCAAGGTATCAGATTTTTAAAATGCTTTACGGCGAAAGCATACCTTACGATTATTTGAGAACATAGCCCACTAGACAAATCATTACAAACAGTAGCCAGCCATGTAGAACAGTTACACGTCAGAAATAGAGATAAAATTAATCCCTTACCTTTGATGATCTTCATATGGTTGCACTCAGCAGACATTAATTTACTCAATAAATGTTCCTTTTGTTCGATAAAGTCTCTTTATATCCAAAAATCTCAGTTTTGTTCGCACGTTTTCTTCAGTAATCCACAGGCTCAAACGCAGTCAAAGCAGGAAGACAAAAAAATCCAAATTGTATCCGTAAAGTTCATAGAAACATGTCAAACGATGTTTATATTCAAACCTCAGGTTGTTTTTAGCCTAAATAATCGATAATATTTCAACCGGACAATAACGTCGTCAATTTAAAAGGTAAACAAGACTCTCTCTCGGTCGTGCGCAAGAAAAAGCTCTGTGACACTTTAGGGTCCACTCATTCAGACTGCTCTTACTTCTTCATTTTTCCGAATACAAGCCTGAAACAATTTCTAAAGACTGTTGACATCTAGTGGAAGGCATAGAAACTGCAATTTGAGTCCTAAGTCAATGGATACTGTAATGGCATTGAATAGAAAACTACAAAACCAAAAATAAAACTACTTCCTGAATCGATTTTTCTCAGGTTTTCGCCTGCCAAATCAGTTCTGTTATACTCACAGACACTATTTTAACAGTTTTGGAAACGTTAGAGTGTTTTCTATCCAACTCTACCAGTTATATGCATATCATATCTTCTGGGCCCGAGAAGCAGGCAGTTTAATTTGGGCATGCATTTCATCCAAAATTCCGAATGCTGCCCCCTACCCTAGTGAAGTTAATCAAGGGAATATTAATCACGTGTCAGGTCCCATTAGGCAATATAATTTGATTAATCCATGATCTAAAGGTAAAAACTGATCCTAGATCGGCACTCCTACCCTAAGACGCTTAGGGAATACGGGTCCAGATAAGACCCTAGCCCCCAGCACATAAAGCTATTGCAAAATAATTACTGGGGACTGACGGGGGTTGGGAGACACTGTGGCCCTGTCCAATGTCACCCCAGGACAGGGCCAGCCAGGAAGAAGCTTACCCAACTACTCTGAGACAGCGGTTGTGTGGCTAGCAGAGGCAGAGTTGTGCTTTGCATATCTAAAAGAGAGCAACAACATTATTTGAATGAGAATTCAGTCCACTTGATAATTCAAACAGAATTCAGTATTCTTCATGCTGATGATTTGTACAACTTGAGACAAGTGGCAATACAGTACAAATAAATTAAAACATAATACGGAATGTAACACATACAGATGATGTGTATGTGGTGGTTTCAAATAGTACAATTACTACAGATAGCTAGCTATAGCCATGCTTTTCCTGAACATGTTAATCTGATGTTATAGCTAGCTAGTTGATGTTGTTCTAGCTAGCTCACCCAAAGCAGGCTTTTCTCCTCCTCGCTGGTCTGTAAACTACATGATCATGATGTTGTGGCTGTTACATTTAACCTCTCTGGGATATGTGGGAAGCTAGCGTCCCAACTGGCCAACATCCAGTGAAAATGCAGAGCGCCAAATTCAAATAAATTACTATAGAAATTAAACTTAGATGAAATCACACATTCAATATACCAAATTAAAGCTACACTTGTTGTGAATCCAGCCAACGTGTCAGATTTCAAAAATGCTTTACGGCGAAAGCAAACGTTGCTATTATGCTATTATCTGAGGATAGCACCCAAGCAAACAAACACAGACCATCATATTTCAACCCTCCTGGCGCGACACAAAACGCAGAAATAAAGATATAATTCATGCCTTACCTTTGACGAGCTTCTTCTGTTGGCACTCCAATATGTCCCAAAACATCACAAATGGTCCTTTTGTTCGATTATTTCCGTCGATTATATATCCAAAATGTCCATTTATTTGGCGCAAAGTGACTACAAAATATCTCAAAAGTTACCTGTAAGCTTTGTCCAAACATTTCAAACTACTTTTGTAATACAACTTTAGGTATTTTTTGTCTATGGGCTGTGTGCTCGATTTCATACACCTGTAAGCAGCCAAATCCCCTAATTTGAAGGAGTGTCCACATACTTTTGTATATTAATTTGAACAAATATGATCCATATTCAGCACAGTAGAAAGCGTGCTTCCAGACTGAACTCTATAAAACGTGTAAGCATGTTAAAGTTTGACACAGGTTAGTTGTCAAATTAGTGCCAAAACTCTTAGTGCACACATTTGACATCTGTAAGTGTAGTTTTGATTCACAGAAGATTCACCAGTCATAAGTTTAGTGCTTGTAAATCTTATTGAATTTATTCACATATCAACTTACCTGTTTGCAAGTGTTTTTGTATTTATTCACACATCATGTTATACACTTGCAACTACAACTCAGTATACAGGTGCAACTCATATTTTACATGAGCAAATCATACTTGACATGCTTGTATAATTAAGTCATGAATCTACCTCCATATAGAGAACACCTGGTTCAATCTGTGACTGACTGGGAGAGAGTGATGCAAATGAACTGTGGGACGGACCTCTCTCTTTGCCCAGTCAAGGCACTGAGCCCGTCCATGGAGGCGTGATGTAATAATCTGTAAAAAGAAAGAGAGAGGGAGAGAGAGAGAGAGAGCAGAGGAGTGTGTGTAATAGAGGTAGGGGGAAATTGATAGAGAGCAGTTGTGTGTGTTGTTTGAGAGAGAGAGAGAGAGAGAAATAGTTTGTGGGAGAGAGAGAAAAAGAGAGTGTGAGGGAGTGTGTGTTGTGAGAGAGAGTTTGCTTTAGGCCCTTGTTCACGTTGGGGATTTACAGTGTTCTTTTTGTATCTCTGAAAAACCAGGTTACCCACTTGCCTGTCACTTGGTGCTGTGCTGGACTGCCTAAATTCCCCCAGGTGGCCCTAAAAATAGCCACTAATGCTGTCAGAATGCCCCTCCAGCTGCGTTCAGCTGGAAAACCTCTTTCCTTCTATGGATGGATTCAACGTAGCAACTTAGCCTTCAACTTCATTTAATCTTCGGTGGACTCTTCAACGTTAGCAGTGCCGTGACAGCTATTGTGAACAGTCCTAATACTAACCCCACCAACGCATCAGAGCACTGCGTATGGAATAATCCATGAGGAAGTGGAAAATAGTCTGACAGTTTAAAAACACAGCGATACGTTTCAAAGGGGGGCGGCAGGAACCTAGTGGTTAGAGCGTTGGGCCAGTAACCGAAAGGTTGCTAGAACGAATCCCCGAGCTGACGCGGTAAAAATCTGTCATTCTGCCCCTGAACAAGGTAGTTAACCCACTGTTCCCCAGTAGGCTGTCATTGTAAATAAGAATTTGTTCTTAACTGACTTGCCAAGTTAAATAAAAAGAGGAAGCTGTGGCTTGTCTTAAAATGTAATTTGTTGCAGTGTTTTGCCAAGCGGAGAAGAGTCTAAACTGGGACTCTCTCTCTTTGTGCCACGTAGCTGTGTTAGTGTTTGTTCTTCTTAACAAAAGACCATGGGGCAGTTTTGATCACATTGGTTGAGGTTAAGTGGAGTAAAAATACCTGATTCTGGATCCATTTTTAACGGTTCTTTCCTGCAGTGAAGTATGACCACTGTCCATGGTTCTGAATCTATGTGATTGTGCTTACATGAAAGAAACAAACGACTCATATATATTTAGGTGATTATGCTGTTTCCCTAAATACTCGTCCAGAGGGTTATACAACAAAGCAAGTTAGATCTACTCAGTTTTCTAAAGCTAGCTAGCTTCAGTTAGCTTCCCAATTCCAGATCAGGCTTCATCCGTATTACGGCGGTGGCTATTGCTTGTCTGCCTGCCGCTAACTCTAGCAGGCTTGTAACTGCGCATGCATGTCTCACATAGCTAGTCGAACGCCCAACTCTTCATTGAGACGACCCTGAAACAGAGAAAAGTTATCTTGCTAATTCAGCCGGCTATCGTGTCAAGTGCCATCTTTATTGTATTACTTTGGTTCGCTTTGGTTTGGTCATCAATGCACAAGCATCATTTTATTGATAAAATTCTTTAATTAACTTTCAAATGCATTTCTCATGACTAAATATTTGAACATAACAAATGTAACACACAAAAACACATTTGATTAATAACATTTTTATTCAGTTGTCTTCCCCAAATGAAGTGGATGATTCGCGAGTGGGAGTGAATTTGATTTCATTGGCCCCCAACTCAGACACTCAGATAAAGCTAGTTGGCCCTGAGTCAGCCTGCCCTGAAGCAGGTTAGATCTGAAGGATTTGTTGCCATCGAAATGTACCAGGCTAAAAGGTGAGCCTCCTTCGTTGTACTGGTTATCTTGAGTTTAGCTCAAGAGTTAACCAAAGTTACCTTGCTAACTCTTCAAACTACATTTCTAACATAGGGCTCAGGACCTGCTTTATGATTTTACTCTTAAAGGGACAATTTGTGACTGAGCTGCTCAAATCGGTCTTATGTAGCAAAATTTGAAATAGTGTTTTTTACATTGGATAAAAGTAGAGACTCAGAGCTACAAAATGCTATATCATACACTGCAATTGAGGAACAATGGGAAAGTAATTCTGCTTTGAAAGTTGATCAACTTGTAAACTTGGCCTTTGAAAGTTTTGGTACCCACTGGAGTGCTCTCCTTTGTCAACACCCATTCAGCATTGTTCACACCCTCTTAAGCCAGCCCCACCCACCTCGTTAAGGATTCACATGTGAGGTCATGTGCTAAACAGTGAGTAGTGTAGTAAAGATTAAGACTAAAAGTGGTAGTAGCCTACAATAAGGAACAATTCCAGGTTAACATTGTGTCCAGAGATATATTTTTTTATAAACATTAGACACTTACCCAGAAACACTTGTCTAAATTGATGGGTCAAGTGAAATAAATGCAATAACCCCCAGCCACATTCAGTGGTGGAAAATGTACTACATTGTCATAGAGTAAAAGTATAAATCATTTCAAATTCATTATATTAAACCAGACGGCACAATTAGTACATTTTTTTATAGCCAGGGGCACACTCCAATACTCAGACAAAATTTACAAACTAAGCATTTGTGTTTAGTGAGTCGGCCAGATCAGAGGCAGTAGGGATGACCAGGGATGTTCTCTTGATAAGTGTGTGAATTGGACAATTTTCCTGTCAAAATGTAACGAGTACTTTTTGGTGTCAAGGAAAATGTATTGAGTAAAAAGTACATTATTTTCTTTACGAATGTAGTGAAGTAAAAGTAGCCAAAAATAGTAAAGTAATGTACAGATACCACAAAGAACTACTTAAGTAAAAATACTTGAAAGTACTGTACAACTTAAGTACTTTACGCCACTGCCCAAATGCCTTCACACCAGTACAGTAGCATACTTTATATACTGTTACACATACACTTATCACAGTGTTCCATACATAGGTTAAGGCCATGCAACCTGAGTTGAAACCTGAGTGAGGCGCAGATGTAGAGTACATAAACAGATGCATGCGCCATATATTTATGTGGTGGGCTCTTGATACGGTCACATGATATTGTTGTGGTATGTCACAGAATCATGTTACGACCACACATATCAATATTCATTATACAGTTGAAGTCGGAAGTTTACATACACTTAGGTTGGAGTCATTAAAACTTGCTTTTCAACCACTCCACAAATTTCTTGTTAACAAACTATAGTTTTGGCAACTCGATTAGGACATCTACTTTGTGCATGACAAGTAATTTTTCCAACTATTGTTTACAGACAGATTATTTCACTTATAATTCACTGTATCACAATTCCAGTGGGTCAGAAGTTAACATACACTAAGTTGACTGTGCCTTTAAATAGCTTGGAAAATTCCAGAAAATTATGTCATGGCTTTAGAAGCTTCTGATAGGCTAATTTACATCATTTGAGTCAATTGGAGGTGTACCTGTGGATGTATTTCAAGGCCTACCTTCAAACTCAGTGCCTCTTTTTGTGACGTCATGGGAACGTCAAAAAAACATTCCCATGAAATCAGCCAAGACCTCAGAAAAAAAATTGTAGACCTCCACAAGTCTGGTTTGTCCTTGGGAGCAATTTCCAAATGCCTGAAGGTACCACTTTCATCTGTACAAACAATAGTACGCAAGTATAAACACCATGGGACCACGCAGCCGTCATACCGCTCAGGAAGGAGACGCGTTCTGTCTCCTAGACTTTGGTGTGAAAAGTGCAAAATAATCCCAGAACAACAGCAAAGGACCTTGTAAAGATGCTGGAGGAAACAGGTACAAAAGTATCTATATCCACAGTAAAACGAGTCCTATATCGACATAACCTGAAAGGCCGCTCAGCAAGGAAGAAGCCACTGCTCCAAAACCGCCATAAAAAAGCCAGACTACGGTTTGCAACTGCACATGGGGACAAAGATCGTACTTTTTGGAGAAATGTCCTCTGGTCGGATGAAACAAAAATAGAACTGTTTGGCCATAATGACCATCATTATGTTTGGAGGAAAAACGGGGAGGCTTGCAAGCTGAAGAACACCATCCCAACCGTGAAGCACGGGGGTGGCAGGATCATGTTGTGGGGGGCTTTGCTGCAGGAGGGACTGGTGCACTTCACAAAATAGATGGCATCATGTGGGAGGAAATTATGTGGATATATTGAAGCAAGATCTCAAGACATCAGTCAGGAAGTTAAAGCTTGGTCGCAAATGGGTCTTCCAAATGGACAATGACCCCAAGCATACTTCCAAAGTTGTGGCAAAATGTCTTAAGGACAACAATGTCAAGGTATTGGAGTGGCCATCACAAAGCCCTGACCTCAATCCCATAGAAAATTTGTGGGCAGAACTGAAAAAGCGTGTGCGAGCAAGGAGGCCTACAAACCTGACTCAGTTACACCAGCTCTGTCAGGAGGAAGGGGCCAAAATTCACCCAACTTATTTTGGAAGGCTACCCAAAACAATTTAAAGGCATTGCTACCAAATACTAATTGAGTGTATGTAAACTTCTGACCGACTGGGAATGTGATGAAAGAAATAAAAGCTGAAAGAAATATTTCTCTCTACTATTATAATGACATTTCACATTCTTAAAATAAAGTGGTGATCATAACTGCCCTAAGACATTGAATTTTACTAGGATTTAATGTCAGGAATTGTGAAAAACTGAGTTTAAATGTAAACTTCCGACTTCAACTGTATATCAATATTTTGCTAAGTGGATGGGTCTCTACAGAAGGTGTAAACGGTACAGCCAAACGGTTACTTGCATAGTAGCAATATCAGAAACAGATAGTATCAATATAAAACATAATACAGTGTGTACAAGAACAATATCAATAAGGATATCAGTGATAGACAACGTTATATGCATACAATCAGGGGTTAAGTGGCTGAGCAGCAGGAAGAAAAAAATATAGTAGCAGCAATGTATGGCATGTGGGTTAGGAGAGAGTCATGTGAATAGAGGCACTGCAGATAGGGCTGATGACTGGTCCGTCCGAACCACGCATGAACAAGTGAATCTATATTCGGAGAGCCTGTTTCTGTCCTGCCCTTGACTTTGGTGCAGGGCATGTGATGTCCATAGCCTCTTCGTCGCAAAACTCCCTGATCTTGTCAAAAATATAGTTTTGTCTAGCTGTGTCCAGTCCAGGTGGATGCGCAGCAGCTGAAACCTTGTCCCGACAGTCCGAACGCTCCTTGGCGACAACCACTGTGATTATTATTATTTGACCCTGCTGGTCATCTATGAACATTTGAACATCTTGGCCATGTTCTGTTATTATCTCCACCCGGCACAGCCAGAAGAGGACTGGCCACCCCTCATAGCCTGGTTCCTCTCTAGGTTTCTTCCTTTCTAGGGAGTTTTTCCTAGCCACCGTGCTTCTACTCCTTGCATTGCCTGCTGTTTGGGGTTTTAGGCTGGGTTTCTGTACAGCACTTTGTGACATCAGCTGATGTAAGAATGACTTTATAAATACATTTGATTGATTGATTGACAACTCCAGGCTCCAGAGCATCGAAGCTGTAAAACAGGGAATAACAAAAACTCAGAAGACATTACAACCCTGCACAACATCAATTCACCTCCCAAGTTTAGATAAGAATAAACTCATACAATGAAAATATTTTTTTACCTGAAGTGCTGTTACTGCTTGATCTGTGGCAGCGGCCTGCAGTACGGAGTCAGGTGTTGTTGCCAACCATAGCTTTCCACCAGCACCGTACCATCCTCCAGTCCAACCAGCTGTGGAATTTTGACCCCTGTCATAGTGCGGTCCTTCACAACACCAGAAATCTCAGACAAAGTGTTCACTCTGGTCTTTCTGAAGCGCTGCTTGATGAGGCCGAAGCACCAGTGAGGGGCAAACTTGGTGTGGCCTGTGATCAGGAAGCGAAGGTCCAGATTCTGGTGGAACTTGTGCATGGTCCACCGGGCACAATACCAGAGCACAAACTTGTTCTTGTTTTGGCCATTGCAGTTATCACAATTCAGGTCCACACGTGTTTTCCTAACTCCTTAGTTGGTGAAGAAATGGTGCATGTAGTTGATGACTCCGCTGCTGCCTTTGCTTGCCTGGGCCAGCTCTCTTTTTGATGACTATGACTGGTGGATTAGAGTCAGGCGTGTTCTACTGATTGATGCTGAAAGACACATTCCAGATACACATTTTTTAGCATTATTTTACCATAGATGCGAAATGGCATTCTGAGATATCACTACACACAGTTCATACAGGGATGTTAGCTACTGTAGCTAGCTAGCCATCTAACGTCAGCTGGCTAGCTAACAGTCAGCTTTAACTAGCAATACAAACCGATTTTCATAGCTAGCTAAAGTTATGGTTTAATAGGTTCAATGTTAGCTAGTTAGCTAACTAACATTAGGTTATAACTAGCCATATGCAATGGCATTCTGAGAAAACTACACTAACGTTGCACACACTTCATACACATAAATTCATGTTAGCTAGCAAGCCAGCCAGCCACCTAACCTCAGCTGACGTTAGCTAGTTAACAGCAAGCTTTAACTTGGGGTATTTTGTTTAGCTAAAATATGAAATATAATCCCAATAAATAGAGTAACGTTACTAGCAATACAAACCGATTGTCATAGCCAGCTAAAGTTAACCAAATAATGTTCATTGTTAGTTAGCAAGCCAGCCATCGAACTTCAGCTGGCTAGCTAACAGCAAGCTTTCGCTTGCAATGAAAACAACTTTCTGACAAAATTGGAAGCATATAATATCTGCAAAAAAACACATTTTGATAAAAAATAAAATAATTATGTTCAAAAGGCTCTCCTGTGAAGTCGTGACTTGCGACATACGCCTAGTTTCCTGAATCGGGTCACATTTGTGATTGTTACATACATTTTTTTAAAACTTTTAAATAAATGACATATCCATGATTCTTGAAGAACATAACTTATAAATGCGGCATGAGCTTAGTTTAACTGTCTAACCCCATCAGAAACCAAAATATAAGCTCGTTCTACTCTATTGTTTGTAAACAATATAATTGTAAACAAACAATGTATAGCTTAAAAACATGGCCAAAACTATCACTTTGATCTCATGGATGGTCAGTCTTTGTATTCATAGCCCCGTCTATGAATTTGAGAGTGGTTACATTTCTCTAGCCCCATCCCTAAGCAGTTTACCCAAAAACTGCAGATTGCCACTTTAAGGATATAACGTAAGACTATAAACGATGTAGAGAGAACTGATCCTAGACCATCACTTAATGGCAACCTCTCCCGAGAGTCTGGTGACTAATGAACTTCAATTAACAACAAGTGTGCTATTTTCAGTGAGGGCTATGTAGGCCTGTAGAATGTGTGTTGAGACTGGACAGGAACATGTGCATTCAGTGGTCCTTTACGAGCCTGTGTTTGTTTCTGTGTCTGTGGGTAATAATTGTCTATCTACATCTCGTCGTTCTGTCGCTCTAATTAGAAGGCACATCCCGTTTGTTTGGCCTGCATCCATTCATCTCTCCTTCTATCTCTTTCTTTATATATATATTTTTTACCTTTCTATCTCTCACTCTCCATATTTCGCACTCTCTCTCTGTCTATCTGTCTGTCTGTCTTTATCCCTCTCTTTCTCCTTATTCTGTCTGTCTCTCTCTTTCTCTCCATAACTCTCTCTCTTTCTTTCCTCTACCTTTTCCTGGTCTGTGTTTTTCTATCCCTCCAGCAGTGGTTCCTCTGTTTTGTGTTCTGTGCTCCCTTGGGTCCTTCCATCACAGGCTTTCTCCCTCTCTCCCCCTCCCTCTCTCCCCCTCCCCCAGTCTGTAAGGAGATGAGCGGAGCATTACAGGGATGGTAGTGGGGGGAGAGGAGGCAGAGCAATGTGTCCTTGACAAGGACACTCCAGGCCTTTCACCACAGTAATGGACTAACGCCTTGCCAGAGAGGAACACGTGTACACACCCACTCCGAGACACACACTTGGATACATTGTGCTTCACTAACAAACCTACACAGACGTTGACATATAAAGTCAGAAACACTGCACCGCACGCAAACGCACACACACACAAAGGAACATTGCTCACGTTCGTCAAATATTCCTGATCCAACCCACTGCTTTCCCACTCATCACCTTCTCTCCTGCTGCTCCAGCCAGAGAGGAGCGTAAAGACACGTGCTGTTTTAATTAATCTGCTGGTAGAATGTCACAGCACTGAAAGTCAATTAAATCACACATATTGTTATAGATTCACTAAATCTCATTTGTCATTGCTTGCTAGCAATATCGAACTTGAGGAGTTTGCAATATTGGACTCCAATATCTTCTATATTTGGTGCTGAGGACCCACAGGGAATTCAAGCTTTGATCTAACACTGTTTTAAAAACATTAGTTAACTAATCCCCAAGCGTTTAAAGGAAAGATTCGCCCATTTTTTTAATGTTATATAGTTTTTGTGCGTCTCTGAGCGATGTTCTGTCGATTCCCGGGGTCATTTCATGTTTTTATGTGTATCTGAACTAATGCTGTTCAAGCAGGCAGTAATACAGTCAATATGACAACGTTTAGCATCATGATATAACATTCAAAATGGGTGAGTCTTTCCTTTTAATAGTTGACTCTCGTGTGATTGTACTGACTAGAGCGAAAGCCTGCACACCCTATGAGTCCCCAGGACCAGAATTTTACAACACTGTTTTAGTGTGTGTTTTTTCCATCTCATTTGAGTGCACACTGAGCTCGAACCTGACATCAGAGAAGATAAGTGGAGTTAATGTCTTTAGATGTGGTCTGGCGGAAGACAAAGTGAGAGCACAGCGAAGTGTCAGGAACATTGGCAGGGAATCATTATACTAGTTGACAGTGGTGATTTTAGCATGTAAATCTTGATGGGGCAAACTAAAAAAATAGTTTTTTTTTTACATGCATGTCAGCAAACCCACTACACAACACAACTCTAAACAATACATCTAAATGCACTATAACGGTGACAAACGGTGCTCACACACTGTTAGGGCCTACATGAAGCTGTCCCAACAGCAGAGTCTCAGTAGCAGTCCCAACACCTTACCACTCCTACAGCCTTGTTTGGCAGCGAAACAGTTCATTCAGCCTCATTTACTGCCTTTAAAAAATAAAAACATCGCTGATATGGCTGATTTGCTTAAACAAATGTGGTTTCTCCTGACAATTGAGATGTACAACTTATGGCATAAGGGGACGACGAGCGGATAAGAGGAAATGCGTAATTTCAATTAAGACATTAATGAGCGAGCTAGGATGGACGTAGTCAATATAACTATTTGTTCAGCACTTTTGAAATGTAAAGCGACAGAATTCAGAACATGGGCCGTTCTTACAGTATTCTCCCTGTACACCAAGTCAGAACTGTAAGATAAATAAAGGGGAATATAAGCAGACAATGAAAGCTCTTACAATATTCAATCATTACATTTTTCTAAAACAGGCTATAGGCTACATGTGCACCACCAAGTCAGAACAGTGGGAGAAATTAGGTGGGGAAATGGGACCAAATTATTAGGGTGAGGCACATGGGCTAGTTGTAAGGACAGACGCTGGAGACGAGAAGCAAGTACAGGGAGTGAACATTTAATGACACACAGACAGGAACAGAATACAGACAGCGTCTGGATAGGGGAAAACAAAACGGCAATAATGCTGACATGGGGATGAAACAGAGGAAACAGACAGATATAGGGAAGGTAATCAAAACGTGAAGGAGTCCAGGTGAGTCCAATGAGTGCAGATGCAAGTAACGATGGTGACAGGTGTGCGTAATGAAGGGCAGCCTGGGAGGGCTGCGCCACCCGGGCCGAGGCGTAGGAGCCCGACGAGCCGGCTGAGGCGTGGGAGCCCGACGAACCGGCTGAGGCGTGGGAGGAGCCCGACGAGCCGGCTGAGGCGTGGGAGGAGCCCGACGAGCCGGCTGAGGCGTGGGAGGAGCCCGACGAGCCGGCTGAGGCGTGGGAGGAGCCCGACGAGCCGGGCTGAGGCGTGGGAGAAGCCCGACGAGCCGGGCTGAGGCGTGGGAGGAGCCCGACGAGCCGGGCTGAGGCGTGGGAGGAGCCCGACGAGCCGGCTGAGGCGTGGGAGCCTGATGAGCCAGCTGAGGCATGACGTGGGATGAGAGCCTGATGAGCCGGCTGAGGCATGGGAGCCCGAGGAGCTGGCTGAGGCATGACGTGGGATGGGCGCCTGCTGAGCCAACCGATGCAAGGAAACCTCTCGAGCCAGTTCCTACGGCAGCGGCACCCGGACCTGAAATCACCAACAAAACAAAAAACCTCCCTGATGCTTCAAATATTGGTGTCAGCATTCTGTAAGGACAGACGCTGGAGACGAGAATCAAGTATAGGGAGTGAACATTTAATGAAACACGGACAGAAACAGAATATAGTCAGCGTCTGGACAGAGGAAAATAACAATAATGCTGACACGGGGATGAAACCGAGGAGACAGACAGATATAGAGGAAGGCAATCAAAACGTGAAGTCCAGGTGAGTCCAAAGAGCGCAGATGCGCATAATGAGGGTGACAGGTGTGTGTAATGAAGGGCAGCCTGGCGCCCTCGAGCGCCAGAAAGGGGAAGTGAGAGCAGGCGTGACACTACTAACATCTTACTACACAACATACACTTAGTATTACTTTCTTAACTACAGTATACATATCTCCCTGGCATATTACATAATTTATGCAGCAGCATGCAAGACAGTTTTGGACTCACCTTGTTGTGCTGTGCTCACTTGAACAGGAAGGTGGTGCGGCGGTCCTTCGTGGCCAAATTTAGACATCAAACTATGGTTCTTTCAAGACAACTGGGAACTCTGAAAAAATCAAGGTAGAATCATGATGACGTCAGTTATCTTCAGGTCGGAGCTCTAGAAAGAGGCCTCAGTTCCCGACTTGCAACTCCGAGTTGGATGACCGTTCAAAACGTATTTTCCCAGTCGGAGCTCGTTTTTTTCCCCGAGTTCCCAGTTGTCTTGAATGAACTGAAATCAGATTTCCCAGTTCTGTGTCTCCAGTTGTTTTGAGTGCTGCAGAAGTCATGCTGGATTGACACCATGGCTAATGTTGAATGTTTATCCTTTTAAGCTTGGAAAAGAGACCCTTAAACCCAGACTTGGGACCACACACCCACTCCACGCAATAGCAGGCTAGTGATTGCTTTGCAATGCTTGCAGTTAGCCACTGATTCCTTACAAACCACTCATTGTTGAATTGATTTGTTGAAAGTGATTTCCAACTTGTTGTGTAATGTTTGTCCAATGGCTGATGAGCACCGATACCTTTTATCTATAATTTCTCTTCATTACTTCTCTTTATATGACAAGGATGAAAAAGTTTTGTGCAGTGCAGTGTTTCTGACTTTATATATCAATGTCTGTGTAGGTTTGTTAGTGAAACACAATGTGTATGTGTGTGTGTGTCTATGGTGCGACCCTGCAGACTGCATGGCACTATTTCCCTTCTACATGCTGTATATATTCAGAGCCATATCCCTGTAATGCTTGGAGAAAATCTAATGTCAACTGTTATCGAGGTGTTGTGGTTGCAGGTTCACAGGATCAGCCTTTTTTTTTGGGGTGTTGCAATAAGCCAACAAGTGCAAACAGTCAGTATATAAATAATATGTGTGAAATGCTTGAAAGTTTATGTGATATAATTTCTCTGGGATATGTGGGACGCTAACGTCCCACTTGGTCAAAAGCCAGAAATTAAAATATATTACTATAAAAATCAATCTTTCATGAAATCACACATGAAAGACACCAAATTAAAGCTACACATGTTGTGAATCCAGCCAACATGTCTGATTTCAAAAAGGATTTACGGCGAAAGCACACCAAACGATTATGTTAGGTCAGTACATAGCCACAGAAAAACACAACCATTTTCCCAGCCAAAAATAGGAGTCACAAAAAGCAGAAATAGAGATAAAATTAATCACTAACCTTTGATGATCTTCATCAGATGACACTCATAGGACATCATGTTACACAATTCATGTATGTTTTGTTTCGATAATGTGCATATTTATATCCAAAAATCATAGTTTACATTGGCGCCATGTTCAGAAATGCCTCCAAAATATCCAGAGAAATTGCAGAGAGCCACATCTAATAACAGGAATACTCATCATACACTTTGATGAAAGATACATGTTTTACATAGAATTAAAGATACACTTGTTCTTAATGCAACCGCTGTGTCAGATTTCAAAAAACCTTTACGGAAAAAGCACACCATGCAATAATCTGAGACGGCGCTCAGATACAACAACATTTCTCCGCCATGTTGGAGTCAACAGAAATACGAAATTACATCCTAAATATTCCCTTACCTTTGATGATCTTCATCAGAATGCACTCCCAGGAATCCTAGTTCCACAATAAATCGTTGTTTTGTTCGATAATGTCCATTACTTATGTCCAAGTAGCTACTTTTGCTAGCACGTTTAGTGCACATGTACAAACGCTCGCGCAGATGCAGGCGAACTCGGACGAAAACTTCAAAAAGTTATATTACAGGTCGAATAAACTGGTCAAACTAAGTGGAGAATCAATCTTCAGGATGTTGTTATCTTAACTATCCAATAACGTTCCAACCGGAGAATTCCTTTGTGTCTCTAGAAGTAATGGAAAGCAAGACGATATCATTTGGAATGCGCATGACCAGGAACTGGCATTCTGCCAGACCACTGACTGAAACACCTCCCATCCGGCTCAACATCACTGTAGAGGCTTCATTCAACATTCTACAGACTGTTGACATCGAGTGGAAGGCGTAGGAAGTGCAAACAGATCCATATCATACAGGGATTTGAATAGGCGATGAGTTGAACATCCACCAGCCTCAGAATTCTCACTTCCTGTTTGGATTTGTTCTCAGGTTTTTGCCTGCCATATGAGTTCTGTTATACTCACAGACATCATTCAAACAGTTTTAGAAACGCAGAGTGTTTTATATCCAATAGTAAAAAGAATGCATATATTAGCATCTGGGACAGAGTAGGAGGCAGTTCACTATGGGCACGCTATTCATCCAAAAGTGAAAATGCTGCCCCCTTTCACAAAGAAGATAAACAGAGAGGTCTACTTTCTTGGGGACCTGAATATTGACTGGTTTTCATCAAGCTGTCCGCTCAAGAGGAAGCTTCTTACTGTAACCAGTGCCTCTAATCTGGTTCAGGTTATTAATCAACCTACCAGGGTGTTTACAAACACTACAGGAACAAGATCATCCACATGTATCGATCACTTTTTTACTAATACTGTAGAACTTTGTTCTAAAGCTGTATCCGTACCCTATGGACGCAGTGATCACAATATAGTGGCTATATCCAGGAAAGCCAAAGTTCCAACAGCTGGGCCTAAAATACTGTATAAAATATATTTTTTGTTGTTGTGTGTGGATGATGTTAAAAATATTTGTTGGTCTGATGTGATTAATGAGGAGCATCCAGACGCTGCACTTGATGCATTTATGAAATTGCTTCTTCCAATTATTGATGAACATGCACCTGTTAAGAAACTGACTGTTAGAACTGTTAAGGCTCCATGGATTGATGAGGAATTGAAAAACTGTATGGTTGAAAGAGATGGTACAAAAGGAGTGGCTAATAAGTCTGGCTGCACATCTGACTGGTTCACTTACTGCACATTGAGAAATGATGTGACTAAACTCAACAAAAAGAAGAAGAAACTGTATTATGAAGCCAAGATCAATGATATAAAGAATGATGGGGGAAAAAAACGTTGGAGTACAGAAAGACAAATTCAACTCCATCTTTCATCCAATCAGATGGTTTATTCATCACGAAACCATTTGATGTTGCCAATTATTTGTATGATTATTTCATTGGCAAAGTGGGAGAACTTAGGCAGGAAATGCCAACAACAAACAGTGAGCAATTGTATTCATGCATAAAAAAACATATAATGAAAGAAAAGCATTGCAAGTTTGAATTTTGTAAAGTTAGTGTGGGAGAGGTGGTAAAATTGTTATCGATCAACAATGACAAACCTCCTGGCATTGACAACTTAGATGGAAAGCTACTGAGGATGGTAGCTGAATCTATAGCCACTCCTATCTGTCATATGTTTTATTTGAGCCTTTTGGAATGTCCTCAGGCCTGAAGGGAAGCCAAAGTAATTCCACCTTTACTGGTTCTAACAGCAGACCTATAAACTTGCTGCCAGCTCTTAGCAAACTGTTGGACAAAATGGTGTTTGACCAAATACAATGCTATTTCTCTATAAACAAATGAACAACAGACTTTCAGCATGCTTATAGAGAAGGGCACTCAACATGTACTGCACTGACACAAATTACTGATGATTGGTTGAAAGAAATTGATAATAAGAAGATTGTGGGAGCTGTACTATTAGATTTTAGTGCAGCCTTTGATATTATTGACTATAACCTGTTGTTGAAAAAAACATATGTGTTATGGCTTTTCAACCTCTGCCGTATCGTGGATTCAGAGCTATCTATCTAATAGAACTCAAAGGGTTTTCTTTAATGGAAGCTTCTCTAATGTCAAACATGTAAAGTATGGTGTACCGCATGGCAGCTCTCTAGGCCCTCTACTCTTTTCTATTTTTTGCCAATGACCTGCCACTGGCATTAAACAAAGCATGTGTGTCCATGTATGCTGATGATTCAACCATATACGCATCAGCAACCACAGCTAATGAAGTCACTGAAACCCTTAACAAAGAGTTGCAGTCTGTTTTGGAATGGGTAGCCAGTAATAAACTGGTCCTGAACATCTCTACAACTAAGAGCATTGTACAAATCATTCCTTAAGTTCTAGACCTCAGACGAATCTGGTAATGAATGGTGTGGCTGTTGAACAAGTTGAGGAGACTAAATTACTTGGCGTTACTTTAGATTGTAAGCTGTCATGGTCAAAACATATAGATTCAATGGTTGTAAAGATGGGGAGAGGTCTGTCTGTAATAAAGAAATGCTTTATTGACACCACACTCATAAAAGCAAGTTCTGCAGGCTCTAGTTTTGTATAATCTTGATTATTGTCCAGTCGTGTGGTCCAGTGCTGCAAGGAAAGACATAGTTAAGCTGCAGCTGGCCCAGAACAGAGCAGCACGTTTTGCTCTTAATTGTAATCAGAGGGCTGGTATAAATACTATGCATGCCAGTCTCTCTTGGCTAAGAGTTGAGGAGAGACTGACTGCATCACTTCTTCTTTTTATAAGAAACATCAATGTGTTGAAAATCCTAAATTGTTTGCATAGTCAACTTACACACAGCTCTGACACACACACTTAACCCACCAGACATGCCATCGGGGGTCTTTTCACAGTCCCCAAATTCAGAACAAATTCAAGAAAGCGTACAATATTATATAGAGCCCTAATTGCATGGAACTTCCTTCCATCCCATATTGCTCAAATAAACAGCAAACCTGGTTTCAAAAAACTGATAAAGCAACACCTCGCGGCACAACGCCTCTCCCCTATTTGACCTAGATAGTTTGTGTGTATGCATTGATATGTAGGCTACGTGTGCCTTTTACATTATTTCTTGTCTATTGATGTTCTGTATTATGTCATTCTGTATTATGTTTCATGTTTTGTGTGGACCCCAGTAAGAGTATCTGCTGCTTTCGCAACAGCTGATGGGGATCCTAATAAAATACACCAAAAATAACACACTCTTCTCTGAGTGATTCTGCTCCTCTCTGTCTCATCCTTCCATCTTATCTCTTCCAAGTAGCAATCGTTCACTCCAGTGTTTATGCCTACTGTGCATTTGGCTGTGCTTGGTGGCCTTAATGTTGCTTCGTAACAGCTGAGCAGTTGAAATAATGGGGAAGGAATGCTTCCTGGTTAGAGCCTCTATCTCACTACTGTGTGTGTGTTTTGGTGGGTGTGTACACATGCACGTGTGTGTGTGTGTGTGTGTGTGTGTGTGTGTGTGTGTGTGTGTGTGTGTGTGTGTGTGTGTGTGTGTGTGTGTGTGTGTGTGTGTGTGTGTGTGTGTGTGTGTGTGTATGGGTCTGCATGTTTGTATGTGTGTGCTTCTATGCGAGTGTGTGCCCAAGTTTGATGGAGAGCTTATAGGTGGCAAGTGTAGGAGTGGGGCGGGTTGTGATTGGATGAAAAAACGACATAAAAAAAACTCCAGAATCTCTTAGTTTTCTCTTTGCACTTGGAGACTGCTGCAGACTTTGAGCTAGCCTTGAGAAGGAGGGACTGCAATGCTAATAATAAGGAGATGAATGTATGTTGTGGGAAAGTTCTCATTGAAACGTTGGTGCTGAGAGTAATTCCTCCTCCTTGGGGGGGGCTGTGATGAACTTTGCTGCTGGAGCTGCGGGTTCCCTCCAGTACGACAGGGGAGATGAATGAGAGAGAGAGACATAGAGAGAGAGAGAGAGAGAGAGACATAGAGAGAGAGAGAGACATAGAGAGAGAGACATAGAGAGAGAGAGCGAGAGAGAGAGATAGCACATTGTCTACCCCCTGCTCCATCCATCAATTTCTTTGGTGACGCCCGCCTCTACATTTTCACACAAACCCCCTACACATACACACACACACGCACTAAGGTTGGAGCCTGCTGCTGCATTTTGCCAGAACTGCCTACGCTGATGAAGAGGGATGAATCATGGCATGGAATGGCTCGGCACAGAATTACATGTGGTGGCTGTGCAGTGTGAACATGCAGTTCATCAGATTTTAGACATTTTAGACATTTTTTTATACTGAATGTTATCAGATGTTCAACCAAAACATAATATTAGATAAAGGGAACCTGAGTTTACAAATACCCACAAAAAATACTTATTTTATTTATTTAATTAACAAAAGTTATGCAACACCCAATTCCCCTTTGTGAAAAAGTAATTGCCCCCTTACACTCAATAACTGGTTGTGCCATCTTTAGCTGCATTGACTGCAACCAAATGCTTCCTGTAGTTGTTGATCAGTCTCTCACATCGCTGTGGAGGAATTTTGTCCCACTCTTACATGAAGAACTGCTTTAAATCAGCAACATTTGCGGGTTTTCAAGCTTGAACTGCACATTTCAAGTCCTGCCACAACATCTCAATTGGGATTAGGTCTGAACTAAGACTAGGCCATTCTAAAAATTAAAATGTGTTGCTCATTTTCATGTCCCAGCTGAGCTTTAGCTTCAGCTCGCAGATGAATGGACTGACATTCTCCTGTAGAATTATCTGATACAGAGGAGAATTCATGGTTCCTTCTATTAAGGCAAGTCGTCCACGTCCTGAGGCAGCAAAGCATCCCCAAACCATGACACTACCACCACCATGCTTGACCGCTGGTATGAGGTTCTTACTGTGGAATACAGTGTTCGGTTTTCGCCAGACATAATGGGACCCATCTCATCCAAAAAGTTGACTCAAGTTTGCCAAAAAGCACCTGGAAGCACCTGGATGATCATCAAGACTCTTGAAAGAATGTTCTATGGACAGATTAGTCAAAAGTATAACTTTTTGGATGACGTGGGTCCCATTACATACCCTCTACACAGTACTTTTTTGAAGCACCTTTTGCAGCAATGACAGTATGACGCTAAAAGCTTGGCACACCTCTATTTGGGGAGTTTCTCCCATTCTTCTCTTTAAATCCACTCAAGCTCTGTCAGGTTGGATGGGGAGCGTCGCTGAACAGCTATTTTCAGGTCTCTCCAGAGATGTTAGATCGGGATCAAGTCCGGGCTCTGGCTGGGCCACTCAAGGACATTCAAAGACTTGTCACAAAGCCACTCCTGCGTTGTCTTGGCTGTGTGCTTAGGGTCGTTGTCCAGTTGGAAGGTGAACCTTCACCCCAGTCCGAGGTCCTGAGCACTCTGGAGCAGGTTTTCATCAAGGATCTCTCTGTACTTTGCTCTGTTCATCTTTCCTTCGATCCTGACGAGTCTCCCAGTCCTTGCCGCTGAAAAACATCCCCACAGCATGATGCTGCCTCCACCATGCTTCACCGTAGGGATGGTATTGGCCAGGTGATGAGCGGTGTCTGGTTTCCTCCAGACGTGCTGCTTGGCATTCAGACCAAAGAGTTCAATCTTGGTTTCATCAGAACAGAAAATATTTTTTCTCATGGTCTGAGAGTCCTTTAGGTGCCTTTTGGAAAACTCCAAGCAGGCTGTCATGTGTCTTTTTCTGAGGACAGGCTTCCGTCTGGCCACTCCACCATAAAGGCCTTGTTGGTGGAGTGCTGCAGAGATGGTTGTCCTTCTGGAAGGTTCTCCCATCTCCACAGAAGAACTCTGGAGCGCAGTCAGTGTGACCATCGGGTTCTTGGTCACCTCCCTGACCAAGGCCCTTCTCCCCCGATTGCTCAGTTTGGCCGGGTGGCCATCTCTAGGAAGAGTCTTGGTGGTTCCAAGCTTCTTCCATTTGAGAATGGAGGCCTCTGTATTCTTGGGGACCTTCAATGCTGCAGAAATGTTTTGGTACCCTTCCCCAGAACTGTGCCTCAACACAATCTTGTCTCTGAGCTCTACAGACAATTCCTTCGACCTCATGGCTTGGTGTTTGCTCTGACATGTCACAGTGATGTACTTGGCCGTACTCACCACCCTCTGTAGCGCCTTGCGGTCGGGTGCCTTGCAGTTGCAGTACCAAGTGGGGATGCAGCCAGTGAAAATGCTCTGAATGGTGCAGCTGTAGAACCTGTTGAGGATCTGAGGGCCCATGCTAAATCTGTTCAGCCTCCTGAGGGGGAAGAGGAGCTGTTGTGCCCTCTTCAGAACTGTATGGGTGTGTGTGGACCATGTTAATTCCTTAGTGATTTGGGCACAGAGGAACTTTAAGCTCTCGATCCGCTCCACTATAGCCACTTCGATGGTGGATGGAGGCATGATCGCCCCTTCATTTCCTGTAGTCCACTATCAGTCATTTTGTCTTACTGACATTGAGGGAGAGTTTGTTTTCCTGGCACCACACTGCCAGGTCTCTGACCTCCTTGCTATAGGCTGCCTCATCGTCGTCGATAATCAGTCCTACCACCGTCGTGTCATCAACAAACTTTGGTGATCTGTTTGAAACAAGTTGGTATTACAGACCGGGTCAAGGAAATGTTGAAAATGTCAGTGAAGACACTTGCCAGCTGCTACGTGCAAGCTATGAGTATGTGTCCTGGTATTCTGTCTGGCCCTGTGGCGTGGCGAATGTTAACCTGTTTAAAGGTCT
This sequence comes from Salvelinus namaycush, assembly GCF_016432855.1. NCBI lineage: Eukaryota > Metazoa > Chordata > Actinopteri > Salmoniformes > Salmonidae > Salvelinus > Salvelinus namaycush. The sequence continues at coordinate 33,108,318 of NC_052341.1, forward strand.
TACTCATATTTGCTATGGAGAACAAGATCACACAGTTGTCCGTAACACCTGGTGCTCTCATGCATGGTTAAGTGTTGCTCGACTCAAAGTGAGCATAGAAGGCATTTAGCTCGTCTGGTAGGCTCGTGTCTCCGGGCAGCTCACGGCTGGGTTTCCCTTTGTAATCCTTGATATTTTGCAAGCCCTGCCACATCTGTCGAGCATCAGAGCCGGTGTAGTATAATTCGATCTTAGTCCTGTATCAACACTTTGCCTGTTCAATGACCCTTTAATCAGTACTTTGTTGAAGCACCTTCGGCAGCGATTACAGCCTCGAGTCTTCCTGGGTATGACGCTACAAGCTTGGCACACCTGTATTTGGGGAGTTTCTCCCATTCTTCTATGCATATCCTCTCAAGCTCTGTCAGGTTGGATGGGGAGCATTGCTGCACAGCTATTTTCAGGTCACCTTAGGGATGGTGCCCGGTTTTCTCCAGATGTGACACTTGGCATTCAGGCCAAAGATTTCAATCTTGGTTTCATCAGACCAGAGAACTCTAGAGCTCTGTCAGAGTGACCTCCTTGATCAAGGCCATTCTCCCCGATTGCTCAGTTTGGCTGTGAGGCCAGCTCTAAGAAGAGTCTTGGTGGTTCCAAACTTCTTCCATTTAAGAATGATGGAGGCCACTGTGTTCTTGGGGACCTTCAATGCTGCATACATTTTTGGTACCCTTCCCCAGATCTGTGCCTCGACACAATCCTGTCTCTGAGCTCGATGGATAATTCCTTCGATCTCATGGCTTGATTTTTGGTCTGACATGCACTGTCAACTGTGGGACCTTATATAGACAGCTGTGGGCTTTTCCAAATCATGTCCAATCAATTAAATGTATCACAGGTGGACTCCAATCAAGCTATAGAAACATCTCAAGGATGATCAATGGAAACAGGATGCACCTGAGCTGAATTTAATTTCGAGTCTCATAGCAAAGGGCCTGAATACTTATGTAAATAAGATATCTCTGTTTTTTATTTTTAATAAATTTGCCAAACATTCTAAAATACATTTTTTGCTTTATCATTATGGGGTATTGTGTGCAGATTTGAGGATTTTTTACAAAGTGTATCCATTTTAGAATAAGGCTGTAACGTAACAACATTTTGAAAAAGTCAAGGGGACTGAATACCTTCCGAAGGCATTGTAGCCGTATCTTGACATTGGACTTTCGAGCTCTTAAATCATCTGACAAACATTGATTGTGAAGTGAACTATCTTTAACATGGGGAATTGGGTATTTGGAGGATCTATCCTGAAGTATGTGGTAGGCTACTTTGCTTAAAGTCAGGTCATAACATGTGTGAAATGCTTGATAATATATGTGATATCAACAGAGAGGTACACTGACGCTCCAGAAACTCAACTAGTCTAATGAAGGCGAGTTTTATTGCTTCTTTAATCAGAACAACCGTTTTCAGCTGCCCTAACATAATTGCAAAAGGGTTTTCTAATGATCAATTAGCCTTTTAAAATGATCAAATTGGATTAGCTAACACAACGTGCCATTTAGATATTCCATAAAAAATCAGCCGTTTCCAGCTACAATAGTCATTTACAACATTAACAATGTCTACACTGTATTTCTGATCAATTTTATGTTATTTTAATGGACAACAAAATTGATTTTCTTTCAAAGACAAGGACATTTCTAAGTGACCCTAAACTTTTGAACGTTTTTTCTGGGTGATTTAAATATTGACTGGCTTTCATCAAGCTGCCCATGCAAGAAAAAGCTTCAAACTGTAACCAGTGCCTTCAACCTGGTTCAGATGATCAATAAACCTACCAGGGTATTTACAAACAGCACAGGAATGAAATCATCAACATGTATTGATCTCATCTTTACTAATGCTGCAGAAAGGTGCTTGAAAGCAGTATCCAGATCCATCGGATGTAATGATCACAATATAGTAGCCATATCTAAGAAAACCAAAGTTCTAAAGGCTGGGCCTAATATAGTGTATAAGGGGTCATAGAATGAGTTTTGTAGTGATTCTATGTTGTTCATGTAAATAATATTTGTTGGTCTGTGGTGTGTAATGAGGAGCAAACTGACGTTGCACTTGACACATTCATGAAATTGCTTATCCCAGTTACTATTAAGCACACACCATTAAAAAAATGACTGTAAAAACTTCAATCCCTGTGGATTGATGAGGAATGAAAAAAATTGTATGGTTGAGAGGGATGAGGCAAAAGGAATGGCAAGTAAGTCTGGCTGCACAACCGATTGGCGAACGTACTGCAAATTGAGAAATCATGTGACTAAACTGAATAAAAAGAAGATGAAACTATGAAACAAAGATAAATGACATAAAGAATGATAGTAAAAAGCTTTGGAGTACCTTCAATTACATTCTGGGAGAAAAGGCAAACTCAGTTCCATCATTCATTGAATCAGATGGCTCATTCATTACAAAACCGACTGATATTGCCAACTACTTTAATTAGCTTTTCATTGGCAAGATTAGCAAACTTAGGCATGACAAGCCAGCAACAAACGCTGACACTACACATCCAAGTAAACTCAGCAAAAAAAGAAATGTCCTCTCACTGTCAACTGCATTTATTTTCAGCAAGTTTAATATGTGTAAATATTTGTATGAACATAACAAGATTCAACAACGGAGACATAAACTGAATAAGTTCCACAAACATGTGACTGACAGAAATGGAATAATGTGTCCCTGAACAAAGGGGGGTTCAAAATCAAAAGTAAGTCAGTATCTGGTGTGGCCACCAGCTGCATTAAGTACTGCAGTGCATCTCCTCCTCATGGACTGCACCAGATTTGCCAGTTCTTGCTGTGAGATGTTACCCCACTCTTCCACCAAGGAGCCTGCAAGTTCACGAACATTTCTCGGGGGAATGGCCCTAGCCCTCACCCTCCAATCCATCAGGTCCCAGACGTGCTCAATGGAATTGAGATCCAGGCTCTTCACTGGCCATGGAAGAACACTGACATTCCTGTCTTGCAGGAAATCACGCACAGAATGAGCAGTATGGCTGGTGGCATTGTCATGCTGGAGGGTCATGTCAGGTTGAGCCTGCAGAAAGGGTACCACATGAGGGAGGAGGATGTCTTCCCTGTTAACGCACAGCATTGAGATTGTCTGCAATGACAACAATAATGCTGTGACACACGGCCCCAGACCATGATGGACCCTTCACCTCCAAATCGATCCCGTTCCAGATTACAGGCCTCTGTGTAATGCTCATTCCTTCGACGATAAACGTGAATCCGACCATCACCCCATGTCAGACAAAACCGCGACTCGTCAGTGAAGAGCACTTTTTGCCAGTCCTGTCTGGTCCAGCGACGGTGGGTTTGTGCCCATAGGTGACGTTGTTGCCGGTGATGTCTAGTGAGGACCTGTCTTACAACAGGCCTACAAGCCCTCAGTCCAGCCTCTCTCAGCCTATTGAGGACACTCTGAGCACTGATGGAGGGATTGTGCGTTCCTGGTGTAACTCGGGCAGTTGTTGTTGCCATCCTGGACATGTCCCGCAGGTTTGATGTTCGGATGTACCAATCCTGTGCAGGTGTTGTTACACGTGGTCTGCCACTGCGAGGACGATCAGCTGTCCGTCCTGTCTCCCTGTAGCGCTGTCTTAGGCGTCTCACAGTACGGACATTGCAATTTATTGCCCTGGCCACATCTGCAGTCCTCATGCTTCCTTGCATCATGCCTAAGGCACGTTCACGCAGGTGAGCAGGGACCCTGGACATCTTTCTTTTGTGAAGTTATTTGGATATTTATGAATTATCTTTGAAAGACAGGGTCCTGAAAAAGGGACGTTTCTTTTATTGCTGAGTTTATATCTGACCAAATGATGAAAGACAAGAATTGTAATTTTGAATTCCGTAAAGTGAGTGTGGAAGTGGTGGAAAAATTATTGTTGTCTATCAACAATGACAAGCCACCAGGGTCTGACAGCTTGGATGGAAAATTACTGAGGGAACGATATTGCCACCCATATTTGCCATATTTTCAATATAAGCATACTGGAAAGTGTGTACCTTCATGCCTGCAGGGAAGCAAAAGTCATTCCGCTCCTAAGTACAGTAAAGCCCCCTTTAGTGGCTCAAATAGCTGACCAATCAGCCTGTTACCCAACCCTTAGTAAAGTTTTGGAAACAATTGTATTTGACCAGATACAATGCTATTTTACAGTAAACAAATTGACAACAGACTTTCGGCACGCTTATAGGGAAGGACATTCAACAAGCTCAGCACACAAATGACTGATGATTGGCCTAGAGAAATTGATGATAAAAAGAATGTGGGAGCTGTTTTGTTAGACTTCAGTGCGGCTTTTGACATTATTGATCATAGTCTGCTGCTGGCAAAACGTTTGTGTTATGGCTTTATACCCCCTGCTATATTGTGGATAATGAGTTACCTGTCTAACAGAACACAGAGGGTTTTCTTTAATGGATGCCTCTCCAACATACTCCAGGTAGAATCAGGAATTCCCCAGGGTAGCTGTCTAGGTCCCTTACATCTATGTATGCGGATGACTCAATACTATACACGTCAGCTACTACAGCAACTGAAATGACTGCAACACTTAACAAAGAGCTGCAGTTAGTTTCAGAATGGGTAGCAAGGAAGAAGTTAGTCCTAAATATTTCAAAAACTAAAAGCATTGTATTTGGGACAAATCATTCACTAAACCCTAAACCTCAACTAAATATTGTAATAAATAATGTGGAAATTGAGCAAGTTGAGGTGACTAAACTGCTTGAATAAACCCTGGACTGTAAACTGTCATGGTCAAAACATATTCATACAACAGTAGCTAATATGGGGAGAAGTCTTTCCATAATAATGTGCTGCTCTACCTTCTTAACAGCACTATCAACAAGGCAGGTCCTACAGGCTCTAGTTTTGTCGCACCTGGACCACTGTTCAGTCGTGTGGTCAGCTGCTCTGGCAGCAGCTAATGGGTATCCATAACAAATACAAAAAGTATATGTTCACTCAGGAGCCATCAATGGGCTTTTCATGCTTGACACCAGCTAACCCAGTTTAAGAACTGTAAAGATGTGAACATGCAGGACATCTGCATGCCATTGTATCCCTGCTTTTCCCATCTCTGGCATACACATAAAGTCACACACACACAAACAAATACACACACACACACACACACACACACACACACACACACTCACAGTGACTCACTCCCAAAGTTCTTTGATTCTGAATCTGTTGCCATTGGAATACCTTCAGCTTGACCCGTCTGGCAAGGGTTTCTCGTTTCTTTCACATATTATTTATGCCCGGAGCCAACAACACACTAAACGGATTGCATCTTAGAGGAAGAATAACTTATGAATTATTCTAACGTCAGAATTATGAGCTGCAGCATCTGGACAAAATACCCAGAAATATCTCTCTTCTGGCCCCAAAGCCGCTGGGGAATGGAGATGCCTTTGTGACCTTTGTGAGTTTTCATAAGATAACTTTTAGTTATCTTTTAGAAAAGAGAAAAACTAAAAGCAACTTTACTCAGAATGACCCATGAAAAATGTAAAAGTACACACATCCCAATGGTTCAGGTGCTGGACAGAAAAACAAATGTGAAGAAATGAAATATGTCCACAACTCTGTATACATAGACTGTCTCAATACATCCTAGTGGGACTGTGAGCATAGCTTTTCTCACATCCTTCATGTATTTACTCCGAATGGCTGCCCATGATTAATACAGATCCTCATATTATGGGATACATACAGCACAGTATGTGTGATATACTGTATGATTTTACATCTAACCCCACATAGCAGGTACACTACACAAGATAACAGGCTGATGGCGACGACAGATACTGATTCTGTAATATTATGCATGCTGATACCGTCATTCTCCAGTAACTGTCAATAAAGCATTCTCTTCTTGCCTAATGAACATGAACACAGGCCTACTATTATGTTGGCGTGTTAGTGTAGTGTGCTACCCAACCAGTATACACAGTGTCTGGTTCTAATGGTGGTGGTAGTACAGTCATATAGGGCAGTAGAAGGTGCTGCTATGTCTCTGTGCCAGTGCAATGTGTGCCATCTCAGTTTAATGTAATGTATGATTTCCTGTAATAATCGCTCTAATGAAGCAGGCATTGAGGGGAGGCGGCCAGTTTCATAACACTGAGTCCACCAGGGCTCCAACCAGAGTACCAGCAAATGAGCCCGAGAGAGAGAGAGAGAGAGAGAGAGAGAGAGAGAGAGAGAGAGAGAGAGAGAGAGAGAGAGAGAGAGAGAGAGAGAGAGAGAGAGAGAGAGAGAGAGAGAGAGAGAGAGAGAGAGAGAGAGAGAGAGAGAGAGAGAGAGAGAGAGAGAGAGAGAGAGAGAGAGAGAGAGAGAGAGAGAGAGATGTAAGGGGTGAGGAGGGTAGCTAGCTAGCTGAGGAGGCAGCAGCCAGAGAATGGCCAGTCTGTGGTAAATTCTCAGTCTCTACACTGCCATAAATTCAGAACGGACAAGATGGATGCTCTGTCTCCCTGTGCTTTGTTTTATTCCGGAGGGAGTCTGTGGTCATGGCTTTGGCTATTGATCAGCGTAGGTCTTTATCGGAAGGTGTTGGAACCCCAGGTGTAGCACCGCCTGCTGTGAAAGGAATGTTGCCGTTCCGTTCCAGGTAGATGGTTCATAAAGGGTCCTTTGTTGGGTGAAAAGGGTACTCCTACACCTACAGGGACAGCCAAAAAAACAGTCAAGTGTAGCCTATCAGGCTAGTAATAAGGATAGGACCATATGGAACAGCCAGGTTTGAAGACACCGGCTGTGTTTATATTGAAAGTGTGTAGAGAGTTTGATATCGCTCATACACACACACGCACACATCGATGTCAATATCCATGTCCAAGCAGTAGCAAGTAGACTAGGATGCTGCTGTGCAAATGTTCTGTTTGCTCTCCAAGGTCTGTGTGCATGTGTGCGTGCGTCTGTGTGTTTGCCGTGAGTCTGTGTGTGGGAACCTGTCTGTCAGTATGTGTGTCTGTGTCCGTGTGGGTGTGCTTCTGCGTTAACTCCGAAGGCCAGCTAGAAAAATAACTTGGCTTAGGCTATTTAATGGCAACACAAGGGATACAGCAGTAAAGCAGATAGAATGATCAACCTAGCTCAGTGTGCAAAACCTGAGTCAGGAAGCAAGCAGCACTACAACATTTTGCGCACCTCTATTACAAGCCAAATGGACTACAGTATCCACTGCCAGTTATACTATTCTTGTTAAGTAGTATATATACAGTACACCAAAGACTTGATTTCTGAAAACCTCAATGGACATTTCTATTTGGTCTCGCATTGGTTATGCCCACACTCTCTTGCCTACTGTTTGTTTGAAATGATTGGATTACACATCCTTCTCTGTAGGCCTATGTAGCAATGTGATGCTTGTGCAGTGAAATAAATAGAAGGTGTTGATATCATCATTGGTGCAATTCATCTTCCCATGACAACTAACTGCCCAAAGTCATGGTGGAATGTGAGGGGACTGAGGGCTGGTCACTGTGAATTAGCATGTGGTCAGTTAGCTTGGCTAGCTAGCACAGAGCATGAGGCTAGCCTAGAGTGTTCGCATAGGATGTCTAGGGCAAATGGTACAATATCATGACATACTGTGGTGAGGCGGCTTGTCTACTCGTCATTGACTTCTATGCCTCTCACTTCCCTTTCCCTCACTGAATATTTGACAGTGTCTATGCCAGAAGAGTCTGGATGTTCCCATTACATGCTGACCAGACCGCTCGCGCACATGTTGATTTTGTCCACCCACACCAGACGTGATCAGGACACGCAGGATGAAATATCAAAAGGAACTCTGAACCAACTTTATTAATTTGGGGACAGGTCGAAAAGCATTAAACATGTAGGACAATTTATCTAGCTAGCTTGCTGTTGCTAGCTAATTTGTGTTGGGGATATAAACATTGGGTTGTTATTTTACCTGAAATGCACAAGATCCTCTACTCTGACAATTAATCCACAGATAAAAGGGTAAACCGAGTTAGTTTCTAGTAATCGCTCCTCCTTCAGGCTTCTTCTCGTTCTTTGGACTTTATATGGCGGTTGGCAACCAACTTTAAGGTGCATTACCACCAACAACTGGACTGGAGTGTGGACCTCAGTTCATCTTTCAATCCTCCACATGGGTATATGCTCTGTTGTGGAAATAATTCTAACCAAAGGAGAGAGACTTTTAGATTTCTTCACAACAACATTACTGCAGTAATGGAGCCGTCAAAAGCCACCTCGGGAGGGGATTGTTGAGAGCACAATGAGCAGAGTTGGGTTGCAACCTTTATAGACTAAGCACATCCTTCTGAGTATGTGACAAAGAACAGATGTGTGGAATGGGTCAAAGGTGAGGTTTTGTATGTGAGAAAGAAGTAACCCCCCAGCCAGATAACATTTGCTGTGAAGACTGTTCTAATTGTATAGAAATCAGGGGGTTGGCCCCAAAGACAAGGTTCCTCCAATCAGTCGTCCACACCAGAGACATCTTCTCCCTGGTACCTCACAGTATACAAATACCAACTCATTCAATGGAATGCAGGCTGTAAGTTTTATCACCAAGCCATCATAAATCAATTTCCAGCACCAAGCCCCAGAGGCCCAACTCAGTCCCACAGACACAGATAAGAGAGTAGTCATCAAAGCTATTTGATTCAAAAACAGTACTATAACATAATCTTGTAATTTTCTACCTGTCACGCACTGACCATAGAGAGCCCTTGGTTCTCTATGGTGTTGAGGTCAGAGCGTGACTAAGGGGGTGTTCTAGTTTTCATATTTTTATGTTGGTGTGCTTGGTATGGTTCCCAATTAGAGGCAGCTGGTAATCGTTTCCTCTAATTGGGGATCATATTTAGGTAGCCTTTTTCCCACCTGTGTTTTGTGGGATATTGTTTGTGTGTGTGCTAGTTGCACCACTTATGTTACGTTTCGTTGTTTCTTTATTTGTTTTATTAAAAGTTTCACTAAAATATGTGGAACTCAGAGCACGCTGCGCCTTGGTCCGTCTCTCCACACGTCCGTGACACAACCATAGCTCCTAAAAACCAATGAGGAGATGGGAGAGACAAGACTTGCAGCGCGTCAAGCGTCACAAATAGAACCAAGTTAAAAAAAATAATATTAGCACCTGGCTACGCGGACGCTCGTTGACCCGCGCGAGCAGTGATTTAATAGCATGTATGTGTAAATTCATTTTGCAACCCTCGCGCAGGCGGTGTGGTCAGCATGTTAGAGAGAGTTTATAGACATGCAAGGAGTTGCATTAGCCTTAATGACATTTTAGCAATGTCTTCGACAGGACGCTGAATGCATGGAGTCATGATTTGAGAGCAGCCAAATGGTCCAGTTATGAATGTTACTGTAACATGAGTATTCTTTGTATAATTAGTGGATACTAGACCAGGTGTTACACAGACATTCTGCATGAAGTTCCCTATTTATGTCAATTCAGCTTCTGCCAGTTTGTGTTGCAGGTTGGCATTTATTGGAATGACTCATGTACTGGAGGCAGCTTTGCAGAGTGGTCACTAGCTGGCACAGCCACAAAGTCATAAAATCGGATTTTAAACCTAACCTTAAACCGAACCTTAACCTCTCTTGGGTACGTGAGACGTTAGCGTCCCACCTCTTCAACAGCCAGTGAAACTGCTGGATGCCAAATTCAAATACAGAAATACAATTTATAAAAATTCAGAAAACAAAATATATTTTACATAGGTTTAAAGATGAACTTCTTGTGAATCCAACCACGGTGTCAGATTTTTAAAAATGCTTTACGGCGAAAGCATACCTTACGATTATTTGAGAACATAGCCCAGCAGACAAATCATTACAAACAGTAACCAGCCAAGTAGAAGAGTTACACAAGTCAGAAATAGAGATAAACTGAATCCCTTACCTTTTATGATCTTCATATGGTTGCACTCAGCAGACATTCATTTACTCAATAAATGTTCCTTTTGTTCGATAAAGTCTCTTTATATCCAAAAACCTCCGTTTTGTTCGCGGGTTTTCTTCAGTAATCCACAGGCTCAAACGCAGTCAAAACAGGCAGACAAAATATCCAAATTGTATCCGTAAAGTTCATAGAAACATGTCAAACGATGTTTATATTCAATCCTCAGGTTGTTTTTAGCCTAAATAATCGAGAATATTTCAACTGGACAATAACGTCATCAATATAAAAGGTCAACAAGAAAGGCACTCTCTCGGTCTCGTGCATGAAAAAGCTCTGTGACACTTTAGGGTCCACTCATTCAGACTGCTCTTACTTCCTCATTTTTCCGAATATTTTTAGAAATATTTAACTTTCACACATTAACAAGTCCAATACAGCATATGAAAGATAAACATCTTGTGAATCCAGCCAACATGTCCGATTTTTAAAATGTTTTACAGCGAAAACACCACGTATATTTATGTTAGCTCACCACCAAATACAAAAAAGGACAGACATTTTTCACAGCACAGGTAGCATGCACAAAGCCAACCTAACTAACCAAGAACCAACCAAACTAACCAAGAAACAACTTCATCAGATGACAGTCTTATAACATGTTATTCAATAAATCTATGTTTTGTTCGAAAAATGTGCATATTTGAGCTATAAATCAGTTTTACATTGCAGTTACCATCACAGCTACCGTCAGAAATGGCACCGAAGCAGCCAGAGTAATTACAGACACCAACGTCAAATACCTAAATACTCATCATAAAACATTTCTGAAAAATACATGGTGTACAGCAAATGAAAGACAGGCATCTTGTGATTCCAGCCAATATTTCCGATTTCTTAAGTGTTTTACAGCGAAAACACAATATAGCATTATATTAGCTTACCACAATAGCCAGAAACACAAGCCATTCCCCAGCAGCAAAAGTTAGCGATCGTAACAAACCAGCAAAAGATATATAATTTTTGACTAACCTTGATAAGCTTCATCAGATGACAGTCCTATAACATCAGGTTATACATACACTTATGTTTTGTTCGAAAATGTGCATATTTAGAGCTGAAATCAGTGGTTATACATTGTGCTAACGTAGCATCTTTTTCCCACAACGTCCGGATATTTTTCTGACACTTTTTCTGACACACATATTCTGACCAAATAACTATTCATAAACATAACTAAAAAATACATGTTGTATAGGAAATGATAGATACACTAGTTCTTAATGCAATCGCCGTGTTAGAATTCTAAAAATAACTTCATTACGATATGCAGTTTACGTTATGGCGAGAGCGTGCCCAAAACCTGGCCGCAAACTACTAGTTCACATGTACGACAGATATATGAAATAACATCATAAAATGGGTCCTACTTTTGCTGATCTTCCATCAGAATGTTGTACAAGGGGTCCTTTGTCCAGAACAATCGTTGTTTGGTTTTAGAACGGCCTTTTTCCCTCTCGATTTAGCAAGCACACTTGCCAAGTGGCGCGAATCTCTCCATCGTCAACAAACTCAGAGAACGGAACACGGCAAAACTCCCGAAAAAATTTCAATAATCTGATGAAACTATATTGAAAAAACATACTTTACGATGATATTGTCACATGTATCAAATAAAATCAAAGCCGGAGATATTAGTCGTCCATAACGACAGCTTATCAGAAAGCAAATCCAGGTCCCTTCACGCGCTCTCCAGAAAACAGGAAACTGGTGACACGTCATGCCGAAAGCTATTATGCGACCCCAGATCAAGTTACACACTCCATTTCTTCTCTCACTCCCTGTCGACATCTAGTGGAAGACGTATGAAGTGCATCTAAACTAATAAATATCAAGGACTTTAATAGGCAGGCCCTAGAACAGTGCATCGATTTCAGATTTTCCACTTCCTGTCAGGAAGTTTGCTGCAAAAGGAGTTCTGTTTTACTCACAGATATAATTCAAACGGTTTTAGAAACTAGAGAGTGTTTTCTATCCAATAGTAATAATAATATGCATATTGTACGAGCAAGAATTGAGTACGAGGCCGTTTGAAATGGGCACCTTTTATCCGGCTACTCAATACTGCCCCTGCAGCCCAAACAGGTTAAATATGGCAAGGTGATTGGGAATATGGTTGAATACAAACAGTGCAGTTATTCCCTCCGTAACACAATCAAACAGTCGCAATTCAACGGCTCAGACATGAGATGTATGTGGCAGGGACTACAGACAATCACGGATTACAAAGGGAAAACCAGCCATGTTGCGGACATCGACGTCTTGCTCCCGGACAAGCTAAACACCTCCTTCACCCGCTTTGAGGATAACACAGTGCCACCGGCGTGGCCCGCTCCCAAGGACTGCGGGCTCTCGTTTACCGTGGCCGACGTATGTAATACATTTAAACGTGTTAACCCTTGTAAGGCTGCAGGCCCAGACGGCATCCCTAGATGCGTCCTCAGAGAATGCACAGACCAGCTGGCTGGAGTGTTTACAGACATATTCAATCTCTCCCTATCCCAGTCTGCTGTCCCCACTTGCTTCAAGATCTCAACTCTTGTTCCTGTACCCAAGAAAGCAAAGGTAACTGAACGAAATGACTATCGCCCCACAGCACTAACTTCTGTCATCATAAAGTTCTTTGAGAAGCTAGTTAAGGATCTTATTACCTCTACCTTACCTAACACCCTAGACCCATTTAATTTGCATACCACCCCAATAGATCCACAGACGATGCAATCGCCATTGCACTGCACACTGCCCTATCCCATCTGGACAAGAGGAATACCTATGGAAGAATGCTGTTCATTGACTATAGCTTATTCTTCAACACCATAGTATCTTCCAAGCTCATCATTTAGCTCGGGGCCCTGGGTCTGAACCCTGCCCTGTATAACTGGGTCCTGGACTTCCTGACGCCTGCCCTCAGGTGGTGAAGGTAGGAAACAACACCTCCACTACGCTGATCTTCAACACAGGGGCCCCACAAGTGTGCTTGCTCAGCCCCCTCCTGTACTCCCTGTTCACCAATGACTGCGTGACCATGCATGCCTCCAACTCAATCATCAAGTTTGCAGACTACACAACAGCTGTAGGCCTCATTACCAACAATAACGAGACAGCCTACAGGGAGGAGGTAAGGGCCCTGGCGGAGTGGTGCCAGGAATTCTGGTGTGCTGGCCTTCTAGGCAGAGTTGCAAAGAAAAAGCCATATCTAAGACTCGCCAATAAAAATAAAAGATTAAGATGGGCAAAAGAACACAGCCACTGGACAGAGGTACTCTGCCTATGCCAGCATCCCAGATTCGCCTCTTCACTGTTGACGTTGAGACTGATGTTTTGCGGGGACTATTTAATGAAGGTGCCAGTTGAGGACTTGTGAGGCTTCTGTTCTTCAAACTAGACACTCTAATGTACTTGTCCTCTTGCTCAATTGTGCACAGGGGCCTCCCACTCCTCTTTCTATTCTGGTTAGAGCCAGTTTACGCTATTCTGTGAAGGGATTAGTACACAGAGTTGTACGAGATCTTCAGTTTCTTGGCAATTTGCTTTTATTTAAAAAACAAGGACATTTTTAAGTGACCTCAAACTTTTGAACGGTAGTGTATGTTTAGGTAAAGTTTGTAGTTTTTGCTAGTGTTAGCATTGCTCATGGGGAGGGTGCTCAGATCCTTTATGGACCCTTTCAGTGTTTTCTTCTTTTGTTGTTGTGTTTTTGTACTTTTGTGAGGGTTTTTGTAAATATTTTGCCCACCTTAATTTTGTAGCACCTTTTATTTAATAAACCTGCACCAGATTCTACACCTTGAACTTAATTATTATTATTATTTTTTACCTTTATATAACCAGGTAGTTCCCATTGAGGTTAAAAAACTATTTTGCGAGGGCGACCTGGCAAGAAGGCAAAACAGGGAAATAGAAATATTACAAAAAAATACAAAATACACACAAAGACAAAGTGTCACAAGTTACGGATACAATTGAATATTAGAAACAACTGCAGCTATCACAAACAGTGTTGTCGATCAAAAACAGGCAAGGACACTAACTCCCCTAACTTTAATATCTTTTGAAGCATATGCCAGGATGAAGGGGCATTATGGGAAAATATTGTTTTGCCTCCTGCTGCACAATTGCCCTTAATCTTATGGCTGCAATCCCGTTAACGGGATGATATGACAACAGCCAGTGAAAGTGCAGGGCGCCAAATTCAAACAACAGAAATCTCATAATTAAAATTCCTCAAACATACATGTATTTTATACCATTTTAAAGGTAATCTTATTGTTAATCCCACCAAAGTGTCCGATTTCAAATAGGCTTTTCAGCGAAAGCACCACAAACGATTATGTTAGGTCACCGCAAAATCACAGACAAACGCAGACATTTTTCCAGCCAAAGACAGGAGTCACAAAAAGCAGAAATAGAGATAAAATTAATCACTAACCTTTGATGATCTTCATCAGATGACACTCATAGGACTTCATGTTACACAATGCATATATGTTTTGTTCGATAAAGTTCATATTTATATCCAAAAACCTCAGTTTACATTGGCGCCATGTTCAGAAATGCCTCCAAAATATCCGGAGAAATTGCAGAGCCACGTCAAATAACATAAATACTCATCATAAACTTTGATGAAAGATACATGTTTTACATAGAATTAAAGATACACTTGTTCTTAATGCAACCGCTGTGTCAGATTTCAAAAAGCTTTACGGTAAAACACAATATTCAATAATCTGAAAACAGCGTTCAGCCACAAAAGCAAGCCATACAGTTACCCGCCAAATTGTGCAGTCAACAAAACTCACAAAAAGCATTATAAATCTTCACTTAACTTTGCTGATCTTCGTCGGAATGGACTCCCACTTCCACAACAAATGTTCGTTTTGTTCGGTAATGTCCATCATTTATGTTCAAATAGCTATTTTTGTTAGCTTGTTTGGTAAACAAATCCAACGTCAGGAAGCGTGTTCACTAAAAGCTGACGAAATGTCCAAAAGTTCCGTAACAGTCAGTAGAAACATGTCAAACGGTGTATTGAATCAATCTTTAGAATGTTTTTAACATAAATCTTGAATAACGTTCCAACCGGAGAATTACATTGACTTCAGATGAGCGATGGAACAGAGCTCCCTCTCATGTGAACGCGCATGGTCAGAGCATGGTCAGGTCATGGCAGACCTGACTAATTCCCCTCTCATTCGCCCCCCCTTCATAGTAGAGGCCTCAGACAAGGTTCTACAGACTGTTGACATCTAGTGGAAGCCGTAGGAAGTGCAAACTCATCCATATCTTGCTGTGAATTCAATAGGACCTTGGTTGAAAATCGACCATTCTCAGAATTCCCACTTCCTGTTTGAATTCTCTCTCAGGTTTTTGCCTGCAATATGAGTTCTGTTATACTCACAGACATCATTCAAACAGTTTTAGAAACTTCAGAGTGTTTTCTACCCAAACGAATAATAATATGCATATATTAGGAACTGGGACTGAGGAGCAGGCAGTTTACTATGGGCACCTCTGTGCACCTTTCATCCAAGCTACTCAATACTGCCCCTGCAGCCATAAGAAGTTAAGACTGAGACACGTACCCTTTTCACAGACTATAACTAGGGCCCAGAGTTGTTCCTTTCCAGGAAATATGGTCAGGAAAAAATCTCTTGGCCCCACACCACACATAGTGTTTCTACATAATGTATCTTCATACTAATCATCTCTCTCTCTCTCTCTCTCTCTCTCTCTCTCTCTCTCTCTGTCTCATTCTATCCTGACAGGTTGAGGCTCTGAGCAATGGAATCTCTATTCGGTGGTGAGCTGAGGCTACTGGGAGGTGGCGAGGGCTTGAAGGAGGACAGCTGTGGCGACGTGGGCTGGTCCTCCTCATCCCTCCCTGATGATATGTACTCCGTCTCCCACTACGCCCTCATCACCGCCTACCAGGACATCAAGACACGGCTCGCGGGCCTGGAGAGAGAGAACAGTGGCATCAAGAGGAAGCTCAAGATGTACGAGATCAAGGTAGGGCTAAGAGCCGATTGGCATATGAGCTTTTCCTGATCCTGACCATGTGACTTGACCAGGAAATAATCTAAACTCTAGTTAGAGAGAGCTCTGAGATTTTTCTGGGAAGGAAAAACTCCTGGAATAGAAGTTAGAGGAGTGGAATAAGTCTCACTTACTGGCTAATCTAGCTTCCATATTCCCTATATTGACGACTAACGCTGTTGCATGTTGTGTGTGAGGGATGAGGGTCTCTGTATCTCATCAGTGGTGGTATTGTGCTGAGTCAGTGATGTGCCACCCATGCTCTCTACGTGCATGGAGTAGCAGAGTAGTGGTGTAGAGGGACACAGCTGGTGCAGCAGATTAACTCTCTGAGCTGTCCCACCTGGCAGGGTGACTGTAATGTGGGCGAGAACGCTGCAGATGAGATGAAAGAGGAGAGAGAGCAGTTGAGGGAGAGAGAGAGGGATGGAGGAAGGGAAGAGAGAGAGAGAGGGAGAAGTGCGATGGCTGAATGACAAAGGACAGAGAGTGCAAATGAGGGAGAAAAAGAAAAAGAAGGGCATGAGAGAGAGAAAGAGAAGAAGAGAGAGGGAGGGTGATGAAGAGAGTGCCATCGGGCCTCCAGATTGCTTGTTTTGTCTGTACTGCCTCCCCAGATGTGTGTACGCTCAGTCACTCACTAACACACCTGTCCATAACAGAGCAGCTGGCACTCAAGGCTTTGCCACTAGGTTGCATTTCAGTGGAATGGTTATAAATTATTTATCAAAGGAACAGTTTGTTCAGTTTGAATCACGTAAAAAACGAATGTATTGATTTTGTTAGTACTGAATTTTGTCTCTTGTGACAGAAAAAGAGACAATTTTATAGCTGGCCAGTTCGCATGCAAGATAATGCGATTGGTCTTTCCAAAATTGAATAAATGGTCTGAATCTGAGTAGCAGATATGAAAATGTTGGAACATTTTCTCCAACTTTAAGACTGGCTAAGAGTAAGGTGGCTGACAAGTAGAGAGTTTAGAGTAGCTGGTGCCTCACAGTGTGAGGACTGTGTGGCCCTGAAGAGTTCCTTCCAGAGCTACAACACACTCTGCTAATTCAGTCTAAGTAGAAAGAGATGTTTCTCTAAATGGAAAATGTTTGTTTGGTCCTAACATCAATATCATTGGATGATTTAAGTCAGTCAAATTTAGGCACTCCAAAAGAGAGATATGCATTACGATAGAAACAATCTTGTGATTTCTGGTTATATTATATAACGTGTGTTGTTCCGTCTTTGTGTGAAGTCAAATCAAATCAAATGTTATTTGTCACATGTGCCGAATACAACAGTTGTAGGAATACTGAAAAATATGGGTTGTTTATGAATTCAAAGGACCAATAAAAAGGAATAAAAAATGTAGGTGCTGGATTTTTGGCCGGTAGCAACACCACATTGTGTTCCGTTCAGAACACGAGGAAGCAGTAGTTCCAGTTCAAGGGTTTAATGAAGATCCACACACACACACATACAACACCACTCTCTCTGATACTAATTGTGGTTCTGTAAAGAAAAGAGGAGAACTTAGGCTATAGCACAGTATGGGAAAATGTGCCTATTTGCATGTCAACATTTAAACAGACTATGTGGACTCAAACACATGCTAGATGCACAAAGAACAATAGAGCAATGTAGAAATATCTACACATTATAAAACATAATAAGCATGAGCGATCTACAACCAAATCGCGAATCGTTAATAAGCATGCTAAATAGTCATGCATTCCGGATGACAATGCTAATGCTAGCGGGAGTACGGAAGCTAGCTAGCTAGCTAGCAAGTTTACACAAATGGTACATATTTATAACAGACACTATTTAGCTCCAAACAACAAGACATCAGGATTTTGGCACTTACATTTAGATGCACGCACAATAAACATCAAAAAGAAAAGCAATTTCTTCTAAGGCAGTAGAATAAGCAGGAGAGAAAAACAGGTTGGTCATCAGAATGCAAACTACAGACTGCCTGAGGCCCTGCCTGGTCGGGTATTATGCTAAGTCCCGGGAAAAAAGGATGCTGATAGGCTAATAAAATTATAATGATTGGCGTGACCTTATTCCAATAGGAAAACCAAAAGAAAGTTGGGGTCTCGGAAAAGAGATGAGCTGGCCGTTTTTACAGCCACACGCAAATGGGTTATACATATCTGCTTCAACTGACAAGCCAGCTAAGGGTCAGTAGCTTCTTGAGGAAGGGTGAGCAGCTGGATGAGTCGAGCAACATGCCTGACGTAGGTTCTGTCCTTAACTTGGATCTCTGCTGTCCTCATTTCCCCGTCTGCTCCAGGGATAACTTACTTGATAGTTCCAACTTGCCAGAGTGCCCTAGGAGACTGATCATACACGATCATCATAACCGTCCGAACTACAAGGTCTTCCTTATCCTTGTGCCACTTATGGCGGCCTTGAAGTGCAGGTAAGTAGTTGCGTGTGAAGCAGTGCCAGAAATGGTCGGCTAGAACCTGGCTGTGTCTCCATTTTTTGAGACTGAGCAGTTCAGACTCTGGGTAGACCACCTGTTGTAGTGATGAGTTTGGCCGCCCCATGAGAAGAGAGTTTGGAGTTATTGGATTCGGATCCACGATGTCCGATGACACATATCCCAAGGGCTTGGAGTTCAAGATCCCTTCTATTTCGATTAGGACAGTCCTCAGCACCTCTTCAGAGATGTTCTGCGCACCAATGGTGGTTTGCAGGGCAGTCTTGATGGATCTGATCTCTCTCTCCCAGCATCTTCCAAAGTGTGGTGCACTTGGTGGGTTGAAGGCGAGGCGAATCTTCTGACTGGCTAACTGTTCCTGGAACTGTGGGTGAAAACTCGTGAAGGCTTCCTGTAGCTCTCGCTCTACTCCCTTGAAATTTGTTCCTCGATCGGACAGGAACTCAAAGGGCCTTCCTCTTTGAGCGATTAAGGAACTGGAATCCATGTTCGTCAGTAGATCCACTTGTGCAGCCTGGGTGGTCATGGACTTAAATATGAAAATTCTTCAGCCAATCTTTATGATATATGGTCCAAAGCAGTCCACGCCTGTAGAATAAAATGTGGGCTTGTGGAGCCACAGTCGAGCTGGAGGCAGGTCAACCATCCTAGGCACATCTGGCTGGCCTCGCCACATCCTGCATCCGGTGCAGCCAAGCTGAAAACAGTGAATGGGTGCCCTCCCTCTCAGAATCCAGAACCTTCGACGTAACTCAGCAAACACCCTCTCTGGTCCCGGGTGCCTCAGCTGCTCATCATATTTCTTGATCTACAACCTGGTGAGTGGATGACCTGGGTCCAGAACCACCTCCAAAGGCAATCTCCAACACAGAATCAGTCTGTTGTCATTGTCATACTCTGGGGCCAGCTTCACCAGATGGCTGCTCGGAGGGATTGGCTTCCCTGCCTCTAGTAGGGAGAGATCTTCTTGGAAGCTCTCAGACTGAGCATGCCTGAGTACTTCGAGTTCTGCTTGCTTGAAATCATCGACTGAAGGGCTGTCTGCACTACTGGCCGCCCCGTGTAGCAACTGCACTGTGGCTTCCAACAGCTCATGGAAAGTGTTGAACTGGGCAACATCAGAGAGAGACAACATGAAGGCCGCTGACAGGAGTCCACAGAAGGTAGGCTTCCGCAGCTCCTTTGCTTTGTCAGGAGATACTTGGTCTTCTCGGCAGGATGACTGGACCTGCCACAGGAATGGAGGACCTTGACTCCAACGGTTGTGTTCTGAAAGCTGAGACAGCATCTTGCAGCATGTGATATCATCATCCGGATTTCTCCCCGTGTCCACGCAATGCCAGGCCTGAGCTCCTGTATTTCTGCGACGCTTGTGTCTACAAATACTTTGTACCTGCAGGAGTGTGACTGGAGCCAGGTTAAGACTGTTGTAGAATCTGACCAGTACGTGACCTCATGGATTTCCAGGGTGAGTTATTTTCTGATGACCATGGCCAGCTGCGCACCAGTGAGTGCAGCGCAGAGCTCGAGTCTTGGCATCGACTGTTGTCATTTCGGGGCCACTCTTGATCTTGCTGTAAGGAATACCCTTGGATCTGTCCATTGGTGTCTTCAGTACAGAGGTACGCGATGGCACCGTATGCACGTTCTGAGGCATCATTGAAGACTTAAACACTTCTTTTGCTCGTTGGGAGATCCATGTCGGGGCTGATGTAACATCTTAGTAGTGTGACCTGAGACAGCTGTGGAAGTTTGTTCTCACAAATAAGCCATGCTTGGGGAAGATCTTCAGGTAGGTCTGGGTCATCCCACACTCTTTTCTTGGTCCAGAGCCTCTGGACCACAACCTTGGCCTGTGTGGTGTATGGGACAATGAGGCCAAGTGGATCGTACTGGCTGGCAAGGATCCGATATATGTTGCGCATGGTGGGTTCAACTTTCTCCATGTGACCTTGCTTGTAGCCAAGAGTGTCAGACAGACATTACCATCATAATCCAAGGGTGTGCTCTTGGGGTTCCACGCCATCCTGGGTGAACCACAGCACACTGCTCTCCGACCTGTATCTTGAGGTAGGTGTTCGATGACTGCTGCAAGGTTGCTGGCCCACTGGCGTAGATCAAATCCTCCCTCAGCAAGAAGGTGCTTCAGCTTGTCCACCAGTTTCTTGGGTTCATCTGCAGAGGGGAGGCTTTGTAGACAGTTGTCTACATAGAAACAGCGTTCTACAGAAAAGTGCACATCTTCTACGGTCTCACTGTGGTCGAACACATGCTTCTGAAGGGCAAACGTGGTGCAGCAGGGGCTACATGTCATCCCAAAGGGAAGAACCTGCCACTCATAGACATCAGGTTAATCATCACGGTTTAGGTCTCGCCACAAAAACCGGAGAAGAGGTTGGTCTTTGGGTAGCAGGTGGACTTGAAGGGAACATCCCCTTTATGTCACTGCTGATGGCCAAAGAGTGTTCCCGGGAAACGGAGAAGGACTCCAAGCAGAGTAGCTCCCAAGGTAGGTCCGGGAAAGAGTTGTTTGTTCAAGCTTTTGCCCCTGTAGTTGAGGAACAGTTGAAGATGACTCTGTTTTTCCCATTGAGATGGACCATATGATGGGGAATGTACCAACCTTGGTACTCTTCGACTGCTACTGGGGATACTTTCTTAACGTGGCCGGACTCCACCAGCTTGTGAACCTCTGTGTTGTACACTACTGGTTTGTCTGGATCCTTGGACAGACGCTTCTCTGTCCCTCGCAGATGAGCCAGTACTGCCTCCTTCGGAGCTTCTAAGGGAGTGGAGTACCTTTGAACACCGTCAACTTCGACTCTGACTGTCTTCTCCTCCAGTAGATGCATGGCTTCTACATCTTGTCTGGACCATGTGACGAGCTTCTCACTCCTGTAGTGTAGAGTATCCAACTGTCAGAGCTTCTCGACATGGCTGAAGAGCTGGATGGAGAGACAAGGGATGTATGAAGGCACTGTTGTGGAGCAAGACTTTGAAGGGCCTTGAAGGGTCCATCCGAGCTGAGTCTTGATGGTGGCAGGTCCGCCAGGGGGACTAAAATGCACTGGCTCTGTCGGAGTGATTAGATGGGGATAATCTGATCCGATGAGCAGTAACGGCTGCACCTGATCCAGTGGTTGAAGGGGTAGGCCTTTGAGGTGCCGATATCTTTTCTGAAGGGCTTTGATCGGGAAGGTATGCGGTGCAAGGCCCAACTCTTCAGCTGTGAAGGCTCTGTGGATGTCAAAGGACCTGTTTGGTTGAGTAACAGGGTCCACAGAGAATGACACAGAAGCTCCATGGTTGATTGACATCTTGATGCACCGTACAAGGTGCCAAGTCCTCTTGATTGCCTTGGAGGGCTAGCTGCTCTGCTGTTTTGTGTAGAAGTATAGTGCAACAGGTCGTACGTGTCAAGTGACTTGTTGCTGCTCCGCAAGATGACTTGACTCATCTTCAGCAGCACCTTGCTGCTGCCGCAAGGTCGATCAACGTAGAGAGCCTGCAGTGGAGCTCACCAGGCAAATGCTCTCTGTTGGCGACAGTGTGCTGGCGGTCTTCATTGCATTCGTGCTAGCGTTCTTTGTAGCAGTCGGGCTAGTGTTGACCTCGTGGACAATCTCAAGATGCTTCTTCTCGCACTTCTTGCACTTAGCCTTGAGAGTACACTGAGCTGCTTGGTGTTCGCATTCACACTTCCAACATCTTTCATTTGTCTTGATCCAGGATTCTTTCTGTTCTTTGGAAAGGAGCTGAAAATTGGTGCATTGATTCATGTAATGCTCGGTGGTGATGTAGAACAGACAATAATTTTTTGGCTTCTCCCGTGACTTTTACTGCGGAGACTGGTTCTATGCAGAGACTGACTTCATCCTTTCTATGCTCACCTCCGTGGAGGATGGTGGTGGTCTTGGGGAAGGATTAGCTTTACACTGATCTCGGCGTGAGCTAGGGTGGTCCCTGCTTTGGTTGCTACTGAACTGCGTGCCATCTACTTGCACTCGCGCCTCATACTCGAGCCCCTCTGCCAGGTGAAGGAGGGTTGGAATGGGTGTCTTGATGGGGTTCACATATCTCTTGAAGCTGGCTCTTAGGTTGTGTGGTAATTTAGCTAAGAGGCGGGAGATGTGTGAGCAATTGTGGGGCCCATTGGAACCGATGAATTTAGCTCTTCCGATAGCTCCAGTATCTCCTGTGTCAACTTCTCAGTTTCCTCTCCAACCAGCTTCAGGCACGTTACGACTGTTCTGGAAGAAGAACGGGTTTTTCTCTCATCTTGTACAGGAGGATAGCTGCTGCTCGTCTTGTTGTGAGAGTAATTAATTCCACTCACAGTGCCCTCTGCTTGTGGTCCCTCGCTGGAGTGGTGTGTTGTTGTGTGTGGTGTTTGCCTTGACTCGTAGCTTACCTCATAGTCAACCAGACGATGTGGAGGGCGAGTCTGATGGCGGGGATGAACCACAACTTATGGAGGATCTTCTCTGTAAAGAAAAGAGGAGAACTTAGGCTATAGCACAGTATTGAAAAATATGCCTATTTGCATGTCAACAACTAAATAGGCTATGTGGACCCAAACACATGCTGGATGCACAAAGAACAATAGAGCAATGTAGAAATATCTAAACATTATAAAACATAATAAGCATGATCGATCTACAACCAAAAATAGCCTAGCACCACAGACAAATGCTAACAAATGCTAATCGCTAATAAGCATGCTAAATAGTAATGCATTCTGGATGACAATGCTAATGCTAGCGGGAGTACACAAGCTAGCATTAGCTAGCAAGTTTAACACAAATGGTACATATTTACAACAGACACTATTTAGCTCCAAACAACAAGACATCAGGATTTTGGCACTTACATTTAGCTGCACGCACAATAAACATCAGAAAGAAAAGCAATTTCTTAAAAGGAGGTAGAATAAGCAGGAGAAAAACAGGTTGGTTATCAGACTGGACACTACAGACCCTGCCTGGCCAGGCATTATGCTAAGTCCCGGGAAAAACGGCTGCTGATTGGCTAATAGGAAAACCAAAAGAAAGTTGGGGTCTTGGAAAGGAGATGAGCTGGCCGTTTTTACACTTACCATGAAATGCTTACTTTACAAGCCCTTAACCAACAATGCAGTTTTAAGAAAATATAGTTAAGAAAATATTTACTAAATATACGAATGTAAAAAAAAAAATTAAAGTAACAATAAAATAACAATAACGAGGCTATATACATGCGGTACCGAGTCAATGTGCGGGGGTACAGGTTAGTCGAGGTAATTTAGGTAATATGTAAATGTAGGTAGGGGTAAAGTGACTATGCATAGATAATAAACAGTGAGTAGCAGCAGCGTAAATAATAATACCCCCAAAAATATATAATAATAATGATTTTGTTTTTTAAGAAAAAAAAGTGTGGGGGGGGGGGGGGTCAATGCAAATAGTCCGGTTAGCCATTTGATTAACTGTTTAGCAGTCTTATGGCTTGAGGGTAGAAGCTGTTAAGAAACCTTTTGGACACGGACTTGGCACTCCGGTACCACTTGCGGTAGCAGAGAGAACAGTCTATGAATAGTATGGCTGGAGTCTTTGGCAATATTTAGGGCCTTCCTCTGACACGCCTGGTATAGAGGTCCTGGATGGCAGGAAGCTTGGCCTCAGTGATCTACTGGGCCGTTCGCACTACCCTCTGTAGCTCCTTGCAGTCGGAGGCCGAGCAGTTGCAATACCAGGCGGTGATGCAACCAGTCAGGATGCTCTCAATGGTGCAGCTGTATAACTTTGTGAGGATCTGAGGACCCATGCCAAATCTTTTCAGTCTCCTGAGGGGGAATAGGCATTGTCGTGCCCTCTTC
The DNA here is from genome assembly GCF_016432855.1 of Salvelinus namaycush. Lineage (NCBI taxonomy): Eukaryota > Metazoa > Chordata > Actinopteri > Salmoniformes > Salmonidae > Salvelinus > Salvelinus namaycush. The sequence continues at coordinate 33,132,666 of NC_052341.1, forward strand.
ACGACTGTCCTGGTGTGTTTGGACCATGAGTTTCCCCAAGTAAACAGATGCTCAACTCACTCTATGCTGTTGCTCGGTGCGCTGTTTTTCTCTGTATTTCTCAAACAATATAGGAGTTATAAGAGTAATGTCTAACAAGATTGAAAGATTATTGTATACTGTTATGTATGGAGAATGTGTGGGAAAAAAGTTACATGACAAGACCTGTATCGTACGAATTATAAATAATGTTATGCTCCTCTCTCCCTCTCCAGTTCCCTATGATCAGTGAGTTTGGGGAGGACAGGAACTCCTACTGCAGCTTTGAGTCCAAGGAGACAACTCTACTGCAGTCAGAGAACGGCAACCTGCAGCAGAAAGTCAGCACCCTCACCCACGAGGTGAGACTGAGAAAACACCTGGGGCTTCATTTAATCCTACCCACAATGCAGTATTTATAATTTCCTTTGCGTGGCATGTAAAATCACAGGATGAGGAGTACTGTGAAAAACTATTAGCTATTAGCAAGTACACAGTGTAAACATTGCTATAGCTAGCTATAAAACGAAAGAACTACTCTATTCTTCCCTGAACAATTTATATATCTCTTTGTCTATTGTTGAGAGGGCGGAAGGAGAGGCAGGAGAGGAGAGGTGAGGAGAGGGGGAGTGGTGTGAAGGAAGAATACGAAGCCGTGATTAAAAAAAGAGCGAGGGGGAGGAAGAGGTTTATGGGAACATGTTCAAGGGATGCGCTTTGTCCCTTGAACACACAAGGTCAGAGCGCTTCGACAAAGGCCTTTATAAAGATTGTTAGTGTCACGCCTCAATGAGCAAGCCCCATACACAGTCAAGGCAATATTTGCTTCCCCTGCCAACCTGAAACAGTGGCTTCCACCTAGGAAACCACGTTTTCTATCCACACAGCCAGGAGGGCAGCGAGCGAGTCTGCTTCACCGGTAATCTGTCTCCACTCCTCTTTGTCACGATGTTGACTGCCTGGCTCTTTGTCACGATGTTGACTGCCTGGCTCACCTTGGCCGTGATTTCAATGTGTTACCATAGACACGCTTCTGCTGAATTCTCCACTGCTCAAGCATCTTGTACTGTCATATCTCTCTTTGTCCTAAGTTGCTTTCTCTCTTTCCCTCTCTTTTTTTGTGTGACTGTCTCTCTCTTTCTCTCACTCCCTCGTTCTCTCTGGACCTCTTCTCCCCCCTCTCCTTCTCTCTCCCTCTTTCTCTCCGTTTTCCTTTCTCGTCAGATTCATTCAGTTTCCCTCTCTTTGTCAGCGTTTCCTCCAGTGACCCCCAATCCCCTCCTTCGTTTCCATCTTCATCTTATTCATTTGTCTTCTTCCTCAGTCATCTATCCATTTGTCCACCATGTCTCCCACTTAAATCACTGGATATAATTTACAGTATTGAGTGTCTATGATTTTGACATCAGACAGGGCCCATGTTCATAAAGAGTCTCAGAGTAGGGGTGCTGATATGGGAGCAGGTTGGCCTTTTAGATAATAATAAATTATTATATGGACAGCGGGTCCTGATTCTACTCTGAGATGCTTGAATTACGGGCCTTGATCTGTGGGTGTGAAAGTCGTCAAGATACTATTGTTGCAAATGTTCTTGTCTCAATATTACAAGTAGTTGCTGGAATGGAAATGCATGTAATGGCTGTCTAGACTGTCTGGGAGACACCGGCACTGTCTGAAGTTATGTTTGTGTCCTGCATGAGAATCATTATGGAGTATTTCTTTAGGCTTCAGACTGAGAGAAGCATTAGATAAAAAACAAACTATAATAGAACAAGTTTAGTTATTTTGCTTCTAAAAAGAAGTTTCAACAGTGAAATTAATGAAAACAGGAGATTGGGACGGGCTCTTCGATCATTTAATTCCTCGTCTCCCTTTCTTTCTCTTTTAATTCAATTAAATTCAAGGGCTTTATTGGCATGGGAAACATATGTTAATATTGCCATAGCAAGTGAAATAGATGATAAACAAAAGTGAAATAAACAATAAAAATGAACAGTAAACATTCCACTCACAGAAGTTCCAAAAGAATACAGACATTTCAAATGTCATATTATGCTATATACAGTGTTGTGATGATGTGCAAATAGTTAAAGTACAAAAGGAAAATAAATAAACATAAATATGGGTTGTATTTACAATGGTGTTTGTTCTTCCCTGGTTGCCCTTTTCTTGTGGCAACAGGTCACAAATCTTACTGCTGTGATGGCACACTGTGGTATTTCACGCAGTAAATATGGGAGTTCATCAAAATTGGGTTTGTTTTCAAATTCTTTGTGGATCTGTGTAATCTGAGGGAAATATTTGTCTCTAATATGGTCATACATTTGGCAGGAGGTTAGGAAGTGCAGCTCAGTTTCCACCTCATTTTGTGGGCATTGTGCACATAGCCTGTCTTGTCTTGAGAGCCAATGCTATGCTCACTGAGTCTGTACATAATCAAAGCTTTCCTTAAGTTTGGGTCAGTCACAGTGGGTCAGTCACAGTGGCCAGGTATTCTGCCACTGTGTACTCTCTGTTTAGGGCCAAGTAGCATTCTAGTTTGCTCTGTTCTTTTGTTAATTCTTTCCAATGTGTCAAGTAATTATCTTTTGTTTTCTCATGATTTGGTTGTGTCTAATTGTGTTGATGTCCTTGGGCTCTGTGGGGTATGTTTGTGTTTGTGAACAGAGCCCCAGGACCAGATTGCTTAGGGGACTCTTCTCCAGGTTCATCTCTCTGTAGGTTATGGCTTTGTTATGGAAGGTTTGGGAATCACTTCCTTTTAGGTAGTTGTAGAATTTAACGGCTCTTTTCTGGATTTTGATAATTAGCGGGTATCTGCCTAATTCTGCTCTGCATGCATTATTTGGTGTTTTACGTTGTACACGGAGGATATTTTTGCCGAATTCTGCATGCAGAGTCTCAATTTGGTGTTTGTCCCATTTTGTGAATTCTTGGTTGGTGAGCGGACCCCAGACCTCACAACCATAAAGGGCAATGGGTTCTATAACTGATTCAAGTATTTTTAGCCAGATCCTAATTGGTATTTTGAATTTTATGTTCCTTTTTATGGCATAGAAGGCCCTTCTTGCCTTGTCTCTCAGCTCGTTCACAGCTTTGTGGAAGTTACCTGTGCGCTGATGTTTAGGCCAAGGTATGTATAGTTTTTTGTGTGCTCTAGGGCATCTGTGTCTAGATAGAATTTGTATTTGTGGTCCCAGCGACTGGACTTTTTTTTCTGTCTCTCTCTTTCCCTCTACCTCTTTCCGTCTCTCTCGTTCTCGCCCTCTCTTTCCCTCTCTCAGCTCCAGAAGAGGAAAGAGCGCCAGGAGCAGCTGGAGGATGTGATCCAGGCCTATGAGAAGATCCACATGGAGAAGAACAACCTCCAGAGAGACCTGGACAAAATGGTCAGACATCCCATACCTCCATGCCTGCGTCCCTCCACTCTCCCATCCATCCAATATTCCATCCGTGTTCTTCCTCCCTCCATCCCTCCATCCCTCCATCCATTCAATCTAAAACATGCTCCCAAATGTTCCTAAAATGCTTTTTTAACATCCATATCATGATCTTAAATATTCACATTAAAACTTTCTAGGAACATTTATTATTTAATGAGCTCTAAGCTACAATGGCGACATGGTGGCTAGAGCCTTACTTAACCACCATAAGTAGCTGTTCAGAAACCCCTACAGTATATCAGTCTCTTATGATTGAGGCCATGGTTCTACCCCCCACCTGTGTTCTACCTGGTTATAAGCCAACTTGAAGCCCAATGAAGCAGAGATGCCCAAGATTACTTTCAAGATTACTTCAAAAAAAACGAATCTAAGAAAATGTTATCTGAAATTGAAAAGCAACACTCTGCAGTCTCAGCATTTTGCATGTGTTCCAAATGATTTTAGATCAAGTGTCCGAAAGAGGTTGGTTGTAGAGATCACCTGCCAAGCCCTGAACAATTTACAGTAAATGTGAAATCCCATAAAATTTCTTTACATTGTCTAAGATTTTAACTATGTTAGACCTGCCACTATGTATGCTATCTATCAAACCCTAACCAGGACACTAATAAGCCTAGTCTGATTCCAGATCTGTCTGTGCTCAGAATATTGTTGTCAATGACGTCTGTGTGTGTTTCTGTATCTGATCCTAGACCAGTCTAGTGGAGAAGCACGTGGAGCATATCGTGGATCTGGAGTCTGCTCTGAGACAGAGAGGCAACTCGCTACAGAAGCTCAACACCCAGCTACACAGCAAGGACATCCAATACCTGCAGCTACACAGCCCAGACAATCACAGTGAGTCCCTATGGGTGTGACATAAGGCTTGAAACCCTTCTCACACACTCTATGTTGGCGCTTGCAGGATAGATACCCTTCTCACTCTCTCTTTTCTACTGGCACTTGTAGGATAGATGATACCGTTCTCAGACTCTATATTGTCAGCTGACACTTGCAGGATCGAATTAGATTGTTCATTTCAATACACTTTAGTTCAGGAGCTGATTTGGATTAGTCAATGTTCTCATAAAAACAGTAGTGGTGCGTGGGTAAAATCACTGAGGAAGCCAAGCCAGTAAAGAAGCCATATTATTGTTGAGAGGGTGAGCTTTTGGTTGTGTGGGGGTAAGGGCTGAATGTGTGTGGGTGTATGTGTGTATCCCACAACTGTTGCGAAGGAAGAAGTAAAAGATGTTAGGGACTATAGAGGATGATTCACAGCAATATGTAATAAAAATCGAGGTGAGGGCGATGGAAATGCATTTGGCAATGGATCTGCTTCGGTTCGGTGGATGGTGCTGTGTGCACTTTTCGAAGGATGGATCCCAGTCGGTCCGGGGCTGTGCGATGCGGTGGGTCGGGGGTGGTCTGCCGGGCATTGGGATGACAACCCAACTCGAGATGGGGGCTTTTGGCGGGTGGAATAGTGGGGACCAATTGGAGGTTTGCTTAGTGGAGATGCAAATGTCATGGTACAACTATATAGACACTCAATCATTATGTTACTTTTTAATAGGACGTTTACAAACATATATTTTGATAAAAATAATTGAAAGGTGTGTCTCATTATGGTAAGTGGTGAAATAAGTATAGCCAGTTACAATTGTAATGGCTTAGCAGATAATAAGAAAAGACGATCAGTATTTACCTGGCTAAAAGAGAAGGATTATAATATCTACTGTTTACAGGAAACCCATTCGACAGTTTTAGATGAAGTTTTGTGGAAAAAGAACTGGGGGGGCAAAATATATTTCTCCCATGGGCAAAGAAATTCAAAAGGGGTGATGGTTTTAATTAATAATAACTTTGATCCAAATGTGCAACTTGTCCAAACAGATCCTCAAGGTAGATGGATTATTTTAAATATGTTATTGGACAATAAACATATATGGCTTATTAACCTATACGGTCCGAATAATGATGATCCAAGCTTCTTTGACAATATATATAAGAATGTATCAACTCTACAAGCAACACTAGACTCTATTATTATAGTGGGAGATTTTAATACGGTCTTAAATACCTCTATGGACCGGAAAGGAAATCACACTACAAACTATCACCCTCAGGCACTTAAGGAAATCAGGAATGTCATGGATGTATTGGAATTAGTGGATATATGGAGACTTAAATACCCTGACCTAGTGAGATATACATGGCGGAGGCTTAATCGAGCTAGTCGCCTTGACTACTTTCTTATATCATTCTCTCTGGCACCAAAAGTTAAAAAGTGTTTGATAGGGGACAGAATGCGGTCGGACCATCACATAATTGGCATATATATTACTCTTACAGAATTTCCACGTGGGCGAGGATATTGGAAATTTAATCAAAGCCTACTAGATGATAAATTGTTTAGAACTAGGACAGAAGAATTTATAACTGACTTTTTTAGACATAACATAGGTACAGCAGATCCCCATATTGTATGGGACACTTTTAAGTGTGCCTTTAGAGGCCATGCAATTCAGTACTCATCTATAAAACAAAAGCAATTTCGATCAAAAGAGTCCATATTAACAAAGGAAATTGAAGGACTAACAGTACAGTTAGATAACAATAAAAACGGTACCATAGAGGCACAGAATAAGTTAGAGGAAAAACAAAAAGAAATGGAGGAACTTATTCAAGAAAGATCCAGTGTAATATATTACAAAAATAAAGCGAACTGGATGGAATATGGGGAAAAATGCACCAAATTCTTTTTCAATCGTCAATATAGAAATGCTACCAAAAAAAACGTATTAAAACTTGTTACAAATGATGGAGTCACGCATGATTCACCAAATGATATTTTGAAAGAGGAAGTAAAGTACTTTAAGAATATATTTTCGTTTCAGGCTCCTCCATCTCCACTAACTGAAACTAATTGTATGGATTTTTTCCCTAATAATAATGTAAAATTAACATCTGTACAGAAAGACTCATGTGAAGGCCTAATTACAGAGGAGGAACTACTTGATGCAATTGGGGCCTTTAAGGATGGGAAAACTCCAGGACTGGATGGCATACCAGTGGAAGTATACAAACATTTTTTTGATATACTCAAAGGACCATTATTAGCTTGTTTTAACCACTCCTATATAAATGATAGATTATCAGACACGCAACAAGAAGGTGTGATATCATTATTACTGAAACAGGACCCAAGTGGTATATATAAAGATCCAGTCCATTTAAAAAATTGGAGACCTCTTACACTTCAGTGTTGTGATGCAAAAATCCTAGCAAAATGCTTGGCGCATAGAATAAAAAAAGTTTTGTCAGATATTATTCATCCTAATCAGACAGGTTTTTTACATGGACGATACATTGGAGATAATATAAGGCAAGTACTGGAAACAATGGAACACTATGAAATATCGGGGACACCAGGCCTGGTTTTCATAGCTGATTTTGAAAAGGCTTTTGATAAAGTACGACTGGAGTTTATATATAAATGCCTAGAATATTTCAATTTTGGGGAATCTCTTATAAAATGGGTAAAAATTATGTATAGTAACCCTAGGTGTAAAATAGTAAATAATGGCTACATCTCAGAAAGTTTTAAACTATCTAGAGGAGTAAAACAAGGTTGTCCACAATCGGCATATCTATTTATTATTGCCATCGAAATGTTAGCTGTTAAAATTAGATCAAACATTAATATTAAGGGATTAGAAATCCAGGGCCTAAAAACTAAGGTGTCATTGTACGCTGATGATTCATGTTTTCTTTTAAAACCACAACTAGAAACTCTCCACGGCCTCTTAGAGGATCTAGATACATTTGCTATCCTCTCTGGATTAAAACCAAATTATGATAAATGTACCATATTACGTATTGGATCACTAAAAAATACACATTTTACATTGCCATGTAGTTTACCAATTAAATGGTCTGACGGTGATGTGGACATACTCGGTATACAAATCCCAAAAGAAAGAAATGATCTCACTCCAATAAATTTTTATAGAAAGTTAGCAAAAATAGATAAGATCTTGCTACCATGGAAAGGAAAATACCTGTCTATTTGTGGGAAAATCACCCTGATTAACTCTTTAATCATATCACAGTTTACCTATTTGCTTATGGTTTTGCCTACACCTAGTGACCTGCTTTTTAAATTATATGAACAAAAAATATTCAATTTTATTTGGAACGGCAAGCCAGATAAAATTAAAAGGGCCTATTTATATAACGAATATGAATTCGGAGGGCAGAAATTATTAAATATTAAAGCATTAGACCTCTCACTAAAGGCATCAGTCATACAAAAGTTATACTTAAATCCAAACTGGTTCTCTAGTAGATTGGTACGAATGTCTCATCCTATGTTCAAGAAGGGCCTTTTTCCCTTTATTCAGATTACACCTGCTCACTTTCGGTTGCTTGAAAAGGAAATAATTTCCAAAATATCTTTATTTTTTAAACAAGCCTTAGAAAGTTGGTTGCAATTTCAGTTTAATCCACCTGAAAGGACGGAACAAATAGTACAACAAATCTTGTGGTTAAATTCAAATATAGTAATTGATAAAAAAACTGTATTTATCGAAGAAATGTTTAAAAAAGGTATAATTTTTGTGAATGATATCATAAATAGGACTGGTGGAGTAATGTCACACATGCAGCTAACACAGACATATGGAAATGTCTGCTCTACCCAAAATTACAACCAATTAATTGCGGCATTACCACAAAAATGGAAGAGGCAGGTGGAAGGGGATAAAAGTAAGGAACTTGTATGTCGGCCTTATATTAAAGAACATAAATGGTTAAAGAAAAGTGTGATAAATAAAAACATATACCAATTTCATTTAAGGACCAAAAAACTTACAGCTGTGCCATATAAATTGCAAAATAGTTGGGAAGAGATTTTCGATGTACCCATTCCATGGCACATGGTTTATGAATTGATACGCAAAACAACGCCGGATTCAAAACTTCGAATTTTTCAATTTAAATTATTGTACAAAATTCTTGCAACTAATAGAATGTTATATATATGGGGGATACAATCTTCCCAGCTCTGTAGATTCTGCTGTGAGGAGGCAGAGTCATTAGACCATTTATTTTGGTATTGTCCGCATGTAGCTCGTTTTTGGTCACAGGTCCAGGAATGGTTGAAGAATTGCAACATTTGCGTAGAACTAACGCTACAGATAGCAATACTGGGGGATTTGAAAAGCCATAGTCAATCAATCAATAATATAATAATTATTTTAGCAAAAATGTTTATTTTTAATTTACAATCCGTGGAAGCTATGAGAATAGGAAGATTCAAATCTTTTGTGAAGCATCACAGCACAGTTGAAAAATATATGGCAAATAAAAATCCGAAATGGATGATGTTGGAAGATAGATGGGAAAGGTTGAGTGGAGCTGAAGGGTGGGACTAATAACAAGATAAACAATGTAGGGCATACGGGATCTGTGAAATGTGTATAGGTGCGGAGCTATTGTGAAATAGCACAGTTACAAGTGGAAATCAAACTGGATGGACAACAGAAATAGAGGAAGGACTAAGAACAAACAAGAGAGAACTATTATAAAGTAGACTGTGTCTGTAAAATGTGTATAAGATGTATAAATTGAAGGTAAAAACAGAAATGTTTATCAGTTTACTCCAATTGGGGGATCGGTGGTAGGGTTTGCGGGGAATAATAATAAAGGTATACTCTTTAAAAAAAGTATGTATGTCTATGTAGGTATGTGTATGTATATATGTGTATATGTATGCATACGTGAATGGATATATATATTTACCCAAAAAAATATGGGGGATTGGAAATGATGCAGACAATTACATTGGAAGCAACATTCTTTCCGCAATATTAAGCTGATCCACCCCCCAAAAGAAGAAAAAAAAAAAAAAAAAAAAAAAGAAGCCATATTACACACTATGTTGTGATAATTGCGTTGTTTGCTCTATAACATATTCGTCCATACCCCCCCCCCCCCCCCCCCCCGTGATATACAATGAGGCCGTGACAACAAAAAGACAACAGTCACACAGTGGAGGAATAAACTCAACTACACTTTCGTTTGTTTCATCACAAAACCGGAGAGTAACATCTGTCCGGTGAAGTCCGAGAAGCAAATAATGCATGTAACAAACAGTTATATCACCTGTAGCATGGTCAAGCAAGTTCATGTTTTCGAACAGTTTACTAAACAGCTACTGATTTAGAACCACGGCGTTTCCGCAAATCAGCACAAAGACCACAGGAGCCCTTGCCTCCGCTATTCCAGCACCATTTCAACTTAAACGTTTAAACAGATCAACAGGGCTATATATGCTTAGTTTAATACAGTGAAAACAAACTTAAAGATACCAAAAATAATTTAGTCCAATCAATGTTGCTAAATATCATGTGGCTGTCCATGGTACTGATTTCTGTGTGTGTCCGTGTGTGTGTCTGCGTTTGAATTTGTGCCTGCGTTGACTCATCCCACTTGTAGACTAGTTGAACGCCAATGCCATCCTCCTCTCTTTCATGTTGGCTAAACGGTCTAATGGCGCTGTCATACAGTAGACTTTGTAGTTTTTGTTGTCAGAGGCTAGCTAAAATGCTTGCTACTAGCTGAAGTTCCTCACATGGGCAACAATGAACCAGCTAAGTTAGCTAGCTAGCTAGTTAACGTGAGCCTACTAGGCTACATCTAGGCTACATATTGAACTTCAATCATCTCAGGCCAGTGGCACAACATATAAATGTATCGTTAGATCAGAATCGGCATCATAATCGTTGGCCTGTACAGAGACTGAAGTCAAAACCACAAGTCCAAATCCACATCTCCATCCATAGATTAGGAAAGGGACAATTTAGCAAATTAGCTACTGCAGGACATCAACATAAGCGGACCAGAAACAGACACATTTTTCTGAAAATTACGTTTTGCTTAGGAAGTGATTTGATTGGTCTGAAGCCAAATCCAAACTGGCCTCCCTTGGGGGGCATTTTGCTGCACCAGAACAACCCACAGTTGAGCTCAGCTCAACGCTAATTGGTGAATTATCAAGGGAGGCCAAATTCTTGCTGGCATCAATCAATCAAATGCTACGGCGGCAACATGTTATACTCTTTTGGTCCAGACAGCGTCAGATACATGGGCTACTCATACTGAGTACTCATACTGAGTACTCATACTCATACAGAGGACCACTGATTTCTTCGCTCTGATTTGTGAGATTCAGCCACTTGCAAATTGACTGAAAATTATGAAAAAACAGAGAGACGAAAGATCAATTATTTTATCATTTTAATATTTCTATTGGTCAAATATTTGGGAAGCCTGGCTTCCCTTGGCATCCACGAATACACGCCACTGCATAAAAAAATATTGTCAGCACGGGCCAGAGCTGGCCAACATTTCTTTTAAATAAAAGTTTTCAGACCCTTTTCTCAGTACTTTGGTGAAGCACCTTTTGCAGCGATTATAGCCTCGAGTCTTTTTGGGTATGACACTACAAGCTTGGCACACCTGTAGCTATTTTCAGGTCTCTCCAGAGATGGTCGATCGGGTTCAAGTACGGGCTCTAGCTGGGCCACTCAAGGACATTCAGACTTGTCCCAAAGCCACTCCTGCGTTGTCTTGGCTGTTTGCTTAGGGTCGTTGTCCTGTTGAAAGGTGAAGCTTTGCCCCCAGTCTGAGGTCCTGAACACTCTGGAGCAGGTTTTCATCAAGGATCTTTGCTCCCTTCATCTTTGCCTCAATCCTGACTAGGTTCCCAGCCCCTGCTGCTGAAAAACATCCCCACAGCATGATGCTACCACCACCATGCTTCACCTTAGGGACGGTGTCAGATTTCCTCCAGGCGTGACGCTTGGCATTCAGGCCAAAGAGTTCAGTCTTGGTTTCATCAGACCAGAGAATCTTGTTTCTCATGGTCTGAGATTCTTTAGGTACCTATTGGAAAACTCCAAGCAGGCTGTCATGTGCTTTTTACTGAGGAGTGGCTTCCGTCTGGTCACTCTACCATAAAGGCCTGATTGGTGGAGTGCTGCAGAGATGGTTGTCCTTCTGGAAGGTTCTCCTATCTCCACAGAGGAACTCTAGAGCTCTGTCAGAGTGACCATCGGGTTCTTGTTCACCTCCCTGACCAAGACCCTTCTCCCCAGATTGCTCAGTTTGGCTGGGCGGTCAGCTCTAGGAAGAATCTTCTTCCATTTATGAATGATGGAGGCCACTATGTTCTTGGGGATCTTCAATGCTGCATAAATTCTTTGGTAACCTTCTGTGCCTCACATAGACAATTGTGTGCCTTTTCAAATCATGTCCAATCAATTGAATTTACCACAGGTGGACTGCAATCAAGTTGTAGAAACATCTCAAGGATGATCAGTGGAAACAGGATGCACCTGAGCTCACTTTGAGTCTCATAGCAAAGGGTCTGCATACTTAAGGTATTTCTGTTTGTTATTTTTTATAAATTTGCAAAAATGTGTAAAATCCTGTTTTCGCTTTGTCATTATGGGGTATTGTGTGTAGATTGATGAAGAAAAATGTGTATTTAATCAATTTTAGAATATGCTGTAACGTAACAAAATGTGGAAAAAGTCAAGAGGCCTAAATACTTTCCGAAGGCACTGTAAATAAATATATTTCTCTGGCCCTGCTGCTTGTTATATGCTAACGCATGCTGCGTAGCATGTCACAAACTATGAAACAACACATATGGAATCATGTAGTAACCAAAAAAGTGTTAAACAAATATACCACATGAAACTGGTTGAGAGAATGCCAAGAGTGTGCAAAGCTGTCATCAAGGCAAAGGGTGGCTACTTTGAAGAATCTCAAATATATTTTGATTTGTTTAACACTTTTTTGGTGTGTCCAAACTTGTGTCCAAACTTGTATGTGTGTCCAAACTTTTGACTGGCACCTTACAAATCAAATCAAATCGTATTACTCACATGCGCCGAATACAGTGAAATGCTTACTTACGAATCCCTAACCAACAATGCAGTTTAAAAAAAATATGGATAAGAATAAGAAATACAATTAATTAAAGAGCAGCAGTATGTATACAAATAAGAATGTTTAACCAGTTCCATTAAGGACCCCAAAAAATTACAGCTGCGCCATAAAGGTTGCAAAATAGTGAGATTTTTGATGTGCCAATTCCATGGCTTATGGTTTATAAACTGATATACAAAACAATGCTGGATTCAAAACTTCATGTTTTTCTATTTAAATTATTATACACTACCGTTCAAAAGTTTGGGATCACTTAGAAAAGTCCTTGTTTTTGAAAGAAAAGCTTTTTTCCCATTAAAATAACATCAAATTGATCAGAAATACAGTGTAGACATTGTTAATGTTGTAAATGACTATTGTAGCTGGAAACGGCAGATTTTTTATGGAATATCTACACAGGCGTACAGAGGCCCATTATCAGCAACCATCACTCCTGTGTTCCAATGGCGCGTTGTGTTAGCTAATCCAAGTTTATCGTTTTAAAAGGCTAATTGATCATTAGAAAACCCCTTTGCAATTAAACTGCCCTTCTTTAGGCTGGCTGGCTGGGTGAGATGAAATAAAGACGTCTCCTGCTGAACAATCCATACTGGTTTAAGGACGGAGTCGGTATGAGCTTGGCTCCATGGCTGTTCCCACGCACGCGCAACCACCGAAGTGGAAAATTAAGAAACGTGGAGTTCTTATCTGGCCTTAAGTCCACTTCTCTATCCCTTATTATCCCTTCACATCAAAGTACAATGATGGATGTTATAAACACTGGGATAATTAAGTCCCTCTAGATTGATGCTGTGAGTGTGTGTGTTTGCGCTTGTGCGTGTGTGTTCCCCCTCCCCAGTGCTGGACTGTCCTGCGCTGACCCTGCAGAGCTCTCGTAGTCTAGACACTCTGTCAGACCTGAAGCTGCAGCGTCTGGAGGCGGAGCTAGAGAGGGCGCGGCATGAGGCAGAGCGGGCGTGTCAGAGGGAAGAGGAAGTGAAGGCCGAGTGTGAGAGACTGCAGGAGGAGCTGAGACAGATCCAGAACAACCACATAGGGAGGGTCAGTGAACAACACACACACACACACACCTAACACACTGGTATGTATAACAAACTGATATATTCTCCCTAAAAAAAATTTAAGCATAGTCAGTTCTGTCTAACTCTTGTTCTCACCTGGCTCTTGCTGTCCCATCTTGTCCAATCCACTTCGAGCACCTGCCTGCTAATGTAATTTCATGCTCTACTTCGGCAGGAAATGACTTCGCCGTGTGAGCAGTGTGATGTGGAGTGGATAAAGAAGGTGGGAGATGAGCAGTAAGTGACGAAAACAACCATTTACTATGTGACACCATAAGACCTGCAACTTTTTATCTGCCGGATAGAGAGAGGGAGAGGTTGGGAGCGACGGAGGGAGAGAAAGCGAGAGGGGACTATGAGATAAATAGTTTGAGAGAGAGGCAGAGAGAGAGAGAGACAGGGAGACATACAGAGGGAGAAAGAGAGAGGGAGAGAGACAGAGAGAGAGAATAGTAGCAGACAGTAATGTTTCACTAGGATCTGTACCTGACTCATATCTGAAGGTCTAGACCAGGGATGGGCAACTTTGATGGGGACGGGGGCCACAAAAAAACCTCACTCATCATGAGGTCCGCAGTGCTTTTTAATGAGCAAGGCCTTATTTCTATTACAGCATATTGGATGACTCTCATTCATATTCCATTCACTCAGCTCAACGTAACATCGATAGGTTGAGGCTATTACATCATGAGGTTGCTGCAACCTAGCCAATGAATGGAAGCTTACAACGTAGGTGCACACAGGTCAAGAGAACAGTCATGCCTTGCACACTCTTACCTGCATCTAGCTGATCTAGGCTGTAATCAGTAGTCCAATGGTTGCAAAGGAGAGTACCTATTGGACAAATTCAGGTATGTATTTTCCCCGTTCGCTTCCATTTAAGAAAGGTTTTTCAATAGAATCGGGCAGACTGAATACACACCTGAACACACGCAAACAGTTCACTTTCATAGCCACATACAAAACAGCTCGTCGGATTCCTTCTCACATCTACGTGCTCTCCTCCTCTCACCTTTTCCCTTTGCTTGTGCATTTTAATGCACAACACATCAGCTGTCTGTGACCAGGCGCAAAAACATTTCCAAGCCAAAACTTCATATCATAACCGCTACACAAGGCCTACATCGTTGTCACCACATTCGCTAAAGTAATGTCATAGTCAACATAGTCTAATAGAAATAACGTGTTAGTAAACCCGCTACAATCATGCAGTACAGTGTACAGTCAGTAAGCAGTTTAGCAGTTACACTGGCGGACCACGGTGGCAATAATGTACCCTGAACAAAAACATAAACGCAACATGAAATAGTTTTTTACGGAGTTACAGTTCATATAAGAAAATGAGTCAATTTAAATTAATTCATTATACCCTAATGTATGGATTTACATGACTGGGAATACAGATATGCATCTGTTCGTCACAGATACCTTTACAAAAAAGGTAGGGGCATGGATCAGAAAACCAGTCAGTATCTGGTGTGACCACCATTTGCCTCATGCAGTGCAACACATCTCCTTTGCATAGAGTTGATAAGGCTGTTGATTGTGGCCTGTGGAATGTTGTCCCTCCTCTTCCATGGCGGTGCGAAGTTGCTGGATGTTGGCGGGAACTGGAACACTGTCGTACACGTAAATCCAGAGCATCCAAAACAGGCTCAATGGGTGACATGTCTGGTGAGTATGCAGGCCATGGAAGAAGACATTTTTAGCTTTCAGGAATTGTGTTCAGATCCTTGTGACATGAGGCTGTGCATTATCATGCTGAACATGAAGTGATGGGGATGGATGATTGGCACGACAACGGGTCTCAGGATTTCGTCACGGTATCTCTGTGCATTCAAAATGCCATCGATAAAAGGCAATTGTGTTCATTGTCCGTTTTACAGCTAATTTTCTGCAATTCTACACATTTTGCCATAGGGTAGAGGCAAATATTTGCAGTTTTTAATATGATAACTGATGATCACGTAGCCTAGTGATTAGATCGTTGGGCCAGTAACCGAAAGGTTGCTGGATCGAATCCCAGAGCCAACAAGGTCAAAATCTGTCCTTCTATTCTTGAGCAAGGCAGTTAACCCACTTTTCCTCGGGCACCGAAGACGTGGATGTCGATTATGGCAGCCCCCCCGCACCTCTCTGATTCAGAAGGGTTGGGTTAAATGCGGAGGACACATTTCAGTTGAAGGCATTCAGTTATACACTGACTATGTATCCCCCTTTCCCCCTTTTCCCACCCCGGTCGGTAATTTGACCATGTTTACTCGAAGTACACTACATGACCAAAGTATGTGGACACCTGCTCGTCGAACATCTCATTCCACAATCATGGGCATTAAAACCTCTTTGGGCTAGGGGGCACTATTTTCACGTCCGGATGAAAAATGTGCCCAAAGTAAACTGCCTGCTACTCAGGCCCAGAAGTTGGATATGCATATCATTGGTTGATTTGGATAGAAAACACTCTAAAGTTTCCAAAACTGTTAAAATTATGTCTGTGAGTATAACAGAACTTATTTGTCAGGCAAAACCCTGAGGACAAACCATCCAGGGAGAAAAAAAAATTGAGGTCACTGTCTTTTCAATTGTTTTTCTATGGGGAACTAGATTTATGAGGGACCTGGTTGCAGTTCCTATGGCTTCCACTAGATGTCAACAGTCCTTAGAAATTGGTTGATGTTTTTCCTTTGAGAAATGAAGAAGTAGCCCTTTCCTTTCTGAGTGTAGAGCCGAGTGGACTGTTTTGTTTGGTGCGCACGACCTGAAACTCGCTCCACTTTCATTTTATCCGCTATTGAACACAGTATATTCCGTCTTAAATTTTATCGATTATTTACATTTTAAAATACCTAAAGTTGGATTAGGAAAGTTGTTTGAAATGTTTTGATCAAGTTTACAGGTAACTTATTAGATACTTTGTAGTCATGTTGGGCGAGTTGGAACCGGTGTATTTTCTGAATCAAACGTGCCAAATAAATGGACATTTTGGGGATATAACGACGAAATTTATCGAGCAAAAGGACCATTTGTGATGTTTATGGGACATATTGGAGTGCCAACAGAAGAAGATCTTCAAAGGTAAGGCATGAATTATATCGTTATTTCTGACTTTTGTGTAGCACCTGCCTGGTTGAAATCTGATTTTCATGTGTTGGCATGCTGGGTGCTGTCCTCAGATAATCGCATGGTTTGCTTTCGCCGTAAAGCCTTTTTGAAATCTGACACTGCGGCTGGATTAACAAGAAGTTCATCTTTAAACCGATGTATAACACTTGTATGATTTATGAATTCTTATTATGAGTATTTCTGTTTTTGAATTTGGCGAGCTGCAATTTCACTGGGTGTTGTCAAATCGATCCCGCTATCCCGAAGGGATCCATAAGAAGTTAACATGTAGTTGGTCCCCCCTTTGCTGACATAACAGCCTCCACTCATCTGGAAGGCTTTCCACTAGATGTTGGAACATTGCTGCGGGGACTTGCTTCCATTCAGCCACAAGAGCATTAGTGAGGTCTGACACTGGTTTTGGGCAACCAGGCTCGGCGATCCAATTCATCCCAAAGGTGTTCGATAGGGTTGAAGTCAGGGCTCTGTGCAGGCCAGTCAAGATCTTCCACACCGATCTCATCAAACCATTTCTGTATGGACCTCGCTTTGTGCACGGGGGCATTGTCATGCTGAAACAGGAAAGGGCATTCCCCAAACTATTGTCACAAAGTTGGAAGCACAGAATCGTCTAGAATATCATTGTATGCTGTAGCGTTATGATTACCCTTCCCTGGAACTAAGGGCCTAGCCCGAACCATGAAAAACAGCCCCAGACCATTATTCCTCCTCCACCAAACTTTACAGTTGGCACTATGCATTTGGACAGATAGCGTTCTCCTGGCGTCCGCCAAACCCAGATTCGTCCGTTAGACTCCCAGATGGTGAAGCACGATTCATGACTCCAGAGAACGCATTTCCACTGCTCCAGAGTCCAATGGCGGTAAGCTTTACACCTCTCCAGCTGACACTTGGCATTGCGCATGGTGATCTTAGGCTTGTGTGCGGTTGCACTGCCATGGAAATCCACTTCACAGTTATTGTGCTGATGTTGCTTCCAGAGGCAGTTTGGAACTCGGTAATGAGTGTTGCAACCGAGGACAGACTTTGCAGCTGAGCCATGATTGCTCTTAGATATTTCCATTTAACAATAACAACATTTACAGGGCAGCTCTAGCAGAGCTAGACTGACTTGTTGGAAAGGTGGCATCCTATGACGGTGCCGTGTTGAAAGTCACTGAGCTCTTCAGTACGGGCCATTCTACTGCCAATGTTTTTGTCTATGTAGACGGCATGGCTATGTGCTCAATTTTATACAACTGTCAGCAACAGCTGTGGCTGAAATAGCCGAATCAACTAATTTGAAGGGGTTTCCACATACTTTTCTATATCAAATCAAATCAAATTTATTTATATAGCCCTTCTTACATCAGCTGATATCTCAAAGTGCTGTACAGAAACCCAGCCTAAAACCCCAAACAGCAAGCAATGCAGGTGTAGAAGCACGGTGGCTAGGAAAAACTCCCTAGAAAGGCCAAAACCTAGGAAGAAACCTAGAGAGGAACCAGGGTGGCAAGTCCTCTTCTGGCTGTGCCAGAAGAGATTATAACAGAACATGGCCAGAGATTATAACAGAACATGGCCAAGATGTTCAAATGTTCGTAAATGACCAGCATGGTCAAATAATAATAATCACAGTAGTTGTCGAGGATGCAGCAAGTCAGCACCTCAGGAGTAAATGTCAGTTGGCTTTTCATAGCCGATCATTAAGAGTATCTCTACCGCTCCTGCGGTCTCTAGAGAGTTGAAAACAGTAGGTCTGGGACAGGTAGCACGTCCGGTGAACAGGTCAGGGTTCCATAGCCGCAGGCAGAACAGTTGAAACTGGAGCAGCAGCACGGCCAGGTGGACTGGGGACAGCAAGGAGTCATCATGCCAGGTAGTCCTGAGGCATGGTCCTAGGGCTCAGGTCCTCTGAGAGAGAGAAAGAAAGAGAGAATTAGAGAGAGCATACTTAAATTCACACAGGACACCGGATAAGACAGGAGAAGTACTCCAGATATAACAGACTGACCCTAGCTAGTATATACAGTGGGGGAAAAAAGTATTTAGTCAGCCACCAATTGTACAAGTTCTCCCACTTAAAAAGATGAGAGAGGCCTGTAATTTTCATCATAGGTACACTTCAACTATGACAGACAAAATGAGGGAAAAAAATCCAGAAAATCACATTGTAGGATTTTTAATGAATTTATTTGCTAATTATGGTGGGTTAGGGTTATGGTCCCCATCCCACCATAGTCAATCCCCGCTTTTGTAGCCTCCTCCCAATGACCACCCTCCAAATTAACCCCACTGGACTAAGGGGCAGCACCGGACTAAGGGGCAGCACCGGAATGAGGGGAAGCTCCGGACTAAGGGGCAGCTCCGGACTGAGGGACGGCAGCTCCGGACTGAGGGACGGCAGCTCCGGACTGAGGGACGGCAGCTCCGGACTGAGGGACGGCAGCTCCGGACTGAGGGACGGCAGCTCCGGACTGAGGGACGGCAGCTCCGGACTGAGGGACGGCAGCTCCGGACTGAGGGACGGCAGCTCCGGACTGAGGGACGGCAGCTCCGGACTGAGGGACGGCTCTGGCTGGTCATGGCTGGCTGACGGCTCTGGCTGGTCATGGCTGGCTGACGGCTCTGGCTGGTCATGGCTGGCTGACGGCTCTGGCTGGTCATGGCTGGCTGACGGCTCTGGTTGGTCATGGCTGGCTGACGGCTCTGGCTGGTCATGGCTGGCTGACGGCTCTGGCTGGTCATGGCTGGCTGACGGCTCTGGCTGCTCATGGCTGGCTGACGGCTCTGGCTGCTCATGGCTGGCTGACGGCTCTGGCTGGTCCTGTCTGGCGGACGGCTCTGGCTGATCCTGTCTGGCGGAAGGCTCTGGCTGCTCCTGTCTGGCGGAAGGCTCTGGCTGCTCCTGTCTGGCGGAAGGCTCTGGCTGCTCCTGTCTGGCGGAAGGCTCTAGCGGCTCCTGTCTGGCGGACGGCTCTGAAGGCTCATGGCAGACGGGCTGCTTTGCAGGCTCAGTACAGACGGGCGGCTTTGAAGGCTCAGTACAGACGGGCGGCTTTGAAGGCTCAGTACAGACGGGCAGTTCATGCGGCGCTTGGCAGACGGACAGTTCAGACGGCGTTGGGCAGACGGGCAGTTCAGGCGCCGCTGGGCAGACGGGCAGTTCAGGCGCCGCTGGGCAGACGGCAGACTCTGGCCGGCTGAGACGCACTGTAGGCCTGGTGCGTGGTGCCGGAACTGGAGGTACCGGGCTAAGAACACGCACCTTCAGGCTAGTGCGGGGAGCAGCAACAGGACGCACAGGACTCTGGAGGCGCACAGGAGGCTTGGTGCTTGGTGTAGGCACTGGTGGTAATGGGCTGGAGACACGCACCATAGGGCTAGTGCGTGGAGGAGGAACAGGGCTCTGGAGACGCACAGGAGGCTTGGTGCGTGGTGCCGGTACTGGTGGTAATGGGCTGGAGACACGCACCACAGGGCTAGTGCGTGGAGGAGGAACAGGGCTCTGGAGACGCACAGACAGCCTGGTGCGTGGTGTAGGCACTGGTGGTACTGGGCTGGGGCGGGGAGGTGGCGCCGGATATACCGGACCATGCAGGCGTACTGGCTCCCTTGAGCACTGAGCCTGCCCAACCTTACCTGGTTGTATGCTCCCCGTAGCCCGACCAGTGCGGGGAGGTGGAATAACCCGCACTGGGCTATGTAGGCGAACCGGGGACACCATGCGTAAGGCTGGTGCCATGTATGCCGGCCCGAGGAGACGCACTGGTGGCCAGATGCGTTGGGCCGGCTTCATGACATCCGGCTCAATACTCAATCTAGCCCTGCCAGTGCGGGGAGGTGGAATAACCCGCACCGGGCTAAGCACACGTACAGGAGACACCGTGCGCTCTACCGCATAACACGGTGTCTGCCCGTACTCTCGCTCTCCACGGTAAGATCGGGAAGTTGGCGCAGGTCTCCTACCTGACTTCGCCACACTACCCTTTAGCCCCCTCCAAAGACATTTTTGGGCTTGACTAACAGGCTTCCTACCGCGTCGTCGTGCTGCCTCCATTCGCCGGTATCCCTCCTCACACTGTGCCAGAGAATCCCAGGCGGGCTCCGGCACTCTCCTTGGGTCGATCGCCCACCTGTCAATCTCCTCCCACGTAGTGTAGCCCAGATCCTTCTCCTGCTTCCGTGCTGCCTCCTCATACCGCCGACTCTCGGCTTTAGCTGCCTCCAGCTCTTCACGAGGGCGGCGATATTCTCCAGGTTGAGCCCATGGACCTTTACCGTCCAGTATTTCCTCCCATGTCCAGAAATCCTGCGATCGCTGTTGTTGCTTTTCACGCTGCTTGGTCCTTGTTTGGTGGGTGATTCTGTAACGGACGTCTTGTGGTGAATGAGCGGACCAAGGCGCAGCGGGTGATGAAGACATAATGAATATTTATTAACGGAACGACGAAACACGAAAACTCTTAAACAAACTACAAAACAAATAAACGACGTAGACTGACATAAAACATGAGAACTTACAAATACACGAAGAACGCACGAACAGGTACAGACTACAAACCAACGCTACAGTCCCGTGTGGTACGAACATACAGACACGGAAGACAATCACCCACAAACAAACAGTGAGAACAGCCTACCTTAATATGGTTCTCAATCAGAGGAAACGTCAAACACCTGCCTCTAATTGAGAACCATATCAGGCAACACATTAAACCCAACATAGAAACACAATACATAGAATGCCCACCCCAACTCACGCCCTGACCAACTAAACACATACAAAAACAAGAGAAAACAGGTCAGGAACGTGACACCTGTCTACAACCTCAAACAGTTACACTCCAAACTCCACTATGGCCAAGACCAAAGAGCTGTCAAAGGACACCAGAAACAAAATTGTAGACCTGCACCAGGCTGGGAAGACTGAATCTGCAATAGGCAAGCAGCTTGGTTTGAAGAAATCAACTGTGGGAGTAATTATTAGGAAATGGAAGACATACAAGACCACTGATAATCTCCCTCGATCTGGGGCTCCACGCAAGATCTCACCCCGTGGGGTCAAAATGATCACAAGAACGGTGAGCAAAAATCCCAGAACCACACGGGGGGACCTAGTGAATGACCTGCAGAGAGCTGGGACCAAAGTAACAAAGCCTACCATCAGTAACACACTACGCCGCCAGGGACTCAAATCCTGCAGTGCCAGACGTGTCCCCCTGCTTAAGCCAGTACATGTCCAGGCCCGTCTGAAGTTTGCTAGAGAGCATTTGGATGATCCAGAAGAAGATTGGGAGAATGTCATATGGTCAGATGAAACCAAAATATAACTTTTTGGTAAAAACTCAACTCGTCGTGTTTGGAGGACAAAGAATGCTGAGTTGCATCCAAAGAACACCATACCTACTGTGAAGCATGGGGGTGGAAACATCATGCTCTGGGGCTGTTTTTCTGCAAAGGTGTCACGTTCCTGACCTATTTCTGTTAGTTTGTTGTATGTGTTAGTTGGTCAGGACGTGAGTTTGGGTGGGCATTCTATGTTGTCTGTTTCTATGTTGGTTTAGGGTTGCCTGGTATGGCTCTTAATTAGAGGCAGGTGTTTGGGGTTCCTCTAATTGAGAGTCATATTTAGGTAGGTTGTTTCACAGTGTTCGTTGTGGGTGGTTGTCTCCTGTGTCAGTGTTTGTCGCACCATACGGGACTGTTCGGTTTGTTTTGTACATCGTCATTTTGTGTAGTCTATTTTTACCTGTTCGTGCGTTCTTCGCGTTATTTGTAAGTTCGTATTGTTCAGGTCTGTCTATACATTTCGGTTTTGTTATTTTGTAGTTTATTCAAGTCTAGGTCGTTTTCTGTCTTCATTGTTTTGTCGTGTCTTTATTAAATTATGTATTCACAACCCGCTGCGCCTTGGTTCAATCACTACTCCTCCTTTTCGGTTGAAGAGGAGGAGAACCACCGTTACAGAACCACCCACCTAAACCAATCCAGAACCAAGCAGCGGGGTAATCGGAGGAAGGGACAGCGCAAGAAGGAGGAATGGACATGGGAGGATGTTTTGGACGGTAAAGGTTGCTACACATGGGAGGAGATCCTGGCTGGAAGGGATCGCCTCCCATGGGAACAGCTGGAGGCACTGAGGAGAGCAGAGGCAACCGGAGAAGGGAACCGGCGTTATGAGGGGACGCGTCTAGCACGGAAGCCCGAAAAGCCCGTGAGTACTACCCAAAAATTTCTTGGGGGGGGGCTAAGAGGTAGTGGGCCAAGGGCAGGTAGGAGACCTGCGCCCACTTCCCAGGCTAACCGTGGAGAGCGGGAGTACGGGCAGACACCGTGTTACGCAGTAGAGCGCACGGTGTCTCCTGTACGTGTGCATAGCCCAGTGCGGGTTATTCCACCTCCCCGCACTGGTAGGGCTAGATGGAGCATTGAGCCAAGCGCCATGAAGCTGGCTCTACATATCTGGCCACCAGTACGTCTCCTCGGGCCGGCTTACATGGCACCAGCCTTACGCATGGTGTCCCCGGTTCGCCTACATAGCCCGGTGCGGGTTATTCCACCTCCCTGCACTGGTCGGGCGACGGGGAGCATTCAGCCAGGTAAGGTTGGGCAGGCTCAGTGCTCAAGGGAGCCAATACGCCTGCACGGTCCGGTATTTCCGGCGCTACCTCCCCGCCCCAGCCCAGTACCACCAGTGCCTACACCACGCAACAGGCTTCCAGTGCGTTTCCAGAGCCCTGTTCCTCCTCCACGCACTCTCTCTATGGTGCGTGTCTCCAGTCCGGTGCCTCCAGTTCCGGCACCACGCACTAAGCCACCTGTGCGTCTCCAGAGCCCTGTACACACTGTTCCTTCTCCCCGTACTCGTCCTGAGGTGCGTGCACTCAGCCCGGTGCCACCAGTGCCGGTACCACGCACCAGGCATATAGTACGTTTTGAGAGTCCAGTGTGCCCTGTCCCTGCTCCCCGCACTAGGCTTGAAGTGCGTGTCTCCAGTCCGGTGCCTCCAGTTCCGGCACCACGCACCAGGCCTACAGTGCGTCTCAGCCGGCCAGAGTCTGCCGTCTGCCCAACGGCGCCTGAACTGTCCGTCTGCCAAGCGCCGCATGAACTGCCCGTCTGCCATGAGCCTACAGAGCCTTCCGCCAGACAGGAGCAGCCAAAGCCTTCCGCCAGACAGGATCAGTCTGAGCCATCCGTCTCCGCAGCGCCATCTGAGCCATCCGTCTCCGCAGCGCCATCTGAGCCATCCGTCTCCGTAGCGCCATCTGAGCCATCCGTCTCCCCAGCGCCGTCTGAGCCATCCGTCTGTCCCGAGCAATTAGAGCCGCCCGTCTGTCCCGAGCCGTCAGAGCCGTTAGTCAGTCAGGAGCCGCTAGAGCCATTCGTCAGTCAGGATCTGCCAGAGCCGCCAACCAGACAGGATCTGCCAGAGCCGCCAACCAGACAGGATCTGCCAGAGCCGCCAACCAGACAGGATCTGCCAGAGCCGCCAACCAGACAGGATCTGCCAGAGCCGCCAACCAGACAGGATCTGCCAGAGCCGCCAACCAGACAGGATCTGCCAGAGCCGTCAGCGAGCCATGAGCGTCCAGAGCCGTCAGCCAGCCATGAGCGTCCAGAGCCGTCAGCCAGCCATGAGCGTCCAGAGCCGTCAGCCAGCCATGAGCGTCCAGAGCCGTCAGCCAGCCATGAGCGTCCAGAGCCGTCAGCCAGCCATGAGCGTCCAGAGCCGTCAGCCAGCCATGAGCGTCCAGAGCCGTCAGCCAGCCATGAGCGTCCAGAGTCGTCAGCCAGTCATGAGCTGTCCCTCAGCCCAGAGCGGCTATTTATCCAGAACTGCCCCTCAGTCCAGAGCTGTCTCTCTGTCCGTAGCTGCCTTTCAGTCCGGAGTTGCCCCTCTATCCTGAGCTACCTCTCTATCCTGAGCTACCTCTCTATCCTGAGCTATCCCTCTGTCCTGAGCTATCCCTCTGTCCTGAGCTATCCCTCTATCCCGGTGCTGCCCCTTGTGTCGATGTTACCTAAAAGATTTAGTGGGTGTAAGATGAGGGTGGTCATTTGTAGGGGGAGATGTAAGCTGGGATTGACTATGGTGGGGTGGGGACCTCGCCCTGAGCCTGAGCCACCACCGTGGTCAGATGCCCACCCAGACCCTCCCCTAGACTTTGTGCTGGTGCGCCCGGAGTTCGCACCTTATGGGGGGGGTTATGTCACGTTCCTGACCTATTTCTGTTAGTTTGTTGTATGTGTTAGTTGGTCAGGACGTGAGTTTGGGTGGGCATTCTATGTTGTCTGTTTCTATGTTGGTTTAGGGTTGCCTGGTATGGCTCTTAATTAGAGGCAGGTGTTTGGCGTTCCTCTAATTGAGAGTCATATTTAGGTAGGTTGTTTCACAGTGTTCGTTGTGGGTGGTTGTCTCCTGTGTCAGTGTTTGTCGCACCATACGGGACTGTTCGGTTTGTTTTGTACATCGTCATTTTGTGTAGTCTATTTTTACCTGTTCGTGCGTTCTTCGCGTTATTTGTAAGTTCGTATTGTTCAGGTCTGTCTATACATTTCGGTTTTGTTATTTTGTAGTTTATTCAAGTCTAGGTCGTTTTCTGTCTTCATTGTTTTGTCGTGTCTTTATTAAATTATGTATTCACAACCCGCTGCGCCTTGGTTCAATCACTACTCCTCCTTTTCGGTTGAAGAGGAGGAGAACCACCGTTACAAAAGGGACCAGGACGACTGATCCGTGTAAAGGAAAGAATGAATGGGGCCATGTATCGTGAGATTTTGAGTGAAAACCTCCTTCCATCAGCAAGGGCATTGAAGATGAAACGTCTCTGGGTCTTTCAGCATGACAATGATCCACGACACACCGCCCGGGCAACGAAGGAGTGGCTTCGTAAGAAGCATTTCAAGGTCCTGGAGTGGCCTAGCCAGTAGAAAATCTTTGTAGGGAGTTGAAAGTCCGTGTTGCCCAGCAACAGCCCCAAACAGCACTGCTCTAGAGGAGATCTGCATGGAGGAATGGGCCAAAATACCAGCAACAGTGTGTGAAAACCTTGTGAAGACTTACAGAAAACGTTTGACCTCTGTCATTGCCAACAAAGGGTATATAACAAAGTATTGAGAGAAATTTTTGTTATTGACCAAATACTTATTTTCCACCATAATTAGCAAATAAATTCATTAAACATCCTACAATGTGATTTTCTGGATTTTTTTTCTCCTTTTGTCTGTCATAGTTGAAGTGTACCTATGATGAAAATGACAGGCCTCTCTCATCTTTTTAAGTGGGAGTACTTGCACAATTGGTGGCTCACTAAATACTTTTTTGCCCCACTGTATAGTGTAGCTGACAGCTAGACTCATTTACCAATCTAAAATAAAATGCTGACATGGGCTAATTAAGTGACTGCTGATGCACAACCAAATTTTGAAATTGCACCTTGTGTATTCTATTATTCTAACTTTCAACAGTAAGTTGAGACCATGACTGAGTTCCCCTCCGCCAAACATTTTTATTCTATTGATGTATTATTATGCTTTAAATTAGTCTGCTGGCCGCTAGTTGCCCATCCCTGGTCTAGACATTACAGGGTCTAAAGGGTAATCTCTAGAGAACTCATTAGAATCTAAATGAGCTTTTTTCCAGGCCCATCTTAAAGTAGAACTCTGCCTAGAATAATGGTCTCTCCATTGCATTTGCATGCATTGATATTACTAGTACATTAGTGCCCATACAACTTGCACTGGATCATTTTGTGGACCTCAGTGTCTTTCCATGTGGGGGACAGTTTTGTCTTGTGTGGTAATACATAAGACAACAGTAGAGGGCAGTGTGAGCACAGCGTTTCCTGACAGCAGTTCGTCATGTTGTTTCTCAGGGGAACCTACACTGACACCTCTGTGGGGACTATGCGCCCCCCTGCCCCGGTTCACTCTCCCCATCCTCCTACACACATCAGTCACACCACATACAGCTCGCCCACTAGCTGTATGAAAAACCAACATGTGAAACGTGAATACTGTTTCTATAAGAAAGTGGATGTGAATTGCACTGCAGAGGAGCTGAGATTGAGTGGGGCAAAGGCCAGGGAGGGGAAGCCTACTACTTTTCCAGACCTCAGTCACATCTTGGTTTCACTGCCTTACTCACCCTATTTTCTTTCTGAATGAGAACTGACTTCTTGTAAGTGCTCTTGTTTAATGTAAACGGCTCTTAGATTCTTGTGAAACTGGTCGCGTGTTGCATGTGAGTAATTGTCTGTGAGTTTGGCCCTCAAAGCAAATCAAAGCAAATCAAATTGTATTTGTCACATACACATGGTTAGCAGATGTTAATGCGAGTGTAGCGAAATGCTTGTGCTTCTAGTTCCGACAATGCAGTAATAACCAACAAGTCATCTAACCTAACAATTCCACAACTACTACCTTATACACACAAGTGTAAAGGGATAAAGAATATGTACATAAAGATATATGAATGAGTGATGGTACAGAACGGCATAGGCAAGATGCAGTAGATGGTATAGAGTACAGTATATACATATGAGATGAGTAATGTAGGGTATATAAACATAAAGTGGAATAGTTTAAAGTGGCTAGTGATACATGTATTACATAAAGATGGCAAGATGCAGTAGATGATATAGAGTACAGTATATACATATACATATGAGATGAGTAATGTAGGGTATGTAAACATTATATTAAGTGGCATTGTTTTAAGTGGCTAGTGATACATTTTTACATAATTTCCATCAATTCCCATTATTAAAGTGGCTGGAGTTGAGTCAGTATGTTGGCAGCGGCCACTAAATGTTAGTGGTGGCTGTTTAACAGTCTGATGGCCTTGAGATTGAAAAACAGCTTCTGTCTCTCGGTCCCTGCTTTGATGCACCTGTACTGACCTCGCCTTCTGGATGATAGCGGGGTGAACAGGCAGTGGCTCGGGTGGTTGTTGTCCTTGATGATCTTTATGGCCTTCCTGTGACATCGGGTGGTGTAGGTGTCCTGGAGGGCAGGTAGTTTGCCCCCGGTGATGCGTTGTGCGTATGTACACTACCGTTCAAAGGTTTGGGGTCACTTAGAAATGTTCTTGTTTTTGAAGGGGGAAAAAATAAAATTGTCCATTAAAATAACATCAAATTGATCAGAAAAACAGTGTAGACATTGTTAATGTTGTAAATGACTATCGTAGCTGGAAACGGCTGATTTTTTATGGAATATCTACATAAGCGTACAGAGGCCCATTATCAGCAACCATCACTCCTGTGTTCCAATGGCACGTTGTGTTAGCTAATCCAAGTTGAGCATTTAAAAGGCTAATTGATCATTAGAAAAGCCTTTTGCAATTATATTAGCACAGCTGAAAACTGTTGTTCTGTTTAAAGAAGCAATAAACCTGGCCTTTAGACTAGTTGAGTATCTGGAGCATCAGCATTTGTGGGTTCAATTACAGGCTCAAAATGGCCAGAAACAAAGACCTTTCTTCTGAAACTCATCAGTCCATTCTTGTTCTGAGAAATGAAGGCTATTCCATCCGAGAAATTGCCAAGAAAGTGAAGATCTGGCACAACGCTGTGTCCTACTCCCTTCACAGAACAGAGCAAACTGGCTTTAACCAGAATAGAAAGAGGAGTGGGAGGCCCCGGTGCACAACTGAGCAAGAGGACAAGTACATTAGAGTGTCTAGTTTGAGAAACAACAACACAAGTTGTCAACTGGCAGCTTCATTAAATAGTACCTGTAAAACACCAGTCTCAACATCAACAGTGAAGAGGCGACTCCGGGATGCTGGCCTTCTAGGCAGAGTTGCAAAGAAAAAGACATATCTCAGACTGGCAATAAAAATAAAAGATTAAGATGGGCAAAAGAACACAGACACTGGACAGAGTAAGATTGGTTATGGACAGACGAATCTAAGTTTGAGGTGTTCGGATCACAAAGAAGAACATTCATGAGACGCAGAAAAAATGAAAAGATGCTGGAGGAGTGCTTGACGCCATCTGTCAAGCATGGTGGAGGCAATGTGATGGTCTGGGGGTGCTTTGGTGGTGGTAAAGTGGGATATTTGTACAGGGTAAAATGGATCTTGAAGAAGGCTATCACTCCATTTTGCAACGCCATGCCCTGTGGACAGCGTTAAATTGGAGCCAACTTCCAGGACAATGACCCAAAGCAGAGCTCCAAACTATGCAAGAACTATTTGGGAAGAAGCAGTCAGCTGGTGTGCTCTTTAATGGAGTGGCCAGCACAGCCACCGGATCTCAACCCTATTGAGCTGTTGTGGGAGCAGATTGACCGTATGGTATGTAAATTGTGCACATCAAGCCAATCCAAATTGTAGGAGGTGCTTCAGGAAGTTTGGAATGAAATCTCTTCAGATTACCTCAAGAAATTGACAACTAGAATGCCAAAGGTCTGTGTAACCGGTTCTGCACCGGTACCTTTCTGTGTTGTGTTCTGGTAAGGTGTAGGTGGAACATAAGGCTCTGGACACAATTTAGCCGGTTGTCTCTCTTTTAATGACTGCATGGAATGGATACAAATACAAGGCAAAAGTTACTTCTGCAGTCTGGACTCCATACAAGTATATTTGCCTGATAAAAGACAAAAGACAGTGCAGAAAACCAAGGAGAAAATAATTTTAAAAACTGCACCTGAAAGAGACCCTCTCCCGCCACAAAGCTAACGATAGTTGAGCTAGCCTTGCAAAGTTGCACTCGAACATTATCCCCATTCAAATGAATATATATATTCCTATAAACAGTAATGCAACACTAAATCAGTGACGATATAACTTTTGCTTGTCTTTTCTTGTGAATTTGTGAACATTTGCGAACATGTGCATTCAAAAGACCGGAGCATACGTAACACCTACCTCTCCTCATCACGCTCTGAGCAAACGGAGGAGTAAGAGCATGGCTCCCTTTGATGACATCACAGCATTAACCTCTCTAGGGTATGTGGGACGGTAGCGTCTCACCTCATCAACAGCCAGTGAAACTGCAGGGCGCCAAATTCAAAACAAAACATCCCATAATTAACATTCCTCAAACATACAAGTATTTTACACCATTTTAAAAATACACTTGTTGTAAATCCAGCCACAGTGTCCGATTTCAAAAGGCTTTACGACGAAAGCACACCAAACGATTATGTTAGGTCAGAGCCAAGTCCCAGAAAAACACAGTCATTTTTCCAGCCAAAGAGAGGAGTCACAAAAAGCAGAAATAGAGATAAAATTAATCACCAACCTTTGATGATCTTCATCAGATGACACTCATAGGACTTCATGTTACACAATACATGTATGTTTTGTTCGGTAAAGTTCATATTTACAGTGGGGAGTTGAGCAGACGAGCAGTGCAGGCAGTTCAGACGGCGCTGGGCAGACGAGCAGTGCAGGCGGCGTTGAGCAGACGAGCAGTGCAGGCGGCGTTGGGCAGACGGCCGGCTCTGACCTGCTGAGGAGCACAGTAGGCCTGGTGCGTGGTGCCGGAACTGGTGGTACCGGACTGGAGACACGCACCTCAAGGCTAGTGCGAGGAGCAGGAACAGGGCACACTGGTTTCTCAAAGCGCACTATAGGCCTGGTGCGTGGTGCCGGAACTGGTGGTACCGGACTGAGGGCACGCACCTCAGGGCGAGTGCGGGGAGAAGGAACAGTGCGCACAAGGCTCTGGAGACGCACAGGAGGCTTGATGCGTGGTGCCGGAACTGGAGGCACTGGGCTGGGGGCACGCACCTCAGGGCGAGTGCGGGGAGAAGGAACAGTGCATACAGGACTCTGGATATGCACAGGAGGCTTGGTGCGTGGTGCCGGAACTGGAGGTACTGGGCTGGAGACACGCACCACGGGGAGAGTGCGTGGAGGAGGAACAGGGCTCTGGAGACGCACTGGAAGCCTGGTGCGTGGTTTAGGCACTGGTGGTACTGGGCTGGGGCGGGAAGGTGGCACCGGATATACCGGACCGTGCAGGCGTACTGGCTCCCTTGAGCACCGAGCCTGCCCAACCTTACCTGGTTGAATGCTCCCCGTAGCCTGTCCAGTGCGGGGAGATGGAATAACCCGCACTGGGCTGTGTTGGCGAACCGGGGACACCATGCGTAAGGTTGGTGCCATGTACACCGGCCCGAGGAGACGTACTGGAGGCCAGATATGTAGAGCCGGCTTCATGGCACTTGGCTCAATGCTCAATCTAGCCCGGCCAGTGCGGGGAGGTGGAATAACCCGCACCGGGCTATGCACACGTACAGGAGACACCGTGCACTCTTCCGCATAACACGGTGTCTGCCCGTACTCCCGCTCTCCACGGTAATCACACACCTCAGGGCGAGTACCGTGTATACTACGCCAAACCAACATCTCTCTCTCTTCACTCTCCTCCAATATCACCAACAACTCATCAAATGTCTCATAATCTCCCATCCTTTCACTTTCCTCCAATCTGTCCAATAACTCCTCCACATTCTCCGACTCGTACCTCAATTTCGCCAACTGCTCCTTATGGTAAGTAGGGGGAGTTGGCTCAGGTCTGACTCCTGACTCTGCCACACCCCCCGTGTGCCCCCCCCAATACATTTTTGGGGCTGCCTCTCGGGCCTCCAGCCGCTCTGCCGTGCTAGCGCCTCATAATAGCGCCTCTCCGCCTTCGCTGCCTCCAGCTCTTCTTTGGGGCGGCGATATTCCCCTGGCTCTGCCCAGGGTCCTTTGCCGTCTAATTCGTCCTCCCATGTCCATTCCTCCAAATAGTGCAGCCTCTCCTGCTGCTGCTGCTGCTGCTGCAGCCTCTTCTGCTGCTGCTGCTTGGTCCGGGTTAGGTGGGTGGTTCTGTAACGGCTTTCTTCCTGGGATGAAGGAGAGGACCAAAATGCAGCGCGGTTATTGTTCAACATGTTTAATAAGACGATAAACGATGAACATTAACAAATACCAAAATAACAAACGTGAAAGCCGAGACAGTCCTATCTGATGCAGAACACAAACACAGAGACAGGAAACAACCACCCACAATCCCCAACACAAAACAAGCCACCTATATATGATTCTCAATCAGGCACAACGATTGACAGCTGTCTCTGATTGAGAACCATATTAGGCTGGACACAGAAACAGACAAACTAGACACACAACATAGAATGCCCACCCCAACTCACGCCCTGACCATACTAAACAAATACAAAAACAAGGGAAAACAGGTCAGGAACGTGACACTCTCGGAGGATGTGTTGGTACCATTCTTTATTCATGGCTGTGTTCTTAGGCAAAATTGTGAGCCCACTCCCTTGGCTGAGCAGCAACCCCACACATGAATGGTCTGAGGAGGCTTTACTGTTGGCATGACACAGGACTGATGGTAGCGCTCACCTTGTCTTCTCCGGACAAACTTTTTTCAGGATGCCCCAAACAAAAGGGATTCATCAGAGAATATGACTTTACCCCAGTCCTCAGCAGTCCAATCCCTGTACCTTTTGCAGAATATCAGTCTGTCCCTGATGTTTTTCCTGTGGAGAAGTGGCATCTTTGCTGCCCTTCTTGACACCAGGCCATCCTCCAAAAGTCTTCGCCTCACTGTGCGTGCAGATGCACTCACACCTGCCTGCTGCCATTCCTGAGCAAGCTCTGTACTGGTGGTGCCCCAATCCCGCAGCTGAATCAACTTTAGGAGACAGTCCTGGCGCTTGCTGGACTTTCTTGGGCGCCCTGAAGCCTTCTTCACAACAATTGAACCGCTCTCCTTGAAGTTCTTGGTGATCCGATAAATGGTTGATTTAGGTGCAATCTTACTGGCAACAATATCCTACAAACTGAGGTAGCAGACTTTGTGAAAATTCATATTTTTGTCATTCTCAAAACTTTTGGCCACGACTAGCTTTACATATCCATGAATATTCCTCAGAACAATAGAAGAAATAAAGAAACCCCTTTTTAAAACTTAGTTAGAAGAGACTGGGACTTCTTTCCTAGTTTGGTGGCTAAGCCCTCCATAGTGAATGGTCTCTGAGCCATTGTCTCAATAAGACGACGTACAGATTTCACTACCCTGCCAGTGCGTGTTCTGACCAAATCTTGCGAATCATGTGAACCCGGTCTTTGTAAGTCTTGGTCACTAGCTAAATCAGCTGGTGCAACTGAGTCAGGAAAACCTGAAGGTTCTGTGTCAGGGACTACTGCTACCCTGTCATAGTCAGGAATGCTAATAGCAGTCTCATTATCGAGAGATAGCTGAGCTTGACGGTCTTGATTTGGATTGTCCCTGCAGCTGTACGCTGACTGCAGCTGTTGCTCCATTTTATCTCTGACTGACTCCTGTCTCTCCGAAGATTCCTGACTTGCGGGGTCATCTACTCCACTGAGTATCCATGAACTGGTCATATCTCCAGAGCTTTCCTCTTCATCAAAGCCTGAAAGGTTCGTTGACTGACCCTCATACTCTGGATCTACAGCTCCATCTGATTGAGATTCACGTGAATCATCCTTAGGCTGATGTACCACCTTGGTGTTTCCTTTATCATCCACCAGCTTATATATGTGTGTATGTAGTTTTTTGTCAATGACCGTGAACACCTTAGCTTCCCACTTGTCGGCAAGTTTTCTTTTTCCCCTTTCTCCTTTGTTAGCGAGAAGCACTCCGTCTCCTTTGTTCAGGCGAGTGCCTCTGACTTTTCTGTCATATTGTTTGGCCTGTTTCTGTTCTTTAACTGTATGCCGTTGAGCGATGCTCGCTGCTTCATGGACATGGGACATCAGTGTTTTGACATAGCTACTATAGTCAAGAACCCACAGGATCCCTCAAAACTTGCTTGAACATTACATCAACAGGGAGTCTCGGAACGCGACCAAACATGAGCTGGAATGAAGCATAGCTAGTGGTTTCGTGTACAGTAGCATTGTAGGCAAACGTTAGAGTTTGTATCTGCTGTGGACATTTCTCTTTAGCTTTTAGAGGGAGTGAGCGAAGCATATTTCCCAGAGTTTGATTGAACGTTTCCGTTCCCCCATTCCCTATGGGATGATACACAGTTGTGTGTGACTTGGCAACACCAGAGAGCTTGAGAAGTTCTGCGATTAGCTCACTCTCAAAATTGGCCCCTTGATCCGTGTGGATCCGCTCAGCAAATCCATAAACACAAAATACGTTGTCCCATATCTTTCTGGCTACTTGCTTTGCCGTTTGATTTGAGCATGGAAAGGCGTGAGCTAACTTGGTGAAGTGATCTGTCAGAACCAAGACATCCACTGAGCATTGCTTGTTGTCCTCAGCACTCCAAAAGTTGAGACATACTAACTCCATAGGCGCGGAGGTTCTGATGCTTTCGAGGGGAGCTCGAGCAGACGGCTCAGGAGACTTAGCCAGGATGCATCTCCGACAGCACTTGACATACTCCTTCACATCATGCTCCATCTTGGGCCAGAATAAACGCTGCCTTGCCAAATGAAGAGTTGTAGCTTGCCCTTGGTGGCCAGCAAGGTCATGCACACCACTCAATGCTTTCTCCTTCATATTTGTGTGCAACCCATACTGATGTCTCTTTTGTTTGCTCAGGGGATCCTTTGTCACCCTGTAAAGCACTCCATCTTGTATCCAGAGCCTTTCCCACTGCTTGATGAGTGCAAGGGTTTGTGAATCAAATCCATCCCTCTCTCGCCTTGAAGGACGTATTTTGCGGTTGACAAACAGGATAGCCTTAGAAATCGTAGGATCAAGTTCTTGACTCCACTGAAGCTCCTCAAAAGAGATCGCAGGAAGGGAGTCTTGGCTTGGAGATATGAGTTGTTGCACAGACTGCACTAACTGTACTGCCCGAGCTTCGGTCGTTACATCCCACTGATCATAGACTTCACAGATCGCTTTCACTACTGCAGAGCCACAGGTTAAAGGACAGCTGTCAGACTGATTTCCAGAGATTGCCTATCCTTGTTTTTTCACTATGTGACTCTGGACCTTCAAGCGAAACACCTCTTGAATCCCATCTTCTCCTATAGCATCGGGCTTCAGCAAGCAGACTGACATAGTTCTCACTGATCAACCTGTGACTAACTAACTTGGCAAATGGGTCCCTACTGAGGGCATCAGCCACAACGTTCTTTGTACCTGCTATATGCTTCAGATCGAATGAGTAGGGCGCCAATTTGGCTACCCATTGTTGTTTGCAGGCGTCGAGTTTTGGTTTCGTCATTATGTATGTGAGGGGATTATTATCAGTCCAAACTGTAAATGAATGTCCCTTGAGCCAGTGGCTAAACTATTCACACACACTCCATTTCAAGGCCAAAAACTTGAGTATGTGGGCAGGATATCTTTCTTGTGAGCCACTCAATGTTTTACTGGCAAAAGCGATGGGACGTGCTCTATCTTCACCAGCAGCTATTTGAGACAGTACTGCACCCAACCTGTCCAGGGAGGCATCAATTGACAGGATCAATGACCTTGTGAAATCCGGATGACCAAGAACAGCACAGTTTAACAACTTCTCCTTAAGGCTGTTAAGTGAAGAATCACACTCATTAGTCCAGTCAGTAGGTTTCAACTTTCTGAAGCTGCCAGCTTGCTTCTCAGGCTTCACCTTCCCCCTTCTCTTCTGACCTGCAGTGAGAGCGAAGAGCGGTTTGGCAATAGCGGAACCGTTTGGAATGAAATGTTGATACTAGAATATCATTCCTAGGAAGGGTTTGATC
Organism: Salvelinus namaycush; assembly: GCF_016432855.1. Taxonomy (NCBI): domain Eukaryota; kingdom Metazoa; phylum Chordata; class Actinopteri; order Salmoniformes; family Salmonidae; genus Salvelinus; species Salvelinus namaycush. The sequence goes on from NC_052341.1 coordinate 33,167,972, forward strand.
CTTTGTACTGAAGGCGTGCACCCATAGATCCAACTTTGTAATTTTGGATATCACATCCACCTTGGTCGGGTCCACTGCCACCCCGTCACCATTAATGACATGACCCAAAAATCTTACAGACGTCCGCAAGAAATTGCATTTCTTTGGGCTCAGTTTCAGGTAGTGCTGTCTCAGTCTCTGGAACACTAGCTCTAATCTATCCAAGGCTTGTCTTTCGCTTGGTGCAAACACCAAGAGGTCGTCTAGGTAGCACAGCAGGCTACTGAAGTTTAGGTCTCCAAAAATGCTAAGCATCATCCTCATAAATGAGGCTGGACTATTGCATAGGCCCTGTGGTATTCGATTGTATTCATGCAGACCCAGTGGGGTAGTGAAGGCTGTATATTTTTTGTCCTCCTCACACATACAGTTGAAGTTGGAAGTTTACATACACCTTAGCCAAATACATTTAAACTCAGTTTTTCACAATTCCAGACATTTAATCCAAGTAAGAATTCCCTGTTTTAGGTCACTTAGCATCACCCATTTTATTTTAAGAATGTGAAATGTCAGAATAATAGTAGAGAAAATTATTTATTTCAGCTTTTATTTCTTTCATCACATTCCCAGTGGGTCAGAAGTTTACATACACTCAATTAGTATTTGGTAGCATTGCCTTTAAATTGTTTAACTTCTTTGGGACAGGGGGGCAGTATTGAGTAGCTTGGATAAAAAGGTTCCCAGAGTAAACTGCCTGCTACTCGGTCCTAAAAGCTAGAATATGCATATAATTAGTAGATTTTGATAGAAAACACTCTGAAGTTTCTAAAACTGTTTGAATGATGTCTGTGAGTATAACAGAACTCATATGGCAGGCAAAAACCTGAGAAAATATGCAACCAGGAAGTGGGAAATCTGAGGTTTGTAGTTTTTCAACTCTTTGTCTATCCAAGATAGAGTGGAAATGGGGTCGTATTGCATTTCCTAAGGCTTCCACTAGATGTCAACAGTCTTTAGAACCTTGTTTGATGCTTCTACTATAAAGGAGGGGGGAATGAGAGGGGATTGAGTCAGAGGTCTGGCAGAGTGCCATGAGCTGGTCAAGCGCATTCACATGAGAGTTAGCTTGCGTTCCATTGCATTTCTGAAGACAAAGGAATTCTCTGGTTGGAACATTATTGAAGATTTATGTTAAAAACATCCTAAAGATTGATTCTATACTTAGTTTGACATGTTTCTACGAACTGTAATATGACTTTTCGTCTGAACTTTCGCCTGGACCTGCCCGCGACGTCAGTTTGGATTGTGTACTAAACGCGCGAACAAAAGGAAGTATTTGGACATAAATGATGGACTTTATCGAACAAATCAAACATTTATTGTGGAAATGAGATTCCTGGGAGTGCATTCTGTTGAAGATCATCAAAGGTAAGTTCATATTTATAATGCTATTTCTGACTTTGTTGACTCCACAACATGGCGGATATCTGTTTGGCTTGTTTGGGCTCTGAGCGCTGTACTCAGATTATTACATGGTGTGCTTTTTCGGTAAAGCTTTTAAAAATCTGACACAGCGGTTGCATTAAGGAGAAGTTTATCTAAAGTTCCATGCATAACACATGTATTTTCATCAACATTCATCTGCAAAATCACCGGATATTTTGGAAGCAAAACATTACTGAACGTAACGCGCCAATGTAAACTGAGATTTTTGGATATAAATATGAACTTTATCGAACAAAACCTACATGTATTGTGTAACATGAAGTCCTATGAGTGTCATCTGATGAAGATCATCAAAGGTTGGTGATTAATTTTATCTCTATTTCTGCTTTTTGTGACTCCTGTCTTTGGCTGGAAAAATGGCTGTGTTTTTCTGTGGCTATGTACTGACCTGCTTTCGTTGTAAAGCCTTTTTGAAATCTGACACGTTGGCTGGATTCACAACAAGTGTAGCTTTAATTTGGTGTATTGCATGTGTGATTTCATGAAAGTTAAATTTTTATAGTAATTTATTTGAATTTGGCGCTCTGCATTTTCACTGGATGTTGGCCATGCTGGACGCTAGCGTCCCACATATCCCAGAGAGGTTAAGACATTTTGCCACAACTTTGGAAGTATGCTTGCGGTCATTGTCCATTTGGAAGACTCATTTGCAACCAAGTTTTAACTTCCTGACTGATGTCTTGAGATGTTGTTTCAATATATCCACATAATTTTCCATCCTCATGATGCCATCTATTTTGTGAAGTGCACCAGTCCCTCCTGCAGCAAAGCACCCCCACAACATGATGCTGCCACCCCCGTGCTTCACGGTTGGGATGGTGTTCTTCGGCTTGCAAGCCTCACCCCTTTTCCTCCAAACATAACGATGGTCATGATGGCAAAACAGTTCTATTTTTGTTTCATCAGACCAGAGGACATTTGTCCAAAAAGTACAATCTTTGTCCCCATGTGCAGTTGCAAACCGTAGTCTGGCTTTTTTATGGCGGTTTTGGAGCAGTGGCTTCTTCCTTGCTGAGCGGCCTTTCAGGTTATGTCGATATAGGACTCGTTTTACTGTGGATATAGATACTTTTGTACCTGTTTCCTCCAGCATCTTCACAAGGTCCTTTGCTGTTGTTCTGTGATTGATTTTCACTTTTCGCACCAAGTACATTCATCTCTAGGAGACAGAACGCTACTCCTTCGTGAGCGGTCTGACGACTGTGTGGTCCCATGGTGTTTATACTTGCGTACTATTGTTTGTACAGATGAACGTGGTACCTTCAGGCGTTTGGAAATTGCTCCCAAGGATGAAACAGACTTGTGGAGGTCTACAATTTTTTTTCTGAGGTCTTGGCTGATTTCTTTTGAAAGTCAGGCAAAGAGGCACTGAGTTTGAAGGTAGGCCTTGAAATATATCCACATGTACACCTCCAATTGACTCAAATGATGTCAATTAGCCTATCAGAAGCTTCTAAAGCCATGACATAATTTTCAGAAATTTTCCAAACTGTTTAAAGGCACAGTCAACTTAGTGTATGTAAACTTCTGACCCACTGGAATAGTGAATTATAAGTGAAATAATTTGTCTGTGAGCAATTGTTGGAAAAATTACTTGTGTCATGCACTAAGTAGATGTCCTAACCGACTTGCCAAAACTATAGTTTGTTAACAAGAAATTTGTGGAGTGTTTAAAAAGCGAGTTTTAATGACTCCAATCTAAGTGTATGTAAACTTCCGACCTCAACTGTATATAAAACACAGGAAACCACGTTTTTGACTGCACTGGGCCTTTACGGTCAACAGCATCATTAACCCTTACCAAAACTATAGTTTGTTAACAAGAGTGGTTGAAAACGAGTTTTAATGACTCCAACTTAAGTGTATGTAAACTTCCGACTTCAACTGCAGGTATGTTGTAAAAGCCTGACGTCAAGTCCATGTAAGTGTTTCCCCCTAGGGCTGCAAGACAGTCAGATTGGTGTGGAAGTGGATGTGCATCTTTGAGTGTCCTTGCATTTAGCCATCTGAAATCTGTACATATACGAAGCCCACCGTCTTTCTTCCACACCATTACTAGAGGGGAAGCATATTCGCTAACGGATTTCCTGATTAATTCCTGTTCCTCCATTTCCGTCAACACTTGTCGTAGTTTCTGGTAATGGGCAGGCGGAACCTTCCGATATGGTAAGTGAAATGGTCTGTCATCTGTGAGTCGAATGCGATGCTCAAAGCCCTTGGCTTCGCCACAATCCAGAGCGCTCTTGGAGAACACATCGTTGTAGTTAATAAGTAACTGAACTAATTCCTCTCTTGATGCTTGACTGATTTTACAGGGTTCGATGTCAATCTCTCCCAACCCTACATCTAGCAGTCTCTGCTTCAAATCCACGGAGTCAGTTGTGATGGGCTGCTTCCCTAGAGTTCACCCTTCCATCTTGCAGGAGCCTTGGAAAATGGTGAAGTCCTCCACATCCAGACAGGGAGACACATCAGCCAGCTTGCAGTTTCTCTTTGGAGTGATAGGTTTGTCCGATAGGTTAGTGACTTTCATGGGCACCCACCTGTCGCCCCACATGGGTGTGATGACTCGACCCACCATGATATTTCGTGGCATGGTCTTGGATGATGTGGGTTTGACCAAAATAGTGCTCCCTGGAGACATTGGCACGCTGTTGGGAAGCCTTCCCCATACTAGATGCTCTTGTTTAGCGAGGAGTGCGACTGCCTGGTTGAGTTTGACTGTCCCTATTTTTCTGGGAATTTCTTCACTCTGCCAACATGTCAGGTTAGACATCATGTTCAAGAAGTATTCACCTGCAGGTGATGGCTGCGGAGTACATTCTGATATGAGTCTCCAGTACACGTCATTACCCTTCATTTGATGCATAAGGTGTTTTATCAAGTTTGTACCGAGAATGAGATCATGATGCTGACCTGGGACTATGAGCACAGGAACTAAACAACTAATCCCATACACGTTAAGGTCAACTTCATACATGCATTTTGGTTGTGCCGTTTTCCCCCTACACCAACGAGAATGACTGGCTCTGATAGTGGCTTCTTCTCTAGACTAATATTTTCCGCAAGCATTCTTTGTTCGGCTGCTTCGCTTAAAGTACAGGCCATGGAGCCGGTGTCAAGCATCCTTTTCAATTGGAACTGGTTATTTCCAGTGACTGGTGCATAAAACAGTTCATCAAATGGCGTTACTCTTTGTATATTCTGCGCTATGACCCGAACCCCTTCTGGTGCTGTACTACATGCGTTCACATATTGTCGCTCTAAATCTTCATCACACTCAAGGGTTTGTTTCTCTTGACCCGCATATCCCCCCTCCAAATGCGGGCCCGCTAGTTTAATGGCTCTGAGTGTGCTCCTCACTGTATCTAGGCCCAGACGTCAGACAGTTTTTCTTCCAGTGACCTGACTCAAAGCATGACAAACACCCTCCCTTCTACAGTGTGCAAGTGTAGAGTGGTTTGAACCGTTACACACCTTGCAGTATTTCCTGTAAGATTACCCTTGGTTAGGTGGGTTCTGTGGTCTTACTGCTGTCTGAGTGTTCTGCGTTAGCACACGATCAAGTAGACTTATCAACGTTTGCATGCAGTTTCCCTAAAGTTTGATTAGAGGGTGTGACAATTACCTCACTCTGGTTAGGAGACACTGGACAGGATGTCACTTCATCTTCAAGTACAGGTGTCTGGACATGTGCGGCCACCTGTCTCACAGCAGCAGGGCGCTTTGACCTGGTCAACATTTGGGCTTTCATTTCAGACTGATACTCGTCTAGACGTTCTTGTATCTCAGTTGCTGTCCACCTATCAGCTGTTTTGAACTTTAAACCGCAGAAAGAGAAGGATCTGGGCAGTGTTTCACAAACATCATCGTTACCTCTCGGCTGGAGTCCTCGATGCTCCGACCCTGCCTCCTCAAACACTCATCGGCCACATCTACTGCCTTGTTCAACCGGATCCAGTGCTCCATGGCATTTTCCCCTAGTACTGGCACAGTGTTATACAAATCGGCAAGAGGCATGGATGAATATGTTAACTCACTGAAATGTTGTTTCAGTATATCTATTAACACTTTAGGGTTCTCGTGAGGTTTCAGAGATGTATTGCTGGGGAGTGTTATCTTTACGATGTCTCTAGCTCTACCCATAAGCTTGGATATGATCTCCTGTGACTGTTCTATGACCGGCACGCCCCTCTTTCTCAGGTAAACGTACATGAGTTCCTCCCATTCATGTACTGAGTACCATCCCCTCTGAAACATGGAGGCTCTCTCACGTCAGACTGCATAACCAACTTCATACCAGATAAATGAAAGGAGGGTGTGTCAGTGAATGCCTGGCCTGCACTGGTGCTCTGAGCATGTGCGCCTCTATCATCCTTCCTCTCACCTTCCTTCCTAATTTGAGCTGATATAGACTGTCCTATCTGATGGGCGAGTCGTGTGGTAAGATTTCCCAAGTCAGGACTGGCCACCTCTGAACTATCTGAGTGAGTGTCACACGGCATAATTACAGGAGCTGAGGGTGTGTCGTTAGGCACCCGAGTAGAGCAAAACTTTGGTCAATCTACTACATCTATAGTTCTAGCTGGGGTCTGAGGCAACTCCCTGAAAAACCTCCCTCTCCCAAGACCCAGTTCAAGCTCATCACTGAAAACACAGTCTCCTTTTCCAACAATATAAGTCATATTCACTATCAATATACACAAATAAAATGAAATATATGTATCAACAATTTCAAATGAATCAGTTAATCTAAGAGATAGACCTAACGAAACATTTAAAAAAATTCCCTTGCGTGTGTAAGAGATTTCACTTCCAACCTATTTATAGCATAGCAACTCCCGGCGACCAAGCTGGTGTTGATAAACGGAAATTCACAATGATCCACGTTGATCTGGGTCACGGCACCAATGTAACCGGTTCTGCACCGGTACCTTTCTGCGTTGTGTTCTGGTAAGGTGTAGGTGGAAGATAAGACTCTGGACACAATTCAGCCGGTTGTCTCTCGCTTAATGACTGCATGGAATGGATACAAATACAAGGCAAAAGTTACTGCTGTAGTCTGGACTCCATACAAGTATATTTGCCTCTCCTCATCACGCTCTGAGCAAACTGAGGAGTAAGAGCATGGCTCCCTTTGATGACATCACAGCATTAACACAATTTAGAAAAGAAATACAATAAAATAATTCACTCTTGAAAGTAATGAAATACATCTTAAAATAACCTTAAAATAATAAATGTAAATAAATATGAGGGATTTTCGGTGAAATACATAAAGTATATTTTTCACCTGTTACATCTGCAAGGCTGTAATTGCTGCAAATGGAGGACTCTTTGACGAAAGCAAAGTTTGAAGGACACAATTATTATTTCAATTAAAAATCATTATTTAGAACCTTGTCAATGTCTTGACTATATTTCCTATTCATTTTGCAACTCATTTCATGTAGGTTTTCATGGAAAACAATGGCATTTCTACGTGACCCCAAACTTTTGAACGGTAGTGGATATGTTGAGTTATGTTTAGGATCTGCGTTACTTACAGTTGAGTGACAGCAGACAGGCTGTACTCAATAGTAGTATGGCAAAATAGATGTTAGAGCACACAAACAAAAAGCTGTGTAGCAGTTACAGAAACAGCAAGCCTACAGTCCGTACTCTCTAATGTGTATTCAGAGGTCAGCTCCAGCTCATACGGCCCACACACAATTCCTCTCCCACACACACCAGCATATAGATTGGCTGTCATGAATCTCCTCTCGCTAGATACACACTCATCATCTCTCCTCCCACACACACACACACACACACACACACACACACACACACACACACACACACACACACACACACACACACCTCCAAAAAGCTTTTCCAAAGCAAAGGGGGCTACAGTGCAAATTGAAGTCTTGGTAGCTTTGATGAGCAAACATAAGAGATCACACGCGTGTGAGTGAAATGTGTTGCATTCCAAGCCGTGCTTTTCAAAGATTGTCGAGAGGCTCCAGGCGAAGTTGAGAATTGTGTGTGCAGAAGTGTGAAAAGGAAGAGTCGCGGATGTCAAAATAGTCAATAAATACAGTTTGGTGCATGGAAAATCCGAGAGACTTGAGACTGTAACCGAGGTGTAGATAGTCACTCAGACATCCCCCTTGGACTGTAAAAGAAGGAAAGGAGATTTCAGCTCTCAAATAGAATACCGGTACTTCCATATTCATGAAAGCGTTCGATAGAGGCAGTTAGGAAGGAGGGAATAAGGGCTCCTACTCTCATCAATGGCTTCCACGGTTCCTGTAAGTTATGTATGATCTCTTCTATTTTCAGGTTGTTGTGAAGGTGTTGAAGGGGCTTCAAAAGCCCACTCAATAGCCCTGTCTGAGTCATACAGAAACATAGTGGGAGGACTTGGTAGGTCTGTCTGAAGGACTAACTAAGTGATGGAATGTATGAATGCGTTGTCTGTGGTCGAAATGATTTTGTTGAAGTTCTCAATTTTCCTCAAAATAGAGGTTCTATCGAGACCCTAAAATGGAAATGTGATGACATGTTTCTTCGGTAAACAGATCTAGCTGTAATTCATTTCTGGGGTCAACACCATTCTCCTGGCTGAAATATATTGTGATGACAGTTCATGTGTTCATGGAAAAGATTCAACAATAATGACTCATGATGACTGCCATTTCCTTTAGCTAATGGTTCAGTGTTTACTGGTCAAAAACCTCCAGGCAAAATGGGGTATGTTTTCTACTGCCTCCCTCTCCCCTCCTACACACAAAAAACCTAACACATTAAGACTCAATGAAGTTATTCAGTGGGTTGTGGAGAGTACTCATCATTTTCCTATGACAAGGTGAGACTTCTCTTGTTGGCTCTATAATTGGCATGACCATATAAATTAATTGAGATGTTTCCAGATTCGCCGTTGTACAGTTGAAGTCTGAAGAAGAAGTTGTTTGTCCGTTGAAAATCTTTCTCTATATGTCTTGCTATCACTATGTAGAGTTAGCTGAGTCAGATTTTTTATGGATATTGGTTCGAGAGCTCAGATAAGCTTTAACAGATCTGTCTGGATACAGACTGGCACCTATCTACCACAGCATATCTACAGTACATACAGAAGATATCATACTTATTCTTCCCCTTTGGATTTTTTCACATTTTGTTGATTTACAAAGTGGGATTGAAGTAGATTTTAAAATATATAATTTGTTCATTGATCTACCCAAAATACTCCATAATGTCAAAGTGAAAAGAAAATTATATATTTTTATCAAATTAATACAAATTATATAACGAAAATATAGTTGTTGCATAAGTATTGATCACCTTCGTTTAAGCAAGCCTAAATTAGTTCAGGAGTGAAATGTGCCTTTACAAATCACATAGTAAGTTACATGGACTCACTTCATGATATTTGTGTTACTAATCCTTCCTCTGTCTCCCATACATACAACATCTGTAAAGTTCCTCAGTCAAATATTGAATTTCAAGCATAGAGTCAACTACAAAGACCAGGGAGCTTTTAAAAAAAGCCTCATAAAGAAGAGCAGTGATTTGTAGATGGGTAACAATAACAAATCAGACATTAAATATCTCTTTAAGCATGGCCAAGTTAATAATTCTGCTGTGGATGATGGACAAACCACCCAGACACATCAAAAGATACAGTTGTCCTTCTGAACTGAGCTGCAGGACAGGAAAGAAACTGCTCAGGGATGTTACCATGAGGCCATTGGTGATTTTAAAACAGCTACCGAGTTCAATGGCTTTGATTGGAGAAAACTAAGGATGGATCAACAAGATTTGTAGTTGTAATTGTAGTTGTAATTACCTAAATGACTGAGTGAAAATATTTTTTAGAATTCAGAATATTCCCAAAACATGCATCCTGTATGCAACAAGGCACTAAATTAATACTGCAACAACAAAAAACAAGGCATAGGAATACACGTTTTGGCTTTAATGTAAAGCCTTAAGTTTGAGGCAAATCCAACAACACATCACCGAGTAACTGCCTCCATATGTTCAAGCATGGTTGTGGCTGCATCATGGTATGGGTATGCTTGACATCGGCAAAGACTGGGGAGTTTTTCAGGATAAAAAAAAACTGGATGGCGCTAAGCACAGGCAAAATCCTAGAGAAAAACCTGCTTGTCTGCTTTACACCAGACACTAGGAGAGGAATTCACCTTTCAGCAGAACAATAACCTACCACATAAGGCCAAGTCTATAATGGAGTTGCTTACCAAGAAGACTGTTCCTGAATGTTCCTGAGTGGCCAAGTTCTGACCTAAATCTGCTTGAAAAGCTATGGAAAGACTTGAAATCGCTGTCTAGCCATGATCCCCAACACCTTAACAGAGCTTGAAGATTTTTGAAAATAATAATGGGCAAATACTGCACACTCCACGTGTGCAAAGCTCAATAAGGTGTTACCTTCTTACCCAAGAAGGTGTTCTAATATGTTTTGACTTAGCAGGGTGAATACTTATCTAATCAAAGTATATTAGTGTTTTATTTATCATTCACCCCCCCTCCCAGAATTAAACAAATCTTCCACTTTGACATTAGGGTATTTTGTGCAGATTGTTTACAAAAATGACAATTTAATCCCACTTTGTAACATACTAAAATGTGAAGAAATCAAAGCGGGTGAATACTTATGATAGGCACTGAATGTATTCTAATTCCTCCCTAGTTCCCTCTTTTCATCCCCAAATGGGGTTGTGCTTACACAAATGTCAGAAGTCAATCAATTTTATAATATTACATAAGGTTTGGGGCAATATTTCTGCTCGAAAATATGATACAGTACATGGTTCATACAGTATAGGTCATGACCTTTGTCAGTTGTCTAAATCATTGCTTCTCTTCTGGATAAAGAGCCAAGAAAGATGTTCTACAGGTCCAGTCCAAACAAACTATTATTTGCCATCTTGTATTTCTGAAAAGGAGATGAAAGGTGCACTCTATTTTTCACTGCAGTCGCATTTATCACACCGCTTTATTTAACTATCGTCTGTAAAATATTACTAAAACGCTGCTGAAGTTAAACAATAAAATAAATCACACAGCAAAGACCAATAGGCTGCGTTTACACAGGCAAGCCAATTCGGATCTTTTATCCCACTTATTGGTATTTTGACCAATCACATCAGATCTTTTCACATCAGCTCTTTTTCAGAGCTGATCTGATCTGACCAATAAATGAGGGAAAAAAACATACAGAATTGGGCTTCCCATGTAAACACAGCCATAGAATGTGAGACTTTCATTTCTTTCTCCAAGCGTCACATTTTCCATTACTACTGTAGCACCTTATTCAGTAAGGTGTCCGTTTTTTACCAGTCATTTTACCATCTTTATCTACCACCATCATCAATATGTGAAATGATAGTGTTCAAGTCCACATAAATAACAAAAAGCTTTTGGGAAATTGGTTTGTAAGTTCAGATAGGCTATGTTTTTGTCAGATCTTAGTCTGGATAGCAGACACACACTGCTGGCATCTATCTGCCACAACCACCTCCCTTTCTCTCTATGTTTTCGATTACCACCGGTGTTGCCTTGTAACAGAGCTGTTTGAAATAGCTGCCTCGTTGCCATGGTGAAGCAAATGCCTGTGTGTAATATTTAGGCAGCTGGAAATAGAGCTGCTCTGTCAATATATACCCTGCGAGAGTTACTGTACGGCTGGCTAACTGCTACACAATAGTGTGATTCATGTGTGATTTGTATGATTGGTATTCTAAAAAATACTCTTTATATTACGTAATGATATCAACAATGTCATTGGTATTCAGTCAATCTGGAGATGAGGAAGAAATGCATGTAGGAACTGCTTGGATAGACGGTAAATGTGAATTAACCGTAGACATTTGAAAACTGGAATGCATTAGGTCAGGTAACCTCACGCATTAGTGTGTACACATTTGAAGCAATGTAGTAGCATGATTTCAAAGCGGCAGCTACTCTTCCTGGGGTCCACACAAAACATAATACAGAACATTAACAGACAAGAACAGCTCAAGGACTGAACTACATGGATGTAAAATAAGAATACACGCGTACATACAGTATGTACATATCAGTACATATACTGTACAGTACACTGCATATACCAAACATTAGGAACACCTTTTAAATATTGAGTTGCATTCCCCCCTTTTGCCCTCAGAACAGCCTCTGTTGTAGAGTCGGGGCATGGACTCTACAAGGTGTCAAACGCGTTCCACCGGGATGCTGGCCCATGTTGACTCCAACGCTTCCCACGGTTGTGTCAAGTTGGCTAGATGTCCTTTGGGTGGTGAACCATTGTTGATATACACGGGAAACTGTTGAGAGTGAAAAACCCAGCAGCGTTGCAGTTCTTTACTCAAACTGGTGCACCTGGCACCTACTACCATACCCCATTCAAAGGCACTTAAATCGTTTGTCTTGCCCATTCACCCTCTGAATGGCACACATACACAATCCATGTCTCAATTGTCTCAAGCCTTAAACATTATTCTTTAACCTGTCTCCTCCCCTTCATCTACACTGATTGAAGTGGATTTAACAAGTGACATCAACAAGGGATCAAAGCATTCACATGGATTCACCTGGTCAGTCAGTAATGGAAAGAGCAGGTGTTCTTAATGTTTTGTATACTCAGTGTACATACTGTAGGTCTACAAGTTATTTAGGTCAGAAACGGGAGAGGCGTTGTGATGTGAGGTGCTATTTAATGTGTTTTTAATGCACATTTTGCTGTTTGCTTGAGTGATTTGAGATGGCAGGGAGTTCAATGCAATCATGGCTCTATATAATACTGTGCGTTGCCTTGAATTTGTTTTGGACTTGGGGTCTATGAAGAGACCCCTGGGAGAGTATAAAAAATGTATCAGTGACGTTGTCCCCACGGTGAGGGTTCGTTACTTCCCTAATCAAAAGCCCTGGATTAATACAGAGGTTGGAGCTGAACTAAAGGACATGGTTACCACACACAGAGCTGTCATAGACAACTCTGAGGCTACGGCCGAGGACAGGATTAAGTACAAGATGTCCCGCTATGACCTCCGCAGAGTCATCAAACGAGCAGAAGGACAATATAGGAATAAGGTGGAATCGTACGACACAGGCTCCGACGCCTGCTGCATGTGGCAGGGGCTACAGTCCATTGCGGATTACAAAGAAAGACCCAGCCGTGATCTGCCCAACGATGCCTGTCTTCCAGACGAACTCGATGCATTTCCTGCACGCTTCAACAATAACAACACTGTGTGAGGGCCCGCACCGGCCCAGAGGACTGGGTGATCTCCCTCTCCGAGGCCGACGTGACAAAGGTCTTTCATCGGGTCAACACCCGCAAAGCCACTGGGCCCGACGTCATTCCAAGGCGTGTTCTCACTGCAGAGCAGTTGGCAGGCATATTCACTGTAATCTTCAATCTCTCCTTGTCCCAGTCTGTAATCCCCCCATATTTAAACATGACCACCATCATTCCTGTTCCCAAGAACTCTAAGGCTTCATGCCACAATGACTACCTCCCTGTAGCACTCACTTCTGTAATCATGAAGTGCTTTGAGAGGCTGGTTATGGCACGCATTAACTCCACCATCCCAGACACCCTAGACCCACTACAATTTGCATACCGGCACAACAGATCCATAGATGACGCAATCTCAATTGCTCTTCACACTGCCCTCCCCCACCTAGATAAGAGGAATACCTATGTGAGAATGCTGTTCATTGACTACAGCTCAGCTTTCAACAACACTGTCCCCTCTAAATCCGTTACTAAGCTTAGGAATCTGGGTCTGAATACCTCCCTCTGCAACTGGATGCTGGACTTCCTGTCGGGCCGACCCCAGGTGGTGAGGGTAGGCAACATCCCCTCTGCCACGCTGACCCTCAACGCGGGGGCCCCGCAGGGGTGTGTGCGTAGTCCCTTCCTGTACTCCCTGTTCACCCACGACTCCAACACCATCATCAAGTTTGCTGACGACACAATGGTGGTAGGCCTGATCACCGGCAACAATGAGTCAGCCTACAGGGAGGAGGTCATTGACCTGGCAATGTGGTGCCAGAACAACAACCTCTCCCTCAACATCAGTAAGACAAAGGAGCTGATCGTGGACTACTGGAAATGGGGAGTGGTGGTGAGCATGCCCTCAAATCCTCTAAACGTTCTACAGCTGTACCACTGAGAGTATCTTGACTGGCTGCATCACTGCCTGGTATGTAAATAGCACCGCCCTCAATTGCATGGCGCTACAGAGGGTGGTGCATACAGCCCAGTACATCACTGGGGCCGAGCTCCCTGCCATCGAGGACCTCTATATCAGGCAACCACCCAAGCCATAGACTATTCTCTCTGCTTCCACACGGCAAGCGGTACCAGTGCATCAAGTCTGGCCCCAACAGGCTCTTGAACAGCTTCTATCCCCAAGCAATGAGACTGATAAATACAGTAGCTGACAAAATAGCTATACAGACTATCTGAGTTAACCTTATATCTTTATTGACCTTTTATTTTTATTTTTGCACTGTCTTTATGCACACTCACAGGGCCCTACACACACACACTGACTCCATCATCTACTCATTCGGAAAGTATTCAGACCACTTGACTTTTTCCACATTTAGTTACGTTACAGTCTTATTCCAAAATGGATTAAATTGTTTGTTTTTCACATCAGTCTACACACAATACCCCATATTGACAAAGCAAATACAGGTTTTTAGACATTTCCAGACCCTTTACTCAGTACTTTCTTTAAGCACCTTTGGCAGTGATTACAGCCTCGAGTCTTCTTGGGTATGACACCTGTATTTGGGGAGTTCTTCTCTGCAGATCCTCTCAAGCTCTGTCAGGTTGTATGGGGAGCATCGCTTCACAGCTGTTTGCAGGTCTCTCCAGAGATGTTTGATCGGGTTCAAGTCCAGGCTCTGGTTGGGCCACTCAAGGACATTCAGAGACTTGTCCCGAAGCCACTCCTGCATTGTCTTGGCTGTGTGCTTAGGGTCGTTATCCTGTTGGAAGGTGAACCTTTGCCCTAGTCTGAGGTCCTGAGTGCTTTGGAGCAGGTTTTCATCAAGGATCTCTCTGTACTTTGCCTCAATCTTGTCTCCCGGTCTCTGCCGCTGAAAAACATCCCCACAGCATGATGCTGCCACCATCATGCTTCACCGTAGAGATGGTGCCAGGTTTCCTCCAGACGTGACGCTTGGCATTCAGGCCAAAGAGTTCAATCTTGGTTTCATCAGAACAGAAAATATTTTCCCATGGTCTGAGAGTCTTTAGGTGCGTTTTTGAAAACTCCAAGCAGGCTGTCATGTGTCTTTTACGAAGGAGTGGTTTCCGTCTTGCCACTCTACCATAAAGGCCTGATTGGTGAAGTGCTGCAGAGATGGTGGTGCTTCTGAAAGGTTCTCCCATCTCCACAGAGGAACTCTGGAGGTTCTGTCAGTGACCCCGATTGCTCAGTTTGGCTGGGCGGCCAGCTCAAGGAAGTGTCTTGGTGGCTCCAAACTTCTTCCATTTAAGAGTGATAGAAGCCACTGTGTTCTTGGGGACCTTAAATGATGCAGAAATGTTTTGGTACCAGATCTGTGCCTCGACACAGTCCTGTCTCAGAGCTCTACGGAAAATTCCTCGACCTCATGGCTTGGTTTTTGCTCTGACATTCACTGTCATCTGTGGGACCTTATATAGACAGCTTTCCAAATCATGTCAAATCTGAATTAAAAAGTAAAAACATCTCAAGGATGATCAATGGAAACAGGATGCACCTGAGCTCATTTTCGAGTCTCATAACAAAGGGTCTGAATACTTATGTGAATGTAAATTTTTTTTTTTACCTTTATTTAACTAGGCAAGTCAGTTAAGAACAAATTCTTATTTACAATGACGACCTAGGAACGGTGGGTTAACTGCCTTGTTCAGGGGCAGGACAACAGTTTTTACCTTGTCAGCTCGGGGATTCGATATAGCATCCTTTCGGTTACTGGCCCAATGCTCTAACCACCTGCCGCTCCTGTAAATAATTTATTTCAATGTTTTTATTATTATACATTTGCAAAAAATTCTCAAAACCTGTTTTTGCGTTGTCCTCATGGGGTATTGTGTTTAGACTGATAAGGAAAACCATGTATTTAATCAATTTTAGAATAAGGCTGTAACGTAACAAAATGTGGAAAAGTGTCGGGGTCTGAATACTTTCCGAATGCACTGTAATATCCGCATACATTTATACTGACACATGCACACCCACTCACATACAAGCTGCTGCTACTCTGTTTATCTTATATCTTGTTGGCTAGTCACCTTACCGCTATACATACAGTATCTACCTACATCACGCCAGTATCCCTGCACATTTTAAATATGGTATTGGAACAGACCCTGTATATAGTATGCTTATTTACTTACTTATTGTGTTCTTCATATTTCTTCTTATTTCTTGTGTGTTTTTTTTCTAGTATTACATTGATATTGATTATTGCATTGTTGGGTTTTGAGTTTGCAAGAAAGGAATTTCACTGTACTTGTGCATGTGGCATTAAAACTTGAAACCTGAATGCCTTGTGGGGTATCAATCAATCAATCACATTTATTTATACAGCAGATTATATCAGCAGATGTCACAAAGTGATACAGAAACCCAGCCTAAAACCCTAAAGAGAAGGCAATGCAGATATACTGTAGAAGCACAGTGGCTATGTAAAACTCTCTAGAAAGGCTGGAACCTATGAAGAAACCTAGAGAGGACCAGGCTCTCTGAGGGTGGCCAGTCCTCTTCTGGCTGTGCCTGGTAAAGATTGCAAGAGTCCATGGCCATTAAGGACAGATCATTCTTCAAGATGTTCAAACGTTCATAGATGACCTGCAGGGTCAAATAATAATCAGGGTGGTTATAGAGGGTCGAAACAGCAGGTCCGGGTCAAGGTAGCACATCCGGTGAACAGGTCAGGGTTCCATAGCACAGGCTAGAAAAGCAGAAACTGGAACAGCAGCACGACGAGGTAGCACGTCCGGTGAACAGGTCAGGATTCCATAGCCGCAGGCAGAACAGCAAACACTGGAACAGCAGCACGACGAGGTGGACTGGGAATGGGGACAGACAGGAGTCGTCAGGTCAGGGAGTCCTGAGGCATGGTCGTAGGGCTCAGGTCCTCCGGAAGGGGAGAGAGAGATGGGAAAATTAGAGGGAGCATACTTAAAATCAGATTACACCAGGACAGACTGACCCTAGCCCCCCCCAGCACATAGACTATTGAAGCATAGATACTGGAGACGAAGACAAGGGTCTGTCAGAGCTGTATGTTAGTTGATTAAATAGACCATTTTTAATTTAACACATTCATATTTCTAATCAAATCTAGAAGTGATGCAGTCAATCTCTCCAATTGATTGATTGACTCTGTTCTTTCCCCCTGCAGGGTGAATTTGGCGCTAGCCTACACAGAGCTAACTGAGGAGTTGGGACGTCTCCAGGCTCTGAGCTCCAAACAAAACGAGATCTTGAGGATGGTCTCTCAGGAGCAGCATAGCCCAGGTTAGTAACATCCCTAGAAAATGATATATGGCCCACATTAAACAGGCTAGCCCAGGTTAGCAGCATCCCTATAGAAGTTTACATCTTAATAACGTATAGAAAATATTTAAAACATCCACAATCACTATACAACTTTACCATGACATCACAAAAGACGCTAAAGTAACATTGTTGCAACCAGTTTTGTCCACTGGAAACATTCAATCAACACCTTTCTCTTCCTGTGTCGTATCAACAGACTTTTCTCTCACCTATCTCTTTACCGCAAACCCCAATCCGAAAAGGTGTTGCTCCCTATCCCTAATGCATGCTCTGAGTGTACAAAACAATAAGAACACTTTCCTAATATTGAGTTACACAGCCCCCCCCCCCCCCCCCCCCCCTCTTTGCCTCAGAACAGCCTGAATTCGTCAGGACATGGACTCTTACGAGGTGTCGAAAGCATTCCACAGGGATGCTGGCCCATGTTGACTACGATGCTTCCCCCAGTTGTGTCAAGTTGGCTGGATGTCCTCTGGGTGGTGGACCATTCTTGATACACACGGGAAACTGTTGAGTGTGAAAAACCCAACAGCGTTGCAGTTCTTGACACGCTCAAACCAGTGCACATGGCACCTACTACCATACCCCATTTCAAAGGCACTTATATATTTTGTATTGCCCCTTCACACTCTGAATGGCACACATACACAATGTCTCAATTGTCTCAAGGCTTAGAAATCCTTTTTTTAACCTGTCTCCTCCCCTTCATCTACACTGATTGAAGTGGATTTAACAACTGACATCAATAAGGGATCATAGCTTTCACCTGGATTCACCTGGTCAGTCCGTGTCATGGTAAGAGCAGGTGTTCATAATGTTTTGTACAGTATATTGTTATACTGTACATATACTGAAATACAGGGTGGGAAATGAGTAAGCTTTACACGCACATCTTGAAATCAGCATTGTCATGCTCACCTTACAATACAATACTTGCTTTATTGGTCCATTTGCACAGATATTCTTAATTTTGTGCTGTCACAGTACTCAACCTGACACAACACACACGTCACAGGCTGGGAGCAGCACATTGGCTGCTGCAGAGCAACACCCCTGGAGAAATGAGGGGTAAAAAAAACAGAGGTAGATAGTATATGGGACATACACTACCATTCAAAAGTTTGGGGTCACTTAGAAATATCCTTGTTTTTGAAAGAAAAGCACATTTTAAAATAACATAAAATTGATCAGAAATACAGTGTAGACATTGTTAATGTTGTAAATGACTATTGTAGCTGGAAACGGCTGATTTTTAATGGAATATCTACATAGGCGTACAGAGGCCCATTATCAACAACCATCACTCCTGTGTTCGAATGGCACGTTGTGTTAGCTAATCCAAGTGTGTCATTTTAAAAGGCTAATTGATCATTAGAAAACCCTTTTGCAATTATTTTAGCACAGCTGAAAACTGTTGTTCTGATTAAAGAAGCAATTTACACTGGATTTCTGATCAATTTGATGTTATTTTAATGGACAAAAAAATGTGCTTTTCTCTCAAAAAGTGACCCCAAACTTTTGAACGGTAGTGTACAGTATACTATGGCTTACAGCTCACTCCCTGCAGATTTCCCCCCAGTCAGCTCAGGGATTTGAACCAGCAACCCTCCGGTTACTGGCCTGCCTCTCTAACTACATACTCAGCTCATACTCAGCCCTGTTTCAAGATGAAAAATAGAAGAATGACCTAGACTATATTGGGATATAAGTAGGCCTGCAGCTGTTTTTTTACTCTCCTGGGGTTGCAGAGTTACAACTACAGTATATGTACTGAAATACAACAACAAAAAATCCTCTTCCTTGAGTCTATGTTTTCTCTGTATTTCAAGTTTCTGTGGATAGTTTGAGAGCACAGCAACCCCCCTCTTTTTTTTTTTTATAGTTTTTTCACTCAACCACAGAACCATACGTTTCCCCTTTGAGATGCTTCTGATTCACCGATGCAAGTCTTGTTTTTAGCTAGATGGCTGATAGTTATCTGATGATTACAGGAAGCACAACATAATGTACTGTAAAAATTGTCTACATCATCTGAGATCTGTGTCTTAGGTAAGCGGAAAATAAATCTATTCAAGGGTGTTTCTTTTTTGCATATCTTGTCGGGTGTGCCGCTTGTTGCGAATTGAGTCTTTTGATCAGACAAACATTTGCACTGCAAATCCAGAGCAACACAGCATGTCTGACACACAGTAGAGAGAAGTACAGGAATGTTACTCAAGAAAATAGACATGAAAGATAATACACTTTTTCTTCATCATTATCAAAAATATATTACACTGACCCTAGTTACTTCTCATATGTAATTATGAATAACAACAGGCTCTAGTCCTATTTTGGTGAGAATCTATCATTTTGATCTTCCAGAGACAGCCACAGGCAGTCTTGTCTCGTGTGCTGCTCTCTAACTCCCCGTGTCTCTCCTGTCTCCTCAGTCCAACGCCACTCCCACCCCCCATCTCCCATCCCTCACCAACGCCACTCCCCCGTGCCCCCGCGACATTCCCCCATCCCCCAACGCCACTCCCCCATCCCCCAACGCCACTCCCCCGTCCCTCCTCAGCACCACTCCCCCATTGCCCAGTGCCGCTCCCCGGTGCTCCAGCCGCAGCACCTCTCCCCGGACATGCACCGCCGCTCGCCGCTGCTGGACGTCAACGATGGGCCTGCCTCGTACTCCTGCCGGCCAGCCAGCCACCATCTGAGGGCCAGCTTCCAGGGCCGACGGAGCTACTCCGAGGTGGCCGACCCCTCGGCCTACCAGCGGCCACCGCGCTTCAGCCTGGACCCCGTGTCCACCCTGCCCAAACCCCGGCCCTACAGGGACTCCGGCTACTCAAAGCAGCATCAGCAGCATGAGCATGGAGGCTCCCAGCATGGAGGGTCACCCCACAGAGGAGGCCAGCTCCGAGCTTCCCAGTCTGGGCTAGAGAGGGCAGGGAGTGAGGTGGGCCTCCACGAAATTTCCTGCCACTCTCGAGAGCTGCCCTTCCCCCTGTCCGAGGTCTCTCCCAGGTCTCACCTGCACTTTGAACCCCTGCCACCCCCCACGCCTGCCCCCCAGCTTACGCAGTCCTCCGAAGACGAGGAAGAGTGGACCTGTCCGCACCCCATCAGCCCCCCACGGACGCTGGGCGTGCCCAACAATGTGTCAGCTCATGGGGTCATGAAGGGGCCAGCGTCCTGCTCGGCCTTCCCCATCCCATCCAGACCCAACACACTGACCTGCCACCCGCCAGGATACCTGCACACAGACCACGCCCAGTCCTGGCCCTCCATCAATGTGAGTCACACGCACACTCTATCCCAAATATACTGTATAATAATATCTTTGTTATATCAAAACATTCTCTAAAATTGTAAAATGGGTCAGTTAGCTTGCTATTCCGATCAGTCAAAATCTCTCTCTTTGTAAATTAACTGCCCTTGACTTGCCAATGTCTTCCTACACTGTGCTATTTCATGGGAAATGCTCTGTGTAACATGACATATGTTCTGATGCACCTCTACATATAAGCTTATTTTCTTCAAGAAATTACCTAAATGGTCAAACTATTATCATTGATTGTTGCCATAGACCCACACTGCTTGTTGACCTGAATGTTGTGTGTGTGTGTTTTCATTGCAGCTGTGGATGGAGACAGAAGAGAGTGACATGAGGAGCTGCCCTCTGTGCCAGCTGATCTTTCCCATGGGTTACCCTGATGACGCCCTAATCAAGCACATCGACTCGCACCTGGAGAACAGCAAGATCTGATCACCACGGCAACACTGCACCCTCTTTTTAGTTGCAACAATTCTTTACTTACGTTGTGGAGTGATTTTAGGTTTGGTTTTATAGCTGGGTGCCTTTTTGTTTGACAAGACAAGAGGGCTTACAGCCAATCTGCCAACTTCTGTCTTTAGCGTCCGAACAGTTTGCGCTACACGCTCATATGACCCCTCTGTGGAAAGGTGAGACTCTCACGAACATATCAGTTGAAGTTCTCCCCGTACCAGTTGGAAAAAAATGGAAGTACTGTATATCTGGAGACTGTTTAGTGCCAAAAATAAGGGGTTAAATACATGTAAAAAATATATATATATAATGTTTCCTGATCTTTCTTATATCTTTCAGATATAGGACAGACACTTCAGAACAAACTTCCTTTATCTGTTGTTCCATGTAGTGAATATGTTATTCAATGCGTTGGTATGGGCTAATAGCAGTAAGGCCAAACATTTTTTTTGCACAAAATTATTTTGTAATATTTTTGGGGATACATCAAAGGGTTTTAAAGTTCAAAATCATATAGCAAAAATATGCTTGGTATGACCTTCTTTAAACAATTACATATAGCTTAGTAGAACCCCACCCCACCTCCCCGGCTTAGACAGGGCTTAGACTGTAATGGGTTAAAGGGCAATTCCACCACTTTTTAACCTAATTGTCATTATCTCCAGCACAATACCAGTGTCTACATATGTGAAAATGGTGCATATCTATGCTTTTGTAGATATAAATATAAAGTTTAAAAGTTCTCCCAGATGACATCATCAAAAGTTCCAACATTTTAAAAAACTGTGATTCTCAAACACAGTGAAGTGAGGAGCAAGAAAATGCCCTCTGGCTAATCAATGTTTTTTTTATTTTTTATTATGCTACCCTGTGATGTCACAGAGAAGCATTTTTTTAGGACCTTGGTTCTTCTCTTTTTAACCACAGATCATAGAAACGCGCTGTTTTCACATATGCAGACACTGGTTTGGTGCTGGAGAAAATGAATATGAGGTTGAAAAGTGTCGTGATTGCCCTTTAATGTATCATTTGATATATCTGTAAGTAATGAGGCAAAAAAAATATGTAAAAAAAATAATATTTGTGCTGAACATGTCTTATGTTGGTGAAATGTCCCCCTCCTAAGCTTGCACAATACTGTATATAGCTAGTGGGACAGGAGTTTGTACATGGAAGAGGGAATGGAATATATTTGTATATGATAACAATGATTCAACTGGGAGTCTCTTTAGTCTTCCTGAAGAACCGACCTGCAAACACATCTGATAAAGTATTTATAAGATTTCTCCATCTTACAGTCTGAAGCTGGCACACTTTGCATTTTATATTTAATATATATCTAATATCTAATAACACATATGGAATCATGTAGTATCCAAAAAAAAGTGTTAAACAAATCAAAATATATTTTATATTTGAGATTCTTCTAAGTAGCCACCCTTTGACTTGATGACAGCTTTGCACAGTCTTGGCATGGCTACTTTGAAGAATCTCAAATATAAAATATATTTTGATTGGTTTAACACTTTTTTGGTTACAACATGATTCCATATGTGTTATTTCATAGTTGTGATGTCTTCACTATTATTCTACAATGTAGAAAATAGTAAAAAATAAAGAAAAACTCTTGAATGAGTAGGTGTGTCCAGACATTTGACTGGTTCTGTATGTATGTGTATGGCTCTGGTTACTATATGTTCTAAAGCCTAGTACAAAGGGGTGGGAAAATTAAATTCCAATCAAATCAGCTCTGAAAAAGATCTGATGTTAAAATATCTGATGTCATTGGTCAAAAGACCAATTAGCGGACAAAATATCAGAATTGGGCTGACTGTGTAAACGCAGCCTCTGAGAATTTACTGATGTATATTCCTATGATTCTATGTAAAAAAAAAAACGACACATTTTTAAATCTCAAATTATTTCACTTTGGGAATTCCCGCCCACTTCCACCCCTGGTAGTACAGTACATCTATATTCTAATTTGAAACTAACAACGATATCACAATATGTGATTGGGCAGTTAGATTAATAGTATTAATTACTTCCACGCCCACACAGACAATATTGGCTATCATTGACTGTGTACAGAATTCCGTGTTAGATTGTATACCTTTTGATTGCTTTGACTGAAGGATCAGTCACTACTCTTTTATAACCAAAGAAAGCTAGATTAGATACAGTGCCTTCAGACCCCTTGACTTATTCCACATTTTGATGTGCTACAGCCTGGATTACAAAATTGATTTAGAAAAACTATGACGAAGTGAAAACATGTTTTTAGAAATGTTTACAATTTTATTGAAAATGAAGAACAGAAATATCTCATTTACAAGTATTCACACCCTTTTGTTATGACACTCCAAATTGAGCTCAGGTGCATCCAATTTCCAATTGTCGCTACAACTTGATTGGAGTCCACCCGTGGCCAATTCATTGTTTTGGACATGATTTAGAAAGAAACACACCTATGTACAGTATATAAGGTCCGACAGTTGACAGTGCATGTCAGAGATTCAAGCTTCACAGTTTTTGATTTTTTTGTTGCTAGGGATGGCTCGAGTTTGAAGTGGAGTGAGTACAGGGCTTAGCATGTCTCTCAAGAAGGCTAAAAATAGATTTTGGCTTGGAAAAGTTTAATATTTTCAGGAGGAGTCGGGTAATTAGTTAAGGGAGGAAGATTGCAGGGAAAGAGAGAGGAGGTTGAAAAGACTGAGGGAGGCAGAGGATAGGTTTGAATCTGTTGAAGCTAGCAATAACAAGGGAGAGGGTATGTCGAGAAAGATTGGTGTCAAGATCAAACGGAGTGAGCCGGATGTCAGTTCGAGTTCTGGAGGTGTAATGGAAGGGGTAGAAGGTGTTGTGAGGAGCTCAGAGCCTGAGCTTTGCATTGATGGACATGGTTATGGCAAAGATACGTTTGGTCCAGTGCGAGTGAGATTTTTGAAGAGGGTGGAACCAGGGTTTTTTTGCTGATCAACTTGAGGAAAGACCTGTATCTTGCTTTGCGCTGAGGTACAGGGCAGTGTTGAAGGGAATGATTCCTGGGGTAGCGTTAAGTGTGGAGCTGGAGCAATTTAAGTTGAGGATTCCTGGTGTTTGTGACGCTCCCCATTTTGTGTGACGCAGATCAAGAAGGACCTTGGGAGTTGTCCAGGGATGTGACCAATGCAGGTGACCTGCATTGGTCACATCCCTGGACAACCCAATGACCTCTGACAGAACTACAGAGTTCCTTGGCTGAGATGGGAGAACCTGCCAGAAGGAAAACAGTCTCTACAGCACTTTACCAATCTGGGCTTTATGGGAGAGTGGACAGATGGAAGCCACTCCTGAGAAAAAGGCACATGAAAGACTCTGAGAGCATAAGGCAAAAGATTCTGTGGTCTGGTGAGACAAAAATGTAACTATTTGGCCTGAATGCATGAAGCTCATCACCCGTCTAACACCATCCCTACCATGAAGCATGGTGGTAGCAGCATCATGCTATGGAGATGCTTTTCAGTGGCAGAGACTGGTAAGGATAGAGGTGAATACAGGCAAATCCTTGATGAGCATCTGCTTCAGAGTTCTAATGACCTTAGACTTGGGGGCGAAGATTTACGTTCCAATAGGACAATGACCCCAAGCATACAACCAAAGCAATGCTGGAATGGCTTCAGAGCAAGAATGTTTGTCCTTGAGTGGCCCAGCCAAAGCCCAGACTTGAATTCCATTGAAAATCTGTGGAAAGACTTGACGATTGTGGTTCGCCACCGCTGCCCATCTAATTTAACAGAACTTGAGAAAATCTGCAAGGAAGAATGAGAGAAAACCCCCAAATCCAGATGTGTAAAGCTGACACAGACATACCCAAGACTCAAAGCTGTAATCGGCGCCAAAGGTGTTTCTACAAAGGATTGACTCGGGTGTGAATACTTATGTCAATGAGATTTCTGTATTTCATTCTAAATACATTTGAGAGAAGAAATGATTAACATGTTTTCACTTTGTCATTATGGGGTATTGTGTGTAGACGGGTGAGAGAAAAAAAAATGTAATCCATTTTGAATTCAGGCTGCAACACAACAGAATGTATGAATACTTTCTGAAGGCTCTGCACGGTATGTCTACAGCATATACACGCTTATCTCTCTTGATGATGACTCAGTACCAACTGATCATATCATGCTCACATATATGAATGGAGAGATGATACATACAGTAGATATGAATAGATAGATTACACTGTTCCGGGGAACACATTCATGACCAAAATATGTTGACCAGCAGCTGTAGCGCATAGCAAACATGCCTGTCAGCTCACAATGTTAAGCAGTGAAATGTATATACCGGTACAGCATGTTGTCATTTCAATGGCCACATATACACAGACACGTCGTTGGAATAGGAGTCCGACACTCAAGCCACTATTCACAAAGAGTCAACTCGGGAGATGTGTAAAGATTTCCTCTTTCGCTTTTCTTTTTCCCTCAAATCCTCCAGCAAGAATCAAATCAGATCGAGCGCTGGCGTTAGCAGTCTAAAAACAATCCTCAATCCCTCAGCCTGTGATTTCTAACTCTGAGACTGATCTGATGATAACAGGAAACCCTCGTCTGGAAAGACTCCGGGGGCAAAGCTTTGTGAATCTGGCTCCTCTCTTGGGGCCTCTCTGTGGCTCTGGGGACCCCGCGACGACTGACTGATAAGAACTCATCAGAAATGTCTAGCAAGCTAAAGGGCCGCTAACGAGGAAGAATAATCATAATGGAGGTATTTTGTGAGTACACCGCTGGCTTTCAAGGACTTTCAACAATGTGTAAAAAATTCGAATAAAAAGAGATGCATAAGGACTTCTTTTTTTCTGTAAGTATGTAAATATTCTGATGAATAAACTGTAACTTGCACTGAAATTACTCTTGGAATTGGTTGGTTTCACAGGAGCCTGGTAAAGCTTAGCAATGACTGGCCTGGATAACTGTTTATCTCTGAATATTCACCACAGTGGAGATATAATATTAGAGATACAGGAGAAATATGTAGAGATACACAATGAATGCTATTTAGTAGTCAAGATAGCATTTATTGTGCATCTCCACACATTTATTCTGTATCTCTAAAATTATGGTGTGGTGAATATTCAGAGATTAACAGTTATCCAGGCCAGTCAGTGCTAAGCTTTACCAGGCTGCTGTAGTGTCTATTTCCCATATTTCTATCTATCCCTCCCAGAGCCACTCCAAACTGCAGAGCGGAATCTGAGCACAAGAGGGAAGCAGACAGACGGAATCACATTGGGAATTACAATCCACTCTCTTTACTGTCTATTTCGTAAACTACAGATAGGCATAAACCCAATCGAGCTCTCTTTCTCTCGCATGCACACACTTGTTTTTCTATCCTCCCTAAACCCTAACCCCTTAACCTATGCTAACCCTAATTGGACCCTAAACCTAACCCCTAAGCTTAAAATGGCCTTTGTCCTCGTGGGGACGTGGGAAATGTCCCCACTAGGGAGAATTTTCCTTGTTTTACTATCCTTGTGGAGATTTTGTGGGGTTTTAGGTCCCCACGAGGTAGAAGAACAAGATCACATGCACACACACAAGGTGTGATGAAATGTGTGGGCTGTGTTGCACTGTGCATGCAGCTGTCACGAGCAGTGGGTCATCAGCAGCTGTAATCAGACACATTCATTCGAGCCCAGTGCTGACTACACACTGTGAGAGAGAGAGAGCTGAGCTTACTGTGAAAACATGTTCTTCAGCCCACCCAAAACATACTGTTTCAGAAGTAATCAACTTTGAGGAGAGCTCTGCTGTTGTATCACACTAAACAATCCAGATGATTCCACTATAGTTTATAGTAAGGTTATGTGATAACTAGTTTGCATTGATAGTGCAATGCATTTATAGTGGGTTTAGGGACCAATGTCTTTTTTTATGCTAATTTGCCTGCCAATTTACAACTCTTAGTCTGATGTGATTGTTTGTTCTTGGTGAATCTACACAAAAATACTTTGCTGGACCACATAGGCCTACACTCCACCACAGCGTATACCACTTTATATACAGACACCAAAAATATCTCAGCTCTTGTTTTCTTTCTTTCCTCCTCTGTATAAAAGAATAACCTAGGCTCCATTTCTCACTTACTATAGTCGTCCACCGTAGCCACTGTGCATAAAAATAGGACAAAAGCAAATCCACATCTTTGTTACATGAGCAAAACACAGTGCCTTCCGAAAGTATTCACACCCATTTACTTTTTTCCACATTTTGTTCTGTTACAGCCTGAATTTAAAATGGATAACATTTAGATTTTGTGTCACTGGCCTACACACAATACCCCACAATGTCGAAGTGGAATTATGTTTTTAGATTTTAAAAAACACAACTAATTGATAGAAAATGAAAAGCTGAAATGTCTTGAGTCAATAAGTATTCAACCCCTTTGTTATGGCAAACCTAAATAAGTTCAGGAGGAAACATTTGCTTGACAAGTCACATAATAAGTTGCATGGACTCACTCTGTGTGCAATAATAGTGTTTAACATCTTTTTTTATGACTACCTAACCTCTGTAGAGCAGCTCTCAAATGATCTTGACTAACCTGCACCCACGCACATTGACTCGGTACCAGTGCCCCCTGTGTATAGCCTCGTTATTGTTATGTACATTCCTTGTGTTACTTTTTGATTGATTCGATTTTCTTTACTTTAGTTTATTTAGTAAATATTTTTTCAGCTGTATTTCTTGAACTGCGTTGTTGGTTAAGGTCTTGTAAGTAAGCATTCAACGGTAAGGTCTACAAATGTTGTATTCGGCGCATGTGCCAAATAACATTTATTTGTATTTTATTTTTATTTGAATTGACTACCTAACCTCAGTCGAGCAGTGAATTTCAAGTACAGATTCAATCACAAAGACCAGGGAGGTTTTTCCAATGCCTCGCATAGAAGGGCACCTATTGGTAGATGGGTATATATAGAAAAAAGCAGACAGTGAATATCCCTTTGAGCATTAATTACACATTGGATGGTGTATCAATATACCCAGTCACTACAAAGATACAGGCGTCCTTCCTAACTCAGTTGCCGGAGAGGTAGGAAACCGCTCAGGGATTTCAACATGAGGCCAATGGTGACTTTAAAACAGTTATAGAGTTGAATGGCTGTGATAGGAGAAAACTGAGGATGGATCAACAACATTGTAGTTGCTCCGCAATACTAACCTAAATGACAGAGTGAAAAGAAGGAAGCCTGTACAGAATATAAATATTCCAAAACATGCATCCTGTTTACAATGGACTAAGGTAAAACTGTTAAAAATGTGGCAAATAAATAAACTTTATGTCCTGAATACAAAGTGTTATGTTTGGGGCAAATCTAATACAACACATCACTGAGTACCACTCTTCAATATTTTCTAGTTTGGTGGTGGCTGCATCATGTTATAGGTATGCTTGTCATTGGCATGGACAAGGGAGTTTTTTTAGGGTAAAAATAAACTAGAACTAAGCACAGGCAAAATCTGGTTCAGTCTGCTTTCCAACAGACACTGGGAGACAAATTCACCTTTGAGCAGGACAATACCCTAAAACACAAGGTCAATTATATACTGGAGTTGCTTACCAAGATGACATTGAATGTTCCTGAGTGGCCTAGTTACAGTTTTGACTTAAATCGGCATGAAAATGGCTGTCTAGCAATGTTCAACAACCTACTTGACAGAGCTTGAAGAATAATGTGCAAATACTGTACAATCCAGGTGTGCAAAGCTCTTAGAGACTTACCCAGAGAGACTCACAGCTGTACTCACTGCCAACAGTGAATCTAACATGCATTGACTCAGGTGTGAATACTTGTAAATGTAAATTAGATATTTCTGTATTTCATTTTAAATACATTTGCAAAAAAAATGTACCTGTTTTTACTTTGTCATTATGGGGTACTGTGTGTAGATGGGTGAGAGAAAAAAAACATCTATTTAATCCATTTTGAATTCAGGCTGTAACACAACACCATGTGGAATAAGTCGAAGGCTGTGAATATTTCTGAAGGCACTGTATGTTTATCCTCTGCTGCAGTAAGTATTTCTGCCAAACTCCCCCTCTCTACCCCTGCACCATAGCCCCGTTTCCTAGCTTCAGCTCTCTGCCGCTATTCTCGAGCTATACCTCAGAGCATCCACCCATCCGGTCCTTACTAACCACAAACCCCTAGCAGAGCTGAGCACAGGATGTGCGTACATACCCATGTATAGTCTGGACTGAAGAGCTACAGTACCAAGAAAAACGCCACACGTATTGACCTATTCAAATAGTGATACAGGCCATACCTTCCTCTCTAATGAAAAAAAACTCCTAAACTCCGCGCACGCACACATACATACAGTACCAGTCAAAGGTTTGGACACACATACTAATTCAAGGGATTTTCTTTATTTTTACTATTTTCTACATTGTAGAATAGTAGTGAATACATCAAAATTATGAAATAACACATATAGAATCATGTAGTAACCAAAAAAGTGTTAAACAAATCAAAATATATTTGAGATTTGAGATTCTTCAAAGTAGCCACCCTTTGCCTTGATGACAGCTTTGCACACTCTTGGCATTCTCTTAACCAGCTTCATGAGGAATGATTTTCCAACAGTCTCGAAGGAGTTCCCACATATACTGAGCACTTGTTGGCTGCTTTTCCTTCACTTTGCGATCCAACTCATCCCAAATCATCTCAATTGGGTTGAGGTCGGGTGATTGTGGAGGCCAGGTCATCTGATGCAGCACTCCATCACTCTCCTTGGTCAAATAGCCCTTACACAGCCTGAAGGTGTGTTTTGGGTCATTGTCCTGTTGAAAAACAAATGATAGTCCCAATAAGCGCAAACCAGATGGGATGACGTATCGCTGCAGAATGCTGTGGTAGCCATGCTGGTTATTTGTGCCATGAATTCTAAAAAAAATCACAGAAAGTGTCACCAGCAAAGCATCCCACACCATCACACATCCTCCTCCATGTTTCACGGTGGGAACCACACATGCGGAGATCATCCGTTCACCTTGCGTCTCACAAAGATACGGCGTTTGGAAACAAAAATCTCAAATTTGGACTGAATAGACCAAAGGACAGATTTCCACTGGTCTAATGTCCATTGCTCATGTTTCTTGGCCCAAGCAAGTCTCTTCTTATTATTGGTGTCCTTGTCCTTTAGTAGTGGTTTCTTTGCAGCAATTCGACCATGATTCACGCAGTCTCCTCTGAACAGTTGATGTTGAGATGTGTCTGTTACTTTTTTGGGGCTGCAATTTCTGAGGGTGGTAACTCTAATTAACTCTGTGTCTTCCTTTCCTGTGGTGGCGAGCCAGTTTCATCATAGCGCTTGATGGTTTTTGCGACTGCACTTGAAGAAACTTTCCAAGTTCTTGAAATGTTCCATATTGACTGACCTTCATGTCTTAAAGGAATGATGGACTGTCGTTTCTCTTTGCTTATTTGAGCTGTTCTTGCCATAATATATTTTACCAAATAGGGCTATCTTCTGTATACTTGCTTGTAACAGCACAACTGATTGGCTCAAACGCATAAAGAAGGAAAGAAATTCCACAAATAAACTTGTAATAAGGCACACCTGTTAATTGAAATGCATTCCAGGTGACTAGCTCATGAAGCTGGTTGAGAGAATGACATTTAAAAAAAAAAAAAAAAAAAAAATGTTTACACTTTTTGGTTACTACATGATTCCATATGTGTTTTTTCATAGTTTTGATGTCTTTGCTATTATACAATAGCGATGATGATATTTGATGTCTTCGCTATTATACAATGTACAAAATAGTAAAAATAAAGAAAATCCCTTGAATGAGTAGGTGTGTCCAAACCTTTTACTGGTACTATATATATATATATATATATATATACAGTGCTGTGAAAAAGTATTTGCCCCCTTCCTGATTTCTTATTTTTTTGCACATTTGTCACACTTAAATGATTCAGATCATCAAACAAATGTTAATATTACACAAAGATAACCCAAGTAAACACAAAATGCACTTTAAGTGATCATTTTATTTATAAAGGGAAAAAAGCTATCCGAACCTTCATGGCCCTATGTGACAAAGTAATTGCCCCCCCCCCCCCCCCCCCCCCTTGTTAAATCATGAATTTACTGTGGTTAATCACATTTTTTGGAAAGCGGAGTTCAATTTCACTAGCCACACCCAGGCCTGATTACTGCCAGACCTGTTGAATCAAGAAATCACTTAAATAGAACCTGTCTGACGAAGTGAAGTAGGCCAAAAGATCTCAAAAAGAAAGACATCATGCCGCGATCCAAAGAAATTCAGGAACAGATGAGAAACAAAGTAATTGACATTTATCAGTCTGGAAAGGGTTACAAAGCCATTTCTAAAGCTTTGGGACTCCACGGTGAGAGACATTATCCACAAATGAGGACATTTGGAACAGTGGTGAACCTTCCCAGGAGTGGCCGGCCTACCAAAATTACCCCAAGAGCGCAGCGACAACTCATCCAAGAGGTCACAAAAGAACCAACAACATCTAAAGAACTGCAGGCCTCACTTGCCTCAGTTAAGGTTCCAAGGCAAAAACCACTGCTGACCAAAAAGGACATAAAGTCTCGTCTCACTTTTGGCAAAAAACATCTAGACGATCATCAATACTTTTTAGGGAAAATATTCTGTGGACTGACGAGACAAAAGTTGAACTTTTTGGGAAGGTGTGCGTCCTGTTACATCTGGTGTAAAAGTAACACAGCATTTCAGAAAAAGGACACCATACCAACAGTCAAATATGGTGGTGGTAGTGTGATGGTCTGGGGCTGCTTTGCTGCTTTAGGACCTGGACGACTTGCTGTGATTGATGGAACCATGAATTCTGCTCCCTACCAAAAAATCCTGAAGGAGAATGTCCGGCCATCAGTTCGTGACCTGAAGCGCACTTGGGTTCTGCAGCAGGACAATGATCCAAAACACACCAGCAAGTCCACCTCTGAATGGCTTAAAAAAAATAAAAAATTAGTCTAGTCAAAGTCCGAACTTGAATCCAATTGAGATGCTGTGGCGTGGCCTTAAAAAGACGGTTCACGCTCAAACCCTCCAATGTGGCTGAATTAAAACAATTCTGCAAAGAAGAGTGGGCCAAAATTCCTCCACAGCGATGTGAAAGACTGATTGCCAGTTATCACAAACACTTGATTGCAGTTGTTGCTGCTGAGGGTGGCACAACCAGTTATTAGGTTTAGGGGGCAATTACTTTTCACATAGGGCCATAAAGGTTCGGATAGCTTTTTTTCCCTTACTAAATAAAATCATCACTTAAACTGCATTTTGTGTTTACTTGGGTTATCTTTGTGTAATGTTTCAATTTGTTTGATCTGAAACATTTAAGTGTGACAAATGTGCAAAGAAATAAGAAATCAGGAAGGGGGCAAATACTTTTTCACAGCACTGTATATACATACGTGTGTGTATATATACATGTTATCTACTTTTATACCTTCATACTAGTCTGTATGACAAGTACATCAATGAATCTGTAAAACATTTTTTAAATGCTGTATTTGAAGTGTGCTGTGGTTAGATGCTTTAAAACTACACAATTTCCTTTAAACAACAACTAAAGAAGAGCTCGTAGTGAGGTTAACACCGGTAAAAGTATTTTACTGTGTTGTGGTCTGTCAGCTTGCACCCTAAAGTGCGAAGAATATCTAAAAGTGTGATCCTTCACATTTTTTAAGAATACAGAGTGGGCCTAAGCACAAACAATTGCCATTTCTCAATCAGTATATACACTAAGTGTTCGACTTTTATGTGGGCCCAAATTGATCACAGCTCCAAAATATATATTTGGTCGAAAAAAGTATTACAAATATATTAAATAAAATGTGTCGCGTAAACTTGTTTTTAAATAAATTAATATTGTAGCATGAATGACAGATTTTAACATTTTAAAATGGCAAAGAAAGAAGAGGAAGAACATGTTTTCATGTCTCTTGAAAAGGAAACAGGAACTGAGTAAAGAGAAGCTGTGCTGTTCGACACATTTTTTTATAACATTTCACCTTAGCCAATAACATATTCATTTTATTCAGCCACTGTTTTAATTTAGAGCTATGCAGCCTAACACCAAAAGAGTAATCCTCTCTTCTCTGTTGGTCCTCATTATCACAGGGTCTGAGTCAGCCCTAGCTTTTAGCTGTACAGCAAAAAAAAACAATTTTGTTTTATTTTACAATCCTTAATTTTACACTCATTTGGTATTAACAATTACTTGAAATGATTCAACAAAAAGTCCCTATGTACCCGAGAAGTAATTCTTAGTGAATACCTATTAATAACAAATCATAATGTTTACTGTTGGTCTCATGTTTTCATGAGCTGAAATAAAAGATCCCAGAAATGTTCCATACGGACAAAAAGCTTATTTCTCAAAAATGTTGTGCACAAATTTGTTTACATCCCTGTTAGTGAGCATTACTCATAAACATCCCATAAACATGGCACCATCCCTAAGGTGAAGCATGGTGGTGGCAGCATCATGCGGTGTGGATGTTTTTCAGTGGCAGGGACTGGGAGACTAGTCAGGATCGATGGAAAGATTAATGGAGCAAAGTACAGAGAGATCCTTGATGAAAACCTGCTCCAGAGCTCTCAGGACCTCAGACTGGGGGCGAAGGTTCACCTTCCAACTGGACAACGACCCTAAGCACACATCCAAGACAATGCAGGAGTGGCTGCGAGACAAGTCTCTGAATGTCCTTGAGTGGCTCAGCCAGAGCCCGGACTTGAACCCGATCGAACATCTCTGGAGAGACCTGAAAATAGCTGTGCAGTGACGTTCCCCATCCAACCTGACAGAGCTTGAGAGGATCTGCAGAGAAGAATAGGAGAAATCCCCAAATGCAGGTGTACCAAGCTTGTACCATCATACCCAAGAAGACTTGAGGCTGTAATCGCTGCCAAAGGTGCTTCAACAAAGCACTGAGTAAAGGGTCTGAATACTTTGTAAATGTGATATTTCCGTATTTTATTTGTAAGAATTTTGCAAACATTTCTAAAAACCTGTTTTTGCTCTGTCATTATGGGGTATGGTGTGTATATTGATTTGGGAAAAAATTAGAATAAGACTGTAATGTAACAAAATGTGGCAAAAGGGAAGGCGTCTGAGTACTTTCCAAATGCACTGATTTGTAAGTAATTTCCAGATAATTAAGGGACTGTAAAGTGTTACTTTCTATCACTGTAGAATGTGAGCGGGTTCTGCCCTGTCTCTGCTCTCTAATGCTCCTTCTTTCACTTCTGACATGACTGTTCTGCCACATTGTGCTCTACCTTCAAACAGAAACCACTGCGGGATCAACACTGGGTGAAATGTTTTGTAAGATGAGTAGTTAGTTGCAAAATGATTGCTGTGCACTACACTCCTGAAAATGTATTCAATGCTAAGCTATATTCAGCATATATTTTTCTAAGTCTAGCATGCCTGGACTTAGAAAAAAGGATTCCAAAAGGGTTCTTTGCCTGTTCCCATAGGAGAAACCTTTTTGTTTCCAGGGTGAACCCTTTTTGGTTGCAGGTATAACCCTTTTGGGTTCTATGTAGAACCCTCTGTGGAAAGGGTTTTTACATGGAACCCAAATGGGTTTTTACCTGGAACCAGAAGGATTTTTTCAAAGGCTTCTCCTATGGGGACAACTGAAGAACCGTTTTAGGTTCTATATAGCACTTTCTTTCTAAGAGTTTGATGCTGTTCCAATGCATCCCTGTCTTGTCCTGTATCCATGGCCAGAACATTCCACACAGCCCACTAGGTGGCCATCCAGACCACAACAACCACCTTACACAGGGCAACCTCCAACTCCACTGTCATCATAACCTATTGAATGTCAAACATAACCCGTACAACATGTACATCATGTAGCATTTGCACGTTCAAATAGCATTTAATTTCAAGCAGGATATAAAACAGTATTATTTCAATGATAATGAGAAAGTAATTATATAAATCAGAGAATAGGGTTTCCCAAAAGTGTTACAGTTATATTTGCAAAAGGACACAAATATGTTGATCATGGTAATAAGGATGAGAAAGATGTGATTATTCCGTCTATCATCATTCACATTATGACCGTTGCTCTTTTATCAGTCAGTATTTTTATTTATTTAACTAGGCAAGTCAGTTAAGAACAAATTTGTATTTACAATGATGGCTTAGGAACAGTGGGTTAACTGCCTTGTTCAGGGGCAGAATGACAGATTTTTACCTTGTCAGCTCAGGGATTCGATCCAGCAATCTTTCGGTTACTGGCCCAACACTCTAACCACTAGTCTACCTGCCGCCCCCCAGTATGTGCTTATAAAAGTTAGCCTACTATTTATTTTACAGTCTAAGATCTCTGATGAACAGCAAATATACAACACAGCATCGGAGAATCACTGCCTCTGATTGTGCCCCCATCACATGTTCATTGCATGTTAATTGGAAACTAGCCCAGTGAAGGGATCGAACCCTGGATGCTGAGACTCAGTCAGTAAACACACGTTGGCATAAATGATGAGCTGCACACACACACACAGGCGCGCTCGGGTAGAGATGTCGAGCGTCGCCGTGACGCTGTGACCTGCGTTTGAACCGCCGACCTGTGTAACTCACCCCTATTGATGGCGGGCCACGCTCTCGCTCACTCACAGCATAGCGCTTCAGCAGGCACAGCATGGCCCAAGGGGCACTGGGTGTCAGAGTGGAGGGGGAGTGAGACGTGTGGGGAAGGGATGGAGAGAGAGAGAGAGAGAGAGAGAGAGAGAGAGAGAGAGAGAGAGAGAGAGAGAGAGAGAGAGAGAGAGAGAGAGAGAGAGAGAGAGAGAGAGAGAGAGAGAGAGAGAGAGAGAGAGAGAGAGAGAGAGAGAGAGAGAGAGATGAGCCCGAGTCAAAAACAGAGGCAGGAGTGCCAGTCTGCCAGCGGAGGAGAGTTGGGTTGATATGTTGAATTTTTACACTGCAATAATTACTGAGGCAAAGAGGAAAGATGCAGAGAGAGAGAGAGAGAACAATGAGCACACAATGTGCCCCCCAGGCAGGGTTAGTGAAAGTTAACTGGATAATGCTACAGTTTAAACTCATGCCCTGCCTTTCTGTCCCCAGTTCAACATGCTAAATTAGAGCTAGGAAACAGGGCTATGGTGCAGGGGTAGAGAGGGGAAGCTTGGCAGAAATACATACTGCAGCAGAGGATAAACATACAGTGTCTTCAGAAAGTATTCACACCCCTTGATTTATTCCACATTTTGTTGTGTTACAGCCTGAACTCAAAATGTATTAAATAGATTTCTGCCTCACCCATCTACACACAATACCCCACCCCATGAAAACCAAATGAAAAAACTTTTTTAGAATTTTTTGCAAATTGAAAAATGAAATATGAAATGTGAATTTCTGGGTAAGTCTCTTTCTAGGTAAGTCTCTATAAGAGCTTTCCACACCTGTATTTTGCAACATCTGCTCATTATTCTTTTCAAAATTCTTCAAGCTCTGTCAAATTGGTTCTTGATCATTGCTAGACAACCATTTTCAGGTCTTGTCATAGTTTTTCAAGTAGATTTAAGTCAAAACTGTAACTCGGCCACTCAGTAACATTCAATGTACTGTAACGGTCTTCTTAGTAAGCAGGATTTGGCTTTGTGTTTCAGGCTTTTGTCCTCCTGAAATGTGAATTTGGAAAGCAGACTGAACCAGATTTTCCTCTAGGATTTTGCCTGTGCTTGGCTCCCTTCCTTTAATTTTTTTATCCTGGAAAACTCCCATCGATTACAAGCATTCCCATAACATGATGCAGCCACCAGTATGCGTGAAAATATTGAGAGTGGAACTCAATAATATGTTGCATTGGATTTTCCCCGAACATAATGCTTTGTATTCAGGACAAAAAGTTGATTGCATTGCCAAAATGTTTAGCAGTATTATTTTAGTGCCTTGTTGCAAACAGGATGCATGTTTTGGAATATTTTTATTCTGTACAGGCTTCCTTCTTTTCACTCTGTCAATTAGGTCAGTATTTGGGAGTATCTACAACGTAGGTGATCCATCCTCAGTTTTCTCCTGTCACAGCCATTCAACTCTGTAACTGTTTTAAAGTCACCATTGGCCTCTTGGTGAAATCCCTGAGCGGTTTCCTAACTCTTTGGCAACTGAGTTAGGAAGGACGCCTGTATCTTTGTAGTGACTAGGTGTATTGATGCACCATCCAAAGTGTAATTAATAACTTCACCATGCTCAAAGGGATATTCAATATCTGCTTCTTTTTTGTTTACATTACCCATCTACCAATAGGTGCCCTTCTTTGTGAGACATTGGAAAACCTCCCTGGTCTTTGTGGTTGAATCTGTGTGAAATTCACTTCTCGACTGAGGAACCTAGACAGATAAGTGATGTGTGGGGGTACAGAGATGAGGTAGTCATTCAAAAATATTAAACACTATTATCGCACACAGAGTGAGTCCATGCAACTTATCATGTGACTTGTTAAGCACAATTTTACTCCTGGAGTTATTTTTGGCTTGCCATAACAAAGGGGTTGAATACTTATTGACTCGAGACATTTCAGCTTTTCATTTTTACAACAAAATGTGGAAAAAGTCAATGGGTATGAATACTTCTGAAGGCACTGTAGGATGTTTGAAAGGCATAGCAAGCACACAGATAACAAATATAGCCTTAGGATGATCAGACAAAAGTGTGGTTGATCACAAGTTGTGTGTGTGTGTGTGTGTGTGTGTGTGTGTGTGTGTGTGTGTGTGTGTGTGTGTGTGTGTGTGTGTGTGTGTGTGTGTGTGTGTGTGTGTGTGTGTGTGTGTGTGTGTGTGTGTGTGTGTGTGTGTGTGTGTGTGTGTGTGTGGTGTAAATGTAGTGTGTGCCTGTTGTAGTCGGTTCTGCTGCTAGCCTGTCTGAACCACTCAGAGCCATAGACTCGCAGGGATTCTTCTCTACACAAGCACAGTTGACAGAGAGGTGAGCTTCTCTCTCTCTCTCTCTATGAATCATTAATTTCATTTCCATGTACATTTTCAAATTTTGCATTAGGCGCTGGCTGCAATGTTTGTCATTCTTGAGAGTTCTATCTGAAATATTAAACAGACAGAGAGTCCGGGAAACGCTGTATCCTCAATGACACAATATCCATGACACATTTACACACCAGCAACCCCACATGTACAGCACACTGCCGGCCAATAATAATTATGAAGAAAAACTATTAAGTTAAGGTTAGTATTGGCCCTGATCTTTTTTGTGTCAGGAACATTCAGGTACGGTACTGTAGCTACCTAATGATCTCAGCCCCAGTTCTCTATGAGATTCCTAATATCAAAAACAATTGCCAAATAAGTGGAGGGAGTGAAAATGCTAAACACAATTGGTGTCAGAAGTGGGATCTACCAAAACGAACACCTAGCTCCATACTGTATCCAGGAGTGCCATTCTTTCTCCATTGTGAAAAGCACGGTTCAGCGGTTTAAAGACCCGTTAACAACCCTGTTATTTGGGTATCAAATAACAGATATCACAATCGTGTTGTACCCTCAAGCCTGGCACTTGTAGTCAAACAGCTTGTTTTCAGGAGTATAGGCCTATCCTCACACTTGTAACTTTATTCTCAGATACAGTATGTACAGTCAGTGACTGTCACTTGAGGAATAGTAGGGTCATGTCCGCTGACGTTTGATGACAACAGAGAGATAGGGAAATGTCCATCTGAGAACACATCAGCCCGGTGATTTCCGGGTGGGCATGTTGATCGACTAGGGCCGTTCCTTTTCATCATTAGGCGACGCCGCATGGCAAACAGGTGGTGTAGGCCCTTTTTTCCCCACACGGCAGTATCACAGCTCCGATCTGTCACCCTTCGCTCGCCCTAATGTGCGAAAGCAAGACGTGTTGTGCCTATTAGCACTTCCTGGTAAGGCTGGCACGCTGATCCCCCGTCCCCAGGGAGCCTGGCAATATGGTGCCGCACGGTCATCGCCCGCCAGCTCTGGCTCCCGCTGTCACAATATATCACACATCCCCCACCAACACTGTCACTGCTACCACAGCTCAGACAGTGTACTGCAGCACTATGGCAGGGGCCCCACTGCATACCTACGGACACCAGCATCAAGGGACACTGGGTAGAGCAGAGCAGACTGTCAAGGTGGGCGGAAGTTCACATCTTGGGTGAACAACTGCTATGAACATGAACAGCCTCAACAGGAGGATAGCGTAGATTATATGGATGAACAAATCAATTCTACAGCATAGAATGCACACAGACAGGTTCATCCGAACAAAACCTAAAAATGGAAGGCCGAGAGTGTCTCTGAAAGTCCATAATGTGTTGAGAGAGACGCACTGGATGTCGGTGAGGTCTCTACTCATGCAGGGAAGACGGCGTAATACCTCGACTTCCACCGACTCAGTCGTCTTTGTGGGTAATCCTTTTTTACAAACAACAAATGTACGTGTGGAAAGAACCGCGGCGTTTCAATCTTGTAGAAGACTAAAATGGCGTCACTTTGATACTTTCCATGACAAGGATTTCCCTTATCCTTTGATGGCAAGTGATTTCTAACAGCAAGCTGGTGTTACACTTTCATATGGTATCATGCTTTACCATCAGCATTTAGGAATGAATTGCATGTGAAAAGGGTAATATTTCTGCCTGGATTGCACTGTTCCCACTTGACCTCAATTATATCTAAGTGGTGTTTTGTGTGAAATACTGCATCTGAATATGATTATACTCACACTTGGCTTGCATGGACAACTTAACATGCACAACAAGAATAACACAGTTTTGAATCCAATTGCTGCAAAATAACACTCTTGACTGTGGGCATAAGGATTGTGCAGAGAGGCATTGGAAAGGTTGAGCTAGAGGAATGTTACTTAAACATTCTGACAACATCTGTTGAGGCTGCCCTACCTGCTCGTTAAAGGCCAATAAGTACCTAACACATA
Source organism: Salvelinus namaycush (assembly GCF_016432855.1). Lineage (NCBI taxonomy): Eukaryota > Metazoa > Chordata > Actinopteri > Salmoniformes > Salmonidae > Salvelinus > Salvelinus namaycush. The sequence continues at coordinate 33,207,813 of NC_052341.1, forward strand.
AACTCAGCAAAAAAAGAAACGTCCCTTTTCAGGACCCTGTCTTTCAAATATAATTCTTAAAAATCCAAATAACTTCACAGATCTTCATTGTAAAGGGTTTAAACACTGTTTCCCATGCTTGTTCAATGAACCATAAAAAATTAATGAACATGCACCTGTGGAACTGTCGTTAAGACACTAACAGCTTACAGTAGGCAATTAAGGTCACAGTTATGAAAATTTAGGACACTAAAGAGGCCTTTCTACTGACTCTGAAAAACACCAAAAGATAGATGCCCAGGGTCCCTGCTCAATAAATTGCAATGTCCGTACTGTGAGACGCCTAAGACAGCGCTACAGGGAGACAGGACAGACAGCTGATCGTCCTCGCAGTGGCAGACCACGTGTAACAACACCTGCACAGGATCGGTACATCCAAACATCACACCTGCGGGACAGGTACACCAGGAACACAC